>NC_091114.1:6329393-6632424 GCF_024713975.1 Paralichthys olivaceus
TTTCTTTTCTTCTCAATTCCTCCCGTTTTTGTACTTTTTCCTAATGAAAAGATCAGTTCGTTCTGAACCTGGGGATCGTTCATCTTCATTTTCCTGTGCTGCAAGCGGCACGTCTGTTCATTAATCTTTAGCACTCCCCCTGTCTTTCTCTCTCTTATCTATCATCTGTCTATCTCTACATCTAATTACTTCAAACCTTTCTTAGATCACAATCATTTCCATCTGAAATATATTTTCAATTGATTTTTATGTGCAGGTACAAAAGTTTTCCACAAGTGCTTATAGCATTTTGCATTTAATGTGACACTAAAGCTATGTTGCAAAAGTGACTTCTGTTAGCTCACATATTACATCTGATGAAGAAAATGATAACTGCAGAGTACATCAGAGAACATGATGCATGTAACATTTAATTCTTGCCCATTATTTTTATTTAACCTGAACAGCGACAGTGATTCAATTACATTCACATGATTGGTGATCAGTTCCTCTTTGTTCATCTCTCTTCAAAAGTCCACCTCAACAAAGTGATAAAAAAGCAGTGAGTGCACTACTTTGTGCCTGACTGACCTCTGACCTCTTGATAGGGAATCAATAACACTTCATACTATGTTTGTTTTCACGTTAATTGGTTTTATCAGCAGTTCTTATTGAGAACAGTGCTTCTGTATTCTTTTCAGTCGCATTAGTTGGCAAATATCACATTTTTCACGGTTAAACTCTGACAGTGTTTGTTTTTCTTCCACTGGTTTTGTGTTAGAATTACCTCATTACCTTGAGTTAGTTGTTAGCAGGAGTTGTTGTAAGTCTAGTCAGGACAGTGTTAGGTTTTCTTCATTGGTTTGCATTAGTGGTTAGCGAGGACGGTGCAAAGGTTTCCCGAGTCATCTCCCATTAGCAGCCGTTTAGCCACCGCTTTCCCCTCCCATTACTGTGACTGACGGGGTGGAGGAGAGCCAAGAACTCAGAGGACAGCAGGCCAGTGCACATTTTATGCATTAACACACACACACACACACACACATGAACACAAACCAATCACAATCCCCACATTTCTACACACACACACACAGCACTTTTTTAATAATACAAAACTGAGATCATATTTGCATTTTCTCCAAACACTTAATATTTGCATCAGTTCATCAACAATTTATACTGGATTCCCTAATGTATTGACTTTCTGACACTATATCTCCCAAAATCTCAGATTCACTACGTGCATCTAAATTTCGCCTGAAGAATTAAAAGGTCTGGTTTTGTCGATGTGGTGGCGTAATGGGCCTTCAATTAGAATATCCAGCTCACAACTTATAAAGCACACACATTGAATCAGTAGCTCAGTTAGTATCAGGGCCATCTTGACGGCTTTATTTCAAGCAGGCAGACGCTTACATACGCACACTCTGACGCACACAGCGGATCAATAGCCACCAGTGGAGCTCGGGTGTGAGCCCACAGGAGGCTGAGTGTATCCTTTGTCAAGTGTTTCTGGGTCATGCCTCTGGTCCTCGTCTTCTGATGCTGCGGCTGCCGCATTGAGTGGCCTTGTGATTCCACTTATTGCAGTCATGATCAAAGGTTTTTGTTATTTTTGTGTCAGGCCTATTTTGGAAATCTGTGTTACTGAGTCTAAAGTTAAATCCACATCTGACTCATGATCAGTGGCATAGTATGTTTTTACAGTTAATATTAGAAGCATTTTATCCTCATGTTAAGTGTGTTTAAGGTTCCTCAGAAAAACAATGATGCACTTTTTGTATTTTAATTATAATTAAATCTATAATTAATTTGCTGCCTGAATTGCATAAATTCCGTCTTCTTCCTCCTCCTCTTCAAACAGATCTCTTACCAACTGAGTCTTTCCTCATTGTTGTCTTCATCAATCAAACACCGCTCTCTATGCCTGAAAGATGAGTTTAGCATTTAGTAGACACTAAAGAAAGACTCATTTGAAATGTAGTTGTTGCATATAAATGTTTTGTAGTCATGATTACTCTGAGGTAATCTACCTGGGTTAAGCAGGTTTCTTTTATTCACTGGATTCTTAAGTAACTTTGACTGTCGAGGGCCGTGAAGCAATAGTCCTTGAGCGTTGCAAGACGTGAGAGACCACACAGTAATGGGAGAAAGAAATTCCGGGTGGAGGGAAAGAGAAAGAGGCGTGCGAATTGGAGAGAGTTATCAGAGTGATTGCAAAGTGAAAGAGGGTTGATGAGGGATGGCAATGAGAGGTGGAGAGTTGGAGAGCAAGCGAGTGCACATGAAGTATCTTGGTTGACAAGAATGGAAAGGACGGATCGGGCAAGCTAAAGGGACACCAATCAACACCTCTTGATTGCCTCAGGTGTCCCAGCGGAGAGATCGATCTGCGGGGAAGGGGAAGGAAGAGGGTAAGAAGGACGGAAAGATAACCGCTCCAGACACTTGTCAAAGATTACAAAGGAGTGTCATATCTTCCGTTGACCCTCCATCTCTCTGCAGGCCACTCGGAAAGGAGCCGAGATGGCCCGCTGGGGTTTATTATCAGCTCGGTGAAGTTGTTGTGCAGTAAATGAATGCTACGACACTCCTCTCCCAAATACATGTGCTAGTCGGTCTGTCCGCCCATGAATCCCTTAATGTTTGTGTGACTCATTACCTAAGCAGAAGCAGTACCATGGAACGATAGGAGAAAGATCACCGATTGCCAGAAGGACAAGGTTAAAAATTAAAATTGACTTACTGTTTCATCAAGTCATTTTCCAAAGATACCTTTACCATGGAGCTCTGTGAATACAGTCACATGTTGTGTTTCACATGTTGTGTTTCACATGTTGTGTTTCACATGTTGTGTTTCACTGCACACTCCTCGCCCTTCCTTTCTTCTGTCACGTATTACTGATTAGACCCAGAATTGTAGATCTGTAATACGAGGAAAACTATGACATAGCATAATATTTTCATTCACTTCTTAAACAGTTACAACTTTTCAAGAAAGGGAAGCAGAACAAATATTTGTGAAGGCCTGTTAAATACTGTGCATGACACCGTAAGCCCTTACAGTGAGTTAAAGGCTGTAGAATCCAAAAGACCAAAGAAGCTAAGTTGAGTTTGACTGTGCCTATTTTATTCAAACGACAGAGACATGCCTCCGAGTGCTTCTTAATCAGAGCTCAGTCATCCATGCTAAGAGTGGGTGCAATAAAGAGGAAAGATTGACCCAATTATGTGTACCCGCTGATTACCTTGTCTTGGACTCACCAAGAGGCACTCAATCTGCGTCGCCGCTCTGTGCACCGAAACTGTATCTCCCACACACATCCTGCGCACATACCCACCTCTGGCTCCTTGTTCTACTTGTGACATCCAATCACAAAGACGAAGCTGTGATGTGAACTAAACCAGCCATGGCTGAGTCACGTTCGTGTTCAGCTGGCCCTAACATGACGGAAATCAATGTCCTCTAGCCCTGCTTCGCTCCTCCACCCTCACTCTCTCAGTCTATCTCCCCTCTCTCTCACTCATCACCTCCATCCAGCCTTCTCAAGGTTGCTAATGAATTATGAATCGCTTTAATTCATATCCTCGGCGAAGTCCTGCATCTCTGCGGCTTCGATGGCTCGGCTCGCTTTCAGTGAGAGTGAAAGCAGAAGGAAAACGAAGGTTACCTTATTGTTGTGTTTTCTCCCTGCTGGCATTGAGTAAATACAGATACAGATATAATGGAGTGAGTCACCAGGACATTAGAATGGAATGTATCGTCCTTGTAAATAAGACTGAGGTTGAAAAGCCATGTTTGTTGAATTTCAGAACACTCTGGGTTCCAGTGTGCCAATGCTCATCAGCATTATACAAATAAGCAGGAGCCTCATGCCTTTTCAAGTGGTGATAATTTACCAGTCCTCAGTTTTCTTTTGTTTATAGAGAATTAACTTTCAAAATAAATGGATGGATTTATTTGTATGATGAGATATTAATTCACCAAATTCCTTGAATTAGCATTTATCATTCAACTCTATTGTTTGTCCAGAGTTATTCACCTGACAATGAATTTGAAACCAGGCCTCTTGGCATGAGATCCTTTCACAACGTGTCTTCAGAAGAACCGGGTCACACTCACCAGCAGAGATATATTTAAGAATGTATTTCTTATTTCTGCATGTGGACCCAAGGAAGAATAGTTGTAACCATGGTAAGAACCAATGGATGTAATAAACTCAATAAACCTTTTCAGTCTTGCTGCTCTGTGTCGATTGATGTCATAGTTTGGTTCATGGAGTTCCGTCAGATTCATATCACATCCTCTAGATTTGCATTGAGCCCTTCAACATGGAAAGATCCTTGGAAACTACATGTGAATTCCTTATAAACTGAAAATATCTCCTACACTGATGGGGGTTAGTGATGGAGGAGAAACATCGTCAAAAGTAATTTCCTATTAGGAATACAAACCTGTCCGGCCCAGTGCAGTGAAAACAGTTGCTGCTTTCCTGTTTAACTTCTGTTAGCGAACAAAGCTTGAACTTTGCCCTCAGCGGCTGACCTCCTCCCTCACTGTTTAAGAGACATTCAAACAGAGGAGCAGAGGACAGTGACTTCATTAGCCGCTCTGTAGATGGTGTGTGTGTGTGTGTGTGTGTGCATGTTTAGTCTATGCATGTGTGTGTAAGTGTGTGTGTGTGTAAATGTTAATGATATTAAAAATGGAAGGATGGCTAAATGAACACGGTGTAAAATGTCAACTGTGTGTGTGTGTGTTTTTCAGTTTTCATTACTGCTACCGTCTCTCACTCGCTGTCTGTCTCTCATGCTCACACTTTGCAATTATAACCTCCATTAATTATGAATCAGGCCCCGGATGAACTGGGCGAAGCGGCTGCCACTGTCGATCCAGCCAGGCGTCAGAGAGACCTGGCAAACTCCTGAGTTGTTGACGACGCCTACGGAAGCGACATGTTTTAATTTTCGATTTATTAATTCAGGTCGCTTGAGTTTGAGCAGCGAACGGAGGGGTGGAGGGAAGGAGGGAGTTGCTGGAGGGATGGTATATAGCCATGATTATCCCACATTATTAGTAATGATTATAATATTGCTGAGAGAGTGGGACTCGCTTGCCCCTCAGCCTTTCCCACTGCCTTATTTCGGAATGTGGAGTGAGTGATGAATTAATAACAAAACTTTCCAGTGGCTGGCTAGTTGAGTGGCATATGACATCCACGTTCTCTCCCTCCAATGCTCACTCTCTCCATCTTTTTCCATGTGACCGGGTCTCTCGTTCGCTGGCAAAATAGCATCACAGAGATGCACTTTCATGCAAGTGATTGTAGGAAAGAGTGTCATCAACAAAATTGAGGGAAAGCACTGTACTTTGTCCACTACAATTCACTAATCATGAGCCGTGTGTCCTGACATTTTGCTAGTCGGTGTGTGTGCACGTGTGTGTGTTGCTCCACAAGGTGACTGCTTCGCAATCAAGGCAGAGCGTGCTGACAGGTCGGGGTGGGAAACGCCCTGCACTATCTGTCAAAATTTCATCACTATTTGCCGCGAACAGACAATAGATCACCTCAAGTCACCCTAAGCTGTGTGACTTGACAAATAGAGAGGGGGGGTCTTTTAGAGGTGTTTAGTACAGAGAGGTAGATGTCTATCATCCAAATACCGGTGGAAGACACATTTTTTAAAAAGTACGTCTCAGGAGGAGTGAAAAGAGGAAATGTTCTGGAACTGCAACAAGTTGGGCATTAATGTTTCCCAGAGTTGTCGACAGAAGGAGTCTTTTCAGGTCAAAATGTTTTCCTAATTAAGTCCCGATCCTTAGATTCAGAGAGGGTGATTTGAAAAATGAGCCACATTTTTTTCCCTCTGATGTACCGTGTTTGAAATAGTTTTGCCGACCAAACTCTCTAACCCCCTGTGAGCGTGGAGTTGACAGTGTTCAGCACCAGCCCGTCTTGTTTTGTTCTATATGAACCCGATGAAGCTTCCCTTAATGAGACACAACCATGTTTATTCCTCTTAATTCTGAAAAGCCTTGGCAGGTCGTCTCATTAACCAACGTGTGCGCCTTATTTCACTTTGCCCGTTTATCTGTCTCATGTCCTGATTCTCTCTCTCTCTCTGGCTGTCCCTCCTGAGCTTGGCCGTGTTGCTACGTGTTGTTGTTGTGTGTAAAATGACACCTATGAGACCTTCGTTGGCCTGCAATGACAGATCGGATTCTCACAATTACTAGGCAACTCGAGAAAAGCAATTAGCACGTTAAGGGGCTCTGTGTGTGTATGTATGTGTGTGTGTGGGCCCTTTATTTCCACTTCTTTTCGAGAAGTATTATTGTGTATTCTAGCTGGAAGGCTTGTTTTGGTCCACTCCAGATTCCCTATTGCGATAACTTCAATGGAGGCAAGCCTTGTTGTGATCCACAGGTCTTGTTTTGATCCCCTTCTGTTTGCCTTGTACAAGTTACTGCATTACATCATTATTGCAAAGTCAATACTTCCTGTTAGCGTTTCAAATTAAAAGCCCTTCAGCATGCCAGTGGTCAGAATCCATTATTTTTTACAGCAAGTCCCACTTTAAGCTACCACGCTTTTATTGTGGAACATCTGCAGGCCTGTGTAGCATATGCAGCAGCAGCCAGAACAGGATTAGAGAACTACAAATACAACTGGATGCACCAACTTTGATACATGCATACTGTTATAGCTAGTTTAATCCAGAGGTTCTCCACCTAGGGGTCTGGCCCCCTCCAAAGGGTCACAAGATAAAGCTGAGGTGTCATGTCCAGAGCGAGGGGAGTGGAAAGAAAACATTTTTGTAGTTAACTGTAAATAGTTTAAACAAGCCAGGCGTATCTATAACAGAATTGTTTTCAGATGCGTAGTAGTGTGGATGTAGCCTCAGCTTGTGCACACAAACACATGCCTCCAATCTGTGATCATCTGTGCTCTACTGCTGATATAAGTCAGGCCTGGATACAACGATAATTAGCTCGTCTAATTGCGAATTGACCGCCTCTCCGTCCTGTCATTGACTCGGCCCTGTGTCCCTCCATTCAGCATGCACAGCTCAACATCACAAGGCGTCACCGTGTAGCAGTCCATACAGTGAGGTCAACACCCCTTTTGCCGCATTGTCAGGCAACAACACTGGAAGTGTTTCATCCTAACCTGTTGCGGATTAAAGGCACTCAATTGGTAGAGCACGAGATTAATGGCCGCTGTCACAGACCATCGCCAACAGATGGCTAGGCTATCATTAGCATCTTAATCATCACGGTTATCTGCTGCTGATAGCCGTCACAGTGCAGGAGCAATTTCGCCAACCGAGCACTGAATAGCCATCCGATTTTTTTCTCACTGAGCGTAATCGTTCAGAGGCCGGAAATCATTTTGCAGGCAGGAAATAAAGAATATATATCATATCTGGCACCTTTGCATCACTTTGGCATGTTGTGTGTAATTGGATCCCCACTGTGTATATTTAGAAGAATCTGCACACAGCTGAGGTTATCTTAATAAGGTTGATGCTCGCATGCAGTGTAATCCTATGAAACATGCCAGTCAAGTCATCTTATCAGCACTGACATACCATCCACACAACACCTAATCCTGCTTATGTGCTAATGGAAATGTGGATGTTCACTGTTCACTGCAAACTCCCCAAAGAAAACAACAATATTAAGATGGCTTATTGCTCTCATCTTGCCCCCTCTCTCTCTCTCTCTCTCTCTCACACACACACACACACACACACACCACCTCCAGTTCCGGTTGGAGAGGGATATTATTTAATGGAATCGTGCTTTTTAAAAACGTATTTATTTATTTTTGCTCTTATCGGCCTTTCCACAGACACCCAGTTTGCCCTGCCAGGAAAACAATGAGAGCGCATAGCCTTTTGTTAGGACGAGCACCAGGCATTTCCACCTCCGCCACCCACCCATTCCCCCAGAAAAAACAAAGTGCACTGCATTCACACTTCCCCAATGTCCTCTCAGTGTTGTCTCACTTCCATTTGCCCTCCCTCCTTTGCCTGCCTGCCCCCTCACCCTGATCTTGGCAACATGTCTGCTGCAGCAGGATTTTCAAGTTTTCTTCCTCATCGCGGCCAAGATGCAATAGGATAAAGGCCGTGTGAAGGAGGAAACGAGTTGTGAAGCATTGGGAGGGCTGTGTAATATGCACGTCATAATCATCTGCTGTTAACATGGCAACTTCAGCAGGACGGCGAGGGGGAGATCTAAGATAGCCTGAAGAGTCTCCACTGTGTGAGCAGCTTTAAAAAGAAAAAGTTCATAATGTTTATTTTGATTCAGACCTGAAAACATACACACATACAACTCCTCACGCTTCTGTCTATCTCTCCTGAGCACACACACACACACAGACACACACGCCTTCTAACCTTTTTTTATTACTGCCGCCAGCAACACCGCCGTTTACTCCTACCTTCTAGCTGCTTCCTAACGTGGACGCTGTCATTAAAAACATGATTAAATTCTTCTGAGCGGCTATTGCAAACCTTAATCTTCCTCCCCAGGTTCATTGTAGAAACACGCCTTTCTAATATCACTCCCCCCCCCCCCACACACACACACACACACACAAACACACATTTAAGCCATGAATTATAGAATTTAGAGATAACAAACTCTCACCATCGTATGGGAAACCTAGACCTTCAGGGAGAAACGTGTGTGTGAGGGTGTGTGTGTGAGTGTAACCCCTCCCTCATGAATATGGTAAATGTGTAAGCCCTGCCAATAGCCAGGATAAAGGACCATGCGTGAATACATTTTATATAATTATATGCTGCAATTAAATAACTCTGACCATTCCACTACCATTTAGTCCCGAGGCCTGAACGCACACACGGTCACATGTACTGTATATGAACATTCTTTTATCTCTCGTAGTTAGACATTTTTCTATGGGAATGTGATGTTTGCTACTTTTTAGGCTGATGGCTGGTTATTTCTGCGTTCTTTCAACTTGAAGATGCAGCTTCTTGCTGATTGTTTTTCTTTCCGGCCGTTCTTTCACTCCGTCCAATCCAATGACCCACCTTTCATTTCTCTCTCCCCTCCCTCTGATGCCCCCCCCCCTCCACTTCTCTCGCTCTTTCCTCTCGCCCCTCGGTCTCATTGGGGACCAATCAATCCCATATTCTATCTTTAATGCGGCCTATCATCATTTTCTCGTTATAATCAGAGAGTGATTGGATTCTGGGGGTAAATGAGGGATTCTGAGAGGCAATTAGCAGACTAATAACTCCAAGTTCTGATGCGTCGAAATAAGAGACGGATGGAGGGACTTTGAGTCTCTCATCTGCAAGAGGAAGGGAGGGAGGAGGAAAATCAGCCTCTTCTGAAAGCTCTCTGCACAGATTCATCAGTAGCAAGCCCAATATTATTCAGTGGAAGTGGGAAGAAGAGAAGTCGGAGTGGATATATTTGTGGAACATGAGGCACGTTTGTCTGAATGTTTAATTCTTCTTCTGGAGTTTCTGTTGCAAATTAGGCTTGGATCAGAGTTTCGTATTTACTCAAACGTAGAAAGACGAGACAGCCCCCACACACAACGACAAAATTAGCATGTGGAATCATGAGTTGTGGCCAAAGACATATAAAATGAGTTTATATTGAGCTTGACCTTTGACCCACAAAATCATCCTTCAGTCCAAGAGAACATTTCTACCAGACTTAAAGAAATTCCATGATCCTCGTCTGTCAGTCGTGTTATTGCAGCCGTGCAGATATGTATGTGTGCCATTATTCAGAAGGAAAAAAAAGCCACGATAGTCCCAGATAGATATTAGTTTCTCAATCATTTTTATTTACAGTATTTCTGTTGATATTGTGTCTCTATATACTTACATATAAGTTGTATTTACCGAACATGCACACGTGTCCTCAGGGTTGGAAAGCTTCTGTTAAAGCTGTATTCGTACATCAGCCTCAGGTGCATGTGTCCCGGCCAGCGGAGCGCGGGATTGGCCAGCACTGCCGGCCATCCATCTTGGTTGGTGGAGTTGCATGGGAGGGGCAAGGCTGACTACAGACCTGCACCCCCACTCGTCCCTTCACCTACTGACCACACACACACACACACACACACACACACACACACACACACCGCAGCAGCAGGTTAATGACTTTGACTCCTGTCCACTCCATCTCTCTCTCTTGCTCCTCCCTGTCATTTTGTTGTCCTATAATCAAATGTTTGCTGTCTGCGTCTTTATCTTCCCCCGTCTTCTTTACCCCAGTATCCCCAAGCTGCCTTCCCCATCTGCACCTTTCTTTCCTGTTTCTCCATTTGTTTCCCCAATTACCTCTCCCATCTCCTTGTTAACTTCCTTTCTCTCCGTCCCATTCTCTTCCTCTCTCGCAGTTTCCCTGTCTGCCTCACCTGGAGTGTGTAATGCATATGTATGAAGGACGCGACAAAGTGCCACCCTCAGCACAAACACAGGCAGGTACCCGGAGAGACGAATCTAAAAGATGAGGGGGGGGGATAGACAGAAGGAGGGTGTGTAGGGAGAGAAATGTGGGAGAACGAGAAAAGGAGAGGGCAGGTAGGAAGGAAGGCTTAAGGGAAATCTTTATTATTATTATTATTATTATTATTATTATATGTTTTACTGTGAGCTACTTGGCTGTGGCTCAGAGAGAATGTATAAAACAAAATTAACACCCACATATTCTCACAGCAAGTGGAAAGAGCTTGTCAATTTTAACGGTTGTATTTTTCAGTAAACGTGAATCAATGTTGCATTGTTTTTTAACCCGTTCATCTTGTGATCCAAAGTAAAGCAGCTTGGAGAGGGCGGTGCTCGTATTTAAGAGCCAAAGTGATGGATGATAAAAAAAGTTAAACAAGGGAGAGACAATTTACAAATTATTTATTACAAAAGGAATTATCAACTACAGAGGAGAGCAGGTAACCCAGCAGTGCCGTGTGTCATCGGTAAGATCAGCAGAGTTGGTGGGTGCTGGAGGGAAAATGACGAGACAGACAGACGGCGATGTTCTACCTTTGGCCAGTTGCCAGGCAACAGTGTGCTTGACAACAGCCAAGGGTGAGTTGATGTGGCTCTGTCTTTCTTTGCAAGAAAGTCAAACAACCAGCCAGAGTCAAACAACCTTCACCCCAATACACACACGAGGTCAGTGCAAGGTCACTCAGCCTTTAATAATGGGAGAAGATCGAAAAACAGCACGGCAAAGTTGTGCGTCTTTTTCATGGACGTGTCAAGAATTACTATCCTCACTCGCCGCTCTATTGGAATACTACAACGTGCACAGAAAAACACACTTGAATAAATACAAAATTGCATGCTGACACACTCCATGTGACCATCTGAGGGCACTGATGACAGCGAGGCAGTAAGTTGCAGTTTTGTGTGTACACAACTCCACACGGCCCACCTACCCATGTTATGCTCCCTCTCAGTCCCCAAGCAAACACCTTGATCGAGACCTCCCGCTGTTTACACCTGTATCTCATCTTATGGTAATGCTGCCACAGACACACACACACACGCTGGCATTGGAGGAAAAAGACCTCCTGCATCAGTAGATGAGCATCTGACTTGGTTCAGCAGTGGGTGAATGGATGGATGGTTTTTTTTAAGGTTTTCATTTTCACAGACAAATGGTATGAGAATTTGACAAGAATTCAGATATATTCAGATGCACTTCTTTTGGTACTGTGGAGGTCACACACCCGAACGTGAGGGAGAGGTTAACTCTGCTTTTTACCCAATTTTTCTTTTCTTTACCCATACCTGTACTTTTATAAACAACTTAACATGTGCATGTACGGATAAACCTGTGATAGATAGGGATAGACCTGGTATCAATTTAACCCAGAAGGAAAATGAATGAGACAACAGTGAGCGTGTCGTCCTGAGACTGAATGCTCTGCTCCTCCGCAGTTGCCAGTCATTTACCAATCTGTCATATTTCTCCAACCTGTAATTTGTTCCTTTTTTTTTTAAACATTGAAAGGCAGTGCCCAGATACATGATTTCCTCACCAGGATTCGGTACTCTCTGAGTTATTGCATGTGACAGACGAATGGATAAACCAGCAGACAAGTCAACTGAAAGACCAAAGTCATCAAAGGGGACAGTAACAACAGGAGAAAGACAAGTTAAACATTTTAACGGCTCAGTTTCACTTGTATCCCTCTGTTTCATGTCTATTATATGTTGCAGGTGTGTGCTCTGCATCTCTTTGGTCACGTCAGTGGTAACTAATGGCAAGAGAAAGAGGAAGTACTCAGTTTGGCCTGTCTGGCTGCTCCAAGAGTTGACAGAGAGAATATAGTTTTCTGTGTGTCTCTGTGCTGTGTGTGTCTGTGTGTGTCTGTGTGTGTGTGAGGAAGAAAATATATGGATTGAACAGTTTGTGTGTGCATGTGTTTGTGTGTGTTCCCTCATGTTTATGCTAATTTACAATCCAGTGTGTCTGTTCTGTGTCATCAGCCATCCTGTTTTGTGGTTTGTGCGTATGCGTGCATGTGCGTGCGTGTGTGTGCATGTAATTGTCCTGACAATACACTGAAGGACAATGAGAAAGATAGAGAAAGAGAAGGTACTAGTGTGTATTTGTGTAAACACACCTTGCGTGCGCGTGTGGCGTTTGTGTGTGGCATTAATTTAGTAGACCTCTGCAAGCGCCCAGGCAGACCAGTCTGTTAGCGTAGCCGCTCTGCCACTACTTATTAATCAACCTGGCAGACAGACAGTGGTGGCACTGCCTCTCTGCCTGCCAAATAGGGAGCTGGCCTCACTCTGATAACTTTCAACACACTACACCCTCTGCTCTGAGGCTGCCAAATTAGGAGCAACTCTGGCTAAGATAACTCTAATAGTCCCATGCTGTTGGAGCATGATAGAGTGGCTCGCCTTAAAGACTGATGGTTTTGGGTTGGAGCTGTAGGGTGGGGGGTTGAGGGGAAGAAAGCAAAGGTAGGAAGGAAGCAGAGGAAAAAAGAAGCGTCTTTTACTGGTTTGTCCCAGGGGACCTCACCCTGCACACTTGCTCCGTTTCCAAGCTACACTCAGGTTGGGTGAAAGTTGTTGTGCATGCAAAGTGGAGCAGAAAAAGATGATGTTGGTTTCCAATTTCCATCCATGTGGTAATCCAGCACAAGCTACGCCACGCCGTTCTCTGTGGGCAAAACTTCCATGAGGCACAAAAAGGCGAATTGATCGGCCAAACTGTGACTTTGGACGTGTCAGGAGATTAAATCCCTCATCTCTGTGCTGAAGTGTAAATAACTGTCAAAGACTCGAGCACAGCAGCGATGAGTGTGCACATGCTTCTTTTTTTTTTTGTTAATTCAGTTCTTTTATGGTTTGCTGAACTTAAAGACTTCATAGCTTGCTTTCTGATGAATGTTTTGTGGTGATTTGAATTCATCGGAATAATGGATGACTCTTGTGTGGGGAACCATGAAATGTGTTGCAAAGAACATTTTACTCTGTGAATGGTTTACAGGTTTTCCTTGCATCTTTTTACATTGCTGTATGAATTATTTATCAAGGCCTTGGACATCCTCAACATACCAGTGTGGGGATTCATAGAACACGCACATCAACATTTACTCTTCTCTCCTACTCCCTCCATCTCACTTTTTTTTTTCACTATTGTGCTCTGTCTCCAGTTTGTCCACCTTACTTGACTCAACATGTTATTTCCAACATTTCTTCTCTCTGTCAGCTCCTCTGTCTCTGGAGTCTCTAACGCAGTCAGACCAACTTTGTGCCATTCTAACATGTAAATCTAATAATTCCAATCCTCTGTCTGTCTGCATGTGGAACCCACATCTTGAGAACACTTCATTTTTTGTGCTTCAAACTCGTTGGTTGATTGGCTTGTTTGAATGGATTTCCACAAAGGGACGGATGTGGGTTTTTTGCTTTGTTTTTATATTTTACTGAAATATATTTATCTTTTATACTTTACATTTTTTGTTATAAAACACACAACCAGCGTAAAGTATTTCAAAGCGGCTCGGTCAGCTGCAACATTAAAAGGATAAGTTTTGTATGCTGCATGTGTGTTTTATCAGTCAACTCTGGACACACACGCACACACACACAAATACACGCCATTAGTGTAGGAGAAGGTGTATTTTGCAGAATGTTGTTTGTCTAAAATCTTTTGTTTTTCACGACGAGGCAGGAGTCCAATTGTTCTCTTTGTGCTCAGGATATAAATCTCAGGAGTCCCTTTTCATCTCACACACAAACACATATACTCTGTGATGTCATCCGCAGTTCTGATGCGAGATGGCCTTATCTGACAGTAACCTTCCAACACTGAAGGCTTTCAGCGTGAAATGCATTTATTATATCATCTGCATATTTTAATTAAGATGTGATGGAAAGGAAAAACATCTGACATCTGGATGAATGTAAATACTTGTACACTGTGTGTGTGTGTGTGTGTGTGTGTGTGTGTGTGTGATGACATTATATACTGATTAGTTTTGTAAAGGTTCAGATTGAACCCTGCGAGTTGAGCTGGAGGTTAGATGCTGAACAATAAATCCAAACACAACAAATGGTTTTAAAGCTGCAAACAGTTTTATAAATACTGTAATAATATTGTGATAATAGATTTTATTTAAGCTGATGCTGAAACTGGGTTTTAACTTCAGAAATAGATAGTTCTTTTCTTTCAGTGTAAGAAAGCGAAAGGGTGTTGCAGCAACCTTTTTAACTGTATTTGAGTATGGTGATGTCCTATGGTACAACTTTATATATATATAAGGCAATTCTGGGCCTGCTCCCTCATTACCTGTGTGACTGCTTTATGCAGAAATGTATTGGGCATTACTCTCAGCGTTATCCGAACTTCTATTTGCTCTCTGTTCCAAATGTCCGCACAGAAATTTGGAAAAGGCCTTTTGCTTATTCTGCACCTACAACTTGGAATCTATTGCAGAAGGAGTTAAAGCTCAGCAAATTAATCTCACTGAACGCCTTTAAAACCAGAATGAAAGAACAGGAGGCAGATGCTGCTGTTTTTAGATGCTGCTGTTTTTAAGCTACACCGGTTGTGTTGTTCGTGTTTGTTGTTTTTATTTGTGCTATATTTTTATCAGTGCTGCTTTATCTTGACAAGGTCTACTGTGAAAGAGAGATTCTCAATCTCTATCTTTCCTGGTTAAATTTAAAAAATATTATAACACCTTTCAAGCTTGAACACTAAATGCTTATCAAAAAACATTTTCCCATTCATCACTGAATTGATATACGAGTATGATACTGTATGAATAAATTAAGATAATTTCAAGATAATTAATTAAATAAATAAATAAACAACTATAAGAAGATGATTAACATAATAAATGTATGAATAAGTACAATATTGTTATCAATAAAATAAATGAATACTAAGTGTGTTTGAATTATAAAAGATAATTATAAGATAATTAATTATGATTGAAAGATAATACTAAGATAATAAATTGATGTACAAGTGTGTTTTTGATTGTTATAAATAAACTATATAAAATAAATAATAAATTATAGGGTAATCTCATATGTAGTAAATTTGATGAGAAAATTATTTATAGTAGATTTATAAAAAATAAAAAAAAAGATATAATAGATAAAAATGATTTAAACACCATAAAATCATAAGGGATAATAATAGTCAATGTAGACAAATGGCCAAATAAATTGATTTAGATAAAAGCATGAAGCTTGGCACCAGAACAAAAGCCCAAGCTCGGCCAATGTGAACGTTGTGCGCTAGCTACACTCGGTGCCATACAAACGTGAGGAGGAGTTCCAGTATCTAGGCCAGCCCAGCATGGGCTGTGTTTGAAGTGTTGCAGCACTTTTGCCAGCTCGTAGTGGTGGAGCAGCAGAGGACTACTTACAGACACAACCTGCTGCAGTGGAAGGCAAAAAACATGAAGCTGCTGTTGCTGCTGCTGCTGCTGCTGGAGGAAAAGGCACGGGCGGCAATTCTGGGGTTCATTAGCTCTCTTGTCTCTCTGCACCCCTCCACCCCTACTCCACCGCCACTATTTTCCCTCCATCTTTCCATCCCTGCTTAGGAACATTGAGACAAAAATAAAAATGATCTGAGGAGTTAAAGTGTGAGCGATTGACACAGTAGAGTCACTAAAATGGAGGAGTTTGGAAACACTTCTGGCCCCGTTTAAGTTTGGAAACTCAAGTGCTGCGTTTTAGTCTGGACAGAATGAATAAAGTCATAATATTATGAGAATAAAGTTGAAATTTTACGAGAATACAGTCAGAATTTTCACAACAATGAAAAAATTGAAATATAAAGAGAAATCAAGTCAGGATTTTACAAGAATTAAGTCAGAATATTACAATGTTGTTGTTGTGTAAAGAGGGAACATCAGAAGATCCGCCTGTCCCCAGCGTTAGAATAGATATATAGATACTTTATTCATCCCCAAAGGGAAATTAGGTTAGAATAAGTTATACTTTAGTATAACTTTCCCAAATAACGAAAAACTTTTTTTTAATTCTCGTAATATAATGAATTCCTTAACAATCCGTCATAATAAGTAATTCTAATGCAGAAGTTTCACACATTTTAAACATGAGAGGTGGTGTCCATGGAAGGCTGCTTGAATAATGGCTCTGATCACAGGTGTTGAAGTCTTCACGGTAGACGTCAAACACAGCAATGGAGAAAAAACAATTACAGTAGCTTTGTACAAGTGCCCTCCAAACACATGGTGCCATACATCGTGTCCGATCTGGCCGGTGGCACCCCTATTTCACCCGCCATTACCCTCTGACTGGATAGAAGACCCCCGGGACTGTACCACTCGAGGGAGCCAATTGAAGGATAAACAGGAGTGTGGCGAAGGAAGTAGGCTGAGGAAGAAATGTGAAAACACAGGGGGCTTTTCAATTCTGAGCGCACACACACACTTACTGTACATGAAAAGGCTCGTGACTGGAGTGTGTGATCGGACTGGTGAGCTATTGTTCCTTGGGGCTGTGAAAGTGTTCACATGGTAACAAAACCTGATCGATAGACACACACCACTACTCTGTAAAGGTTCTAGTTAAAGTAGGAGAGTGAAATAGAAACCAGTCCCTCTTCTTCTCATCCCCACGGACACGCACACACCTGACAATCGATCATCTCACTTCCTCTCGCCGTGTTTGTCCCTTTGCGACTCATTCTGTCTCTGTCAGCCGCCCTCTCTCTCCGCCGTCTAAGAGAGTGTGTGTGTGTGTGTGTGTGTGTGTGTGTGTGTGTGTGTGTTTGTGTCTGTGTGTGTGTCTGCATCCCTCTGACACACTTGGACCCGCTTGTGACAAAAACAAGAGCAATCACACTCCTCTGTTCTTAACACTCGCACATAAACATGCGTGTGCGGGCTGAGGCATTGAGAAAGACTCTCGCGTAGTCTGCTGGGAGCTGGCCTGGTTTCGCTCTCACAAGCATCCTCGCACACATGCTCACACACACACACACTCTCTTCCCACACATCCTCTCTCGTGTTGTGGTATCTCTGTGTTGTTGTACCACCCAAACATAGGGCAGTATGACAATAGAGACAACATCAAAACATACTGATGCAGGCATACACACACTCACAAACACACACTCACAAACACACACACACACAGTATTGGCTCTGCAACTTCATTAAAGTCTGAGTGACAAGGCTTGAAAGACTTTCCAGTGCACCCACTACCCTCCAAATACACACACACACACACACACACACACGGGAGAGGACTACGGTGGCTAGCAGCCAAAGCCCCGGAATAAATCCTGAAAGATGGAGGGATTGAACAACGGGAGACCAGGGAGATGAAAGAATAAACGAAGGAGCATCCATGAAAAGATGTACTAGTGAAAGAAGAGAGAGGAAAAGTGTAAAGTAACTCATGATTTGGCGGCACCATGTGGTTACATATTCACAGTGATTGTGCAAACGATGAAAGCCATACAATGAACATTGCTTAAAAAACGACAGTAATAAATAGTTTTACAAATGGGGTTGGACTTAAACTTAACTCGAAAAACCGTTTTTTTTTTTTTAACAGTTTCAGAAAGTGTCTGATATCACCCACTCATTCACTACCCTTACTCACTATATAGGAAACTCATCGCCAAAAGGCAAAAATACTTCCAGACACCACTCTGTGCCTTTTCTCTCTTTTTGATTATTCATCATTGTTGCAGGATAAGGACGTACAACAACAAAACCTGGTGGTAAATCTCATAATCAATTTTAAATATTAATTTCATGCTTTAGTAATAATACGTTTAGCTCAAGTGCAGGTTGAATGACCATGTTTAAATGAAGTAATAAACTTGTATGCTGCTCTGCTCTTTATACTCTTATTACTCTGCCACAACTCACAGATTTGTCTCATGCCAGTCATAAAAAAATGTACCCTGCAACGGTGTTTGAAAATCAGTCGGTGAGAATGCTGACAAATAACAATCTGTATGGTTTTAATCCTCACAATAATTCAGTTATTTTCTATTAGAATAAGAAGGAATTGCCAGATTCTTGTCAACGCAGCAAGTGCAATGCATGATGGTATTGGTTAGTGACCATTTGTTGTACACTTCTTTTCATAGTGCATTTTGGGAAACAGTGAGGTCCATTATATAGGGTATTTGAATTTCACCTGACATTCGGAGAGAACTACAAAACTGCAAATTCACTAGAAAGTGAGCAGTGAGCAATTTCGGACAGAGCCGTAGATGAAAAGATGAGAAAGAGGGTAGGGAGTCAAAAGGAGAAAGAAGGTGATTTAAAGATAAATAGGAAATAGCAAGAGTAAAAGAGATTAGGCTTCCAGGTATATGTCTTCATTCAGCTAATTGCTCACGTCTCAAAATGTCACAGTTTTCCTGCTTAGGAAATGGATCGCATCACACGAATATATACGCACACAGACACACAGCGAGAGGGGTCCTCCCCGGTGTACGAGGGCATGAAATCTGAATCATTTCACAGATAATTTGGTTGTCACGGCGCAGCAATTGCAAGAACAACTTTCGAGGGAGAAAGAGCACAAAGAGGAAGAGGGAAAGGAGCGGAGCAAATCACCCACGGCCAATCGTTGGGTCTGAGCTAGAGCTGTGTTTGTGTGTGGGGGGGAAAGACCCTTTTCTTAGCTCAATGAAGAAAAGAGGGATGTTTCTCATTTCCCCATTTTCTCCAACTTCTCCATCCCTCTTTCACCTGGTGTGACCTTAATGTTTAGTTATGCACCATGTCTTCGGTGTTCTAAACAGAAAGATAGACTGATCTAATTGTAATACCAAGGGCAGTGCCTGGTCTAGAATGGGCTGTTTGCTTGGTCTCTGGCCATGTTGGTTGCAGCTTTTCTTTCTGTAACTGTCAAAGTAATTGAGCCATGGCAAGTAAAGACCAATCGCAGAACCCTGAAGCTGCGCCACCACTGCTGCACAAAGAGCTGTTCACCTGTTTATCCAGAGATCAGTGAAGCTCGACCCCATATCTCATGTTCAAATTCAACCCTTTACTTTTCTGGGCCTTTAACAACACACAATTCCACTGGACACTGGAAGGAGCTGCAGCACCCCCCTGTGGCAAAATGCTGCAGCTGCATTTTACAAAAAAAACCATTAGGGGAACTTAGAGTTCAATGATATTTGATTTATTTTGGAACATTCAGTGTATTTTCTGTTCTTATGCACAAGTGTAGAATGTGACAGGACTAGTCGTTGAGAACATATTGACAGATCAGGATTTTAGTGGTGGTAATAGCAGGTTGGATGTTGGATTATTTTTGTTTTGTCTGCCTGTGAGAGTTTTGGTCAAGATGGGCATGATTTGATTGCCTGAAAAACTGAATTTGTTCTCTTTTGCAGTGTAAAATGTTCTAAAACTGATACAAGGGTATTCAAAATGATGAACTGGGATTGTGGGTTCAACATACAGACAGATGGATTTTTGGAATTTGCATTTGGGAACGTGCAGTTGATCAAACAGGCAGAATAAAGTAGGCACAAAGTAAGGTGTGAATCCCATTCATTATTCAGATGCTTCGAGCTGCTCACAGCTGTTCAATTCTCTGGACAATGCACACACTCCTCTGATAGACAATAATCCCTGTGTTGCCAGGAGCATGCTCACACAGAGCTCTGGCACCTATGTCATTCTCCAACAATGACTTCACTTGGGGTTTGGTGTGTCAAGCCCAATCCATGCTTCTGCGTCAAAGCTATGCCGTAGCCTACTCGTAGAAATGTACCCTGACGTGCACCTCCCCAGAAATGTAACTACACGTTGAGGAGATGTAGACTGCAAGAGCGGCGGTTGGTCCGCTTGGTAGCATCGCATTTCCGGCAGACTCGGCGCCATTTTTGGTTTGAGGTGAAGGAACGAACACTGACAACATCTTTCTTTTCTTTGTTTCAGTTTTTCAAGAAAAGGTAATTGCATTTCAACATCTATCAGCCCAACACGATCGGCTGAGTACAAACAGAGACACCAGAGAACTTGTAAATAAGCAGAACAGAAACCTGAAGACAACCAACACCAGCATAGAAACTCTACCGCCACTAGCATTTCGGTGGTGTAATTGCAGTGTGACTCACATGCACCTGCACACAACTACGAACACTCGGCCCCGTGCCTAGAATACGTGCTTAACTATGCATTGCTTTGACGCAGAAGCATGAAGTGAACTTTAGAACCTTCGTTTGTCATCCAGCAGCCACACACAAATCCTAATCAAAGCCCCATATGCCCGCAGCTGTAGATGCACACACACGACTGCACACACACAACAAAACACAACAAACCTGTACATGCACATTGGTCCTATGTAATCTCAAGGCTCTCTGATGACACATGAAAGGCTCATTGCTGCTCCGTTGTGAATGTGGGAGAAAAAGCATGTGCTCGCTCAAAATAGACAGGAAAATGGGCCTGCATCAGGTCTGTGTACATGCTGGCTTGTTTGTATGATAATACGCAGGCTCTTTGTGTACTTCCTGTTTACATGAGCAAGTATGCATTCGCATTATCGCCCATCTTGGTGTGCCCACATGTGAAAGTGCGCCTGTTTCTGTGTGTGTGGAAAAGAGAGGGAGAGGGAGAGAAAAGGAGGCTGTCTTCTCTGTAGTGTCAGCCTTTGATCAGTGTCCCTATTTGTGTGTGTGTGTTAGTGTTAGTGTGTGTGCGTTTGCGTGCACGCACCAACCCCTGGTGTCTTGGAGGCAGATGAAACACTGTGCCTCTATCCGGGACTCACAGAACACCCACTATCTTTCTCTCCTTCTCCTTTACTCTCCCTCTTTCTCTCTCCGCCTCTCTCTTCCCCCTCACCCCTTCTAACCACCACTCCTTACCACGGCCATTTTAAAGGCAATTCATGCAGCGCAGCGCTTTCATCTCGCTTTGCCGCATTTTAACCGGCTCCCCTGTTTTCTCAAGCCTTTTATCAGATTATAAAAGAACGGGTGAAATGGCCTGCTGCTGTACACTGACTCATAGTCAGACGGACGCAGTGTGAAGTTGCAGGAAAGACAAGATAACGTCAGGATCCTGCATGTCTGCTGGGTCTGTGTAGCCCTGTTCAGTCACTTCCGTAGTTTGATGTCCCACCAGCACGGCAACTTCTTTTGCAGGGACATTCACTAAAAAGCAAAGCATAGCAATAAATAATCTGGCTTCATTAATATGATTAATTCTAATAATAATTACTTTTATAGAGCACTTATTTTGCCACACAAAGTCCAAAGTGCTGCACAACAAGAAAACAAATGGTACAGAAATAATAATAATTGAGATTATAGAACAGTGATAACCTGGAACCCCAACTAAATTCAGGAATATTCCTCCTGAAAAAAGTATGTTTTTGGAAATGCCTCAGAACTCCTCATTTTCTCAGGAAAATCTGAAAATCAATTCTAAAACAAACAGGGATCCAGTGTAAAAACAGTATAAAACAGGTGTGATGTGATCATGTCTCTTAGTTCTAGTCAAAAGCCGAGCTGCTATATTAATCACTGCTCTGTATATTTTAAGCAAGAAACAATGCTGACATGGAAGTATTGCTATGCATTGCACTAATTATCCACATTCCTGGCCTTTTTAGCATAATGATGTATCATGGTTATTTCATTGGGGGCATTCGGCAGCTCATTTGCCTTTCTTGTGTTTGCCTTGATTGATGCACCCAGACATGCATCCTATTTGTGTGTGATTGTGCTGTCAGTAAATGCATGATGGGCTCACAACATGTGCTTCGATCCCTTTTGTTTGTATGGATCATTTGAGATGATGACTATCAGTGGCCTTTGGCTGCAGGATGAAGAGTAATTGTTCCATAATGTTGTGGTATAAGCCCTTAAACACAAATGCAGCATATTACAGCAAAGAGGCAAAAGCAAAATCATTTTTGAACAAGTGAAACTGTAAATCATTCAAAATGTCAACGGCCCAAATCAACATTCATATTCCTTTACATTTTATAGGCCACTTTCAGATGAGATAAGATAAACTTTATTCTTCCCATGCTGGAGACATTCACCTGTTCCTGCAGCAGATAGTCAGAATGAGGCCAACAGCAAAACAAGTGACAGTATAAAAATAGAATAAAAAAGGCAATAAAAATATAAAATAAGATAAAACACATAGAAACTGTATGTAATCTACACCTTTTCACCACAGATTTATAGAGAAGTGTACTTGGGTAAAGTGCAGTGGCACACGATGATTGCTGAAGGATATATTCTGCTGAAGGATATATTCTGTATTTGTGCATTATGTATAAGGAGATATAGTTGTATACATATATATGCATATATAGACTGTATAAGTATATATGTATATGTTTTAAGGATATATATTGTTGTATATATCGTTGTCAGGGCCACAGTGACAGTCATTGCATCATGTCATTTTCTTAATGCATCACCCTTTATCTATTTTATTGTTATTTGCATTATAGTTTTAAGGAAAATGTGTTCAATGTTGGGGGAGAGTGTAAATTGTCCACAATGACTTTGCCACAAGGTGGCGTCTTATCCAACGATTGGCTCTTTCTACAAAGTGTTGGT
The DNA here is from genome assembly GCF_024713975.1 of Paralichthys olivaceus. Lineage (NCBI taxonomy): Eukaryota > Metazoa > Chordata > Actinopteri > Pleuronectiformes > Paralichthyidae > Paralichthys > Paralichthys olivaceus. Next base: position 6,352,453 of record NC_091114.1, read on the forward strand.
ATTCTGTTTTGTGAAGTGTGGCCATGTATTTTTGTAATGGTTCATCACCACGAATTAAATGTGTGTGTGTGTGTGTGTGTGTGTGTGTGTGTGTGTGTGTGTGTGAGTGTGAGAGGCAGAGAGATTGTGAGACTGTGTCTCATTCTGTGTGTCTACTAGATTCACAGATCTATGCTTTTACAGATTTGTCTACAAATATATGAATCTCACCGCACTTGCATATTACACTTTTACAGATTCTTTACACATGTACAAATCTGAGTATGCACACACATATTCAGTATGTTCACATTTCCAAATGTCAGTATGCATTGGTGGATTCTTTTGCACATTTACAAATCTTATTTTACCCACAAGGACTGAAATCTCTACACACACACATACAAATAATATTGCTACAATATTGGCCCCATACATTGTACCCTACACATTTCCATGTCTTGGCAATGCAATATGAATGAAGGCGCATTTTGATCCACTACTGTTGGATGATTGGTGTGGTTTGTCAAAATTAACAGCTGGTGGCACTCAGTCTCCAGTCAGGTACCGTTGAACCACTGCAGATGACATAGATGACATAATTAAAGCAGTGAAAAAGAAAACATGGTGGAATCTTCACATTGCATTGCATCTGTTTTCATTGCATGTCGTATTTTGCTCAATAGACACATCAGCATTTTTGTGACACATATATATTTATATATGACATTATATATGTGCTAATTGTGATGCATCGTATACTAAGAAATTCCTGTGACTATATCTTGGGTTCTTGTTGAAGTTCCCACGGCAGTCAACATACTGAATATTTGTGTTAAGTAGATGCTGGGAGCTAACTGTTCTCAAGTGTGTAACCTCAACTGTAGCGGCTTAATTGATGAGCTTACCAGTGTACCTGCCTTTAATAAAGCTCTAATCAGGAGTCCCATTAGGATCCAAGAGCCTTTCAGTTAATGGGCACTTAAATAGAAAAGATTTCGGTCTTTGGTGGAACAATTGAAGATACTCAGCAGTGATCATGAGAGGCAAATGCTGGCTAACCTACAGTGTCCCTGCTCATAGTAATGAAGGAACACGTCTCTGATGTGTTTTGAATCTTTTCTGGATGACGACTAATACAGAAGAACAAGCTCAATCCACACAAAACCCTCAGCGATAGAATCAGCTCATTGTTGGTTGTAGTCTTTATCTGGGATTTGTGAACAGTAAGAGAAATGGAGAATATTTAAAGAAGGCTTTAATACCAGGCATCATGTGTCATCACTTGTAATCCAGTTACGGGTGTGATTCAGATTAGGGTCACCTATTGCACATAGGTGACCCTAATCTGAATGCTGCTGTTACTGTAAGTGGTTTTCTGTAACATTCCAGGCTCAACGGCATAAGACAGCATAAATTTCATTAAAGCCCCTTTCCCACTGGTCAAGAATCTAACACCTGACAGGTGCTAAAGCTTCAGATGCTATTTTTGATGGAAATGGGAAATGGGCACTGTTGCCTCCCAGCAAGAAGGTTCCCAGTTCAAAGACATGCAGTATGGTGGATAGGTTAATTGGAGACCAAATGGACCTTAGGTGTGAATGTGTGCATGAGAGGCTGTTTGTGTGTGTTTGGCCCAGCGATGGGGTGTACCTCTCATCCAATGTCAGCTGGGATTGGCTCCAGCTCCCCCCTGGTTTCTGGATGCCAGATGCATCAGAGAGACTGGGCAGATGAGCCGTACTGACATCAACAACTTATACTGCCACTCCCAAATTCAATTCAATTCAATTTTATTTGTATAGCGCCAAATTATAATATACATTATCTCAAGGCACTTTACATAGAAGGTCAAGACCTTAAAATCAAATCTATGCTGTCTTTACAAAAAGGCGTATTATAAACTTACAAAGTCTTAAGGTGCTCCTCTATTAGAAAAAAAAGAAATATATATATATATAACTTTGGCTCTTTCTTGAGATCTGTCTCCAAGAGTCCAGTCTCACAGATATTTTGTACCCACCTCCAGTTATTACTCCACAACACTAATGTCATCTTGTCTCTCTCTCCTGTCTCTTTATACCCAGGCTTCCTCAGCACTGGTGATCAGTCTGCAAAGGGAAACTACGGCCTGCTTGACCAGATCCAGGCGCTGCGCTGGCTCAATGAGAACATCGGCCACTTCGGTGGAGACCCAGAGAGGATAACCATCTTTGGCTCCGGAGCAGGGGCATCCTGCGTCAACCTCCTCATCCTCTCGCACCACTCAGAGGGTAATTGAAGATCCTGTGTTATTTGCTTGTTCTGGTAGAGCATCCATTTTTATTCATCTGTCACCTCAACCATCCATTTGCTTTTTCTTCCTGTCTGTATCTTTATATTCAGAACATATGTTGACACAAAAACGTTGTTTTCAAACCAAAACAATCTCTGTCCACACAAGCATTTTGTCTCTGTATCATTTGTAATCCCTGTACATACTAACATGTCTCAAAACGTGTTACCCTTGACTACACTTGACATGCGTGTGCCGATGTACACAGGAAGCATTTGGTTGTTGGTCGCAGATTGCTCGAATAATTGCTCATCTCCTGCACATGTCAAGAGACCTGAACTGCACAACAGTAGTGTTTCCAAACTTCTCCATTTAAGCAGCTCTAAAATTCCAGAGAAGTATGGACACCAGGCGTATCTGTACTATTGATGTTTTTTCAAACTAAAAGGTAGTAATGTGGATGTAGGCTCAGTATTTAACTAATCTTTACTTACACAGCATTATTGTTCTTTATATAAGCTGGAAACTGATGGCAAGGCGTGTCTGATTCAACCTTAACAATGCATGTATGTTCATGTATTTGCTGTTGGAATTAAATTTGTTCCTTTCCTTTGGCCATGGTGGGGTCCATGGTCAGATGGAAACTCAGCTAGCAGCATCCAATTTAGAAATCATTAGGTCCTGACACCTGTATGCTCAGGGTTAAACACTGCTCATCCGTTGAGTTGTGGCGTGGCATATGAGTTTGTCCGGATTTCATCTAGTTGGATGTCTATGGAGGATAAATGACACGGGAGCTCCCGCATTACCGCACATTACCTGACTTGACAAGCGCTCTCTGTTAACGGTCCACTGCTCTACAGCAGAGAGGTTTTATCCTACATCTATCTGACCTAATGCTCCCCATTATCAACAACACACCCTGAGGGGCTAAGTGTTAACATTGCACCACCAAAGGAGAAGAGGCCTGTGGTCCAGTCGACTTTGATCTGAATTGAGATCAGTGTGGCTGACGACCCGCAGCCAAATGGTCACGCACTCATTGCTTTGATCATGTCGTTCTTAAAGCTGTCCTCCTCCGATCGCATCTTCTCTGTTCTCCGCACCACTCGTCGACTCCCACTCACTATCTCTCTCCTCTTTTCATCTTCCATCTCAAACACGCGTAAACCGCAAAGGACAGCAACAGGGAAGAAATGGTGGGTGAAAAGAAAGAGAGATTAGAAGGAGTATGTTCACACAACCGCACATCTATTTCAATCACCGTTCAGTCTGTGCGTGTGTCTGTGTGTGTGTGTCTGTAGCACCAAGCAGAAGTCTGACATGTCTCTAATTTTAACTCATTCTATCTGCATAGATGTGCCCTGAAAACAAATGTGTGTCATCAAAGCTTGAGTGAGCATCTGTCCACTGCCATCTCACAGTGTCCATATAATACATACTCATTAATTAAACTGATGTCTGTTAACCCTTCATTTTAAACCAGGCCCACCCAACCTTTATCCTCTGATTGGTTAAATCCCCCCTAAGAGCCCTCTGGTTATATATTAAGTATGACAGTGGCTATAAATTGCTTTTGACTTGTATCTGCAAAGAGCAAATACAAATAAAAAACTGAACATTTTTACAAAAGAATTGCATCGTTGAGGATAAACAATTATGCATATATTAACATTGCATGCTCTGCTCACCAGGCTCAGTTGACAATATTAGCACATTTGGAATGAAGAAGGCAAAGTTGTGAAGAGTAAAGAGTACATGCAAACAATTGTGGAGCATGAGGAAGAGTAGTGCATAAGACAGGTTAAGTTAAAAGCTAGCCTGACTGAATAACAGATCATCCATCCGCCCTGTATTGCTGCACTGCCTCTTTGCTGTGGGAGTCCACTGCCCCCGCCAAGAAGGGCAGCACCACAAACATCTGGCTTTTGTCTGCAATGGGAATGGCTTCAATCTGCATTCATTCCCGGGTCAAATGACTCTGCAGTTGACACAGGTTTTTATTTGCACTGATGGAAAGATGCCATCCAGTTGAACGTGCTGAGTGTATTTTTTACAATGCACAACTTTCAGATAAGTTATCTTTATTTTCACTTGATCAGACTTGATCCCAAAAAATCTGAGCTTATTTTTAGATGGTGACAAAGAACGAAACTGTTCTAGTTGAGCAGGAACCGTAACGGAAACCTTGTATTAACCCCTTGTCTTCTGTCACTGACACCCAACCCCCTCTGCTGCCTGTCCACTCAAATGGCTCTGCTTTGTCATCACCCCATCATCATCGTCTTCGTCATCATCAGCATCTAACGGTGTAACATCAGCCCACTAGACGCGGCCTGTCTGTCATGCAACCCCCACCCCCCCACCCCTCTCCCCCATCAGCGTTGCCAGGTAAGGAGGCTGTCATCTGCACCCGCAAGGGACACCGATCATGTCAACAACACAGCATCACAAATCAAGCCCGACAGCAGACATGTGCAGGATGGATAGCAGGATGGCAATGGCAGACAGGATGGAGGGAGGGACTATAAGTGATACTGATATGATGGAGGGTTGGGGATTAGAGAGGGGATGTCGGTATCCTTGGTATCCAGTGTTTAGGGAAACACTGGGAGAGGAGGGAGGAATGGAAAGGTCGAGGTTTGCTGAGGTAATGTTAGAGAAAGAGAAAAGAAAACTCTCTAACCTGGTATATTTTAGAACAGAGAAGTAGCTAGGAAGAGGGAGGTATTGAGAAAGGGAAGGCAAGAGGCACATGGACAAAGAAACTTATTTTGAATGAAATAATATCCAGCTCCCACTTCTCTGTGTCTGTCTCAATGCAGATATGTGGGTATAGTTGTCTCCGAGCTACTTCTTACTGTAATTGATTTCCCAGGGAAAGGGGGGCTCTGCGGCTCTGCTTAATAATTAACTGACCGTTCTAGCGCCCATGAGAGGCTAGAGAAAGAAAAAATAGAGCGCAAGCTGAAACGAGTCAGGCAGGCGGCCCCTCGGCGGCCCACTTGAGTGGTTTAAACAGCTCAGGACACGCAGAACTAACAAGACAGAGAAAAAGAGACACCAAGAGAAGGAGACAAACAGCGGAGAGAGGAATGAGGAAAGAAAGAGGGAAAAGTGGTCTTTCCAAATCTCAGCTATAGGCTTACTCTCTGCCTCCATTTTTCTGAGTTACAGCACCATAGCAGGCTCTTTCTGTGATATTTTCTGTAGTTCCATTCCTGATCTGCCAGTTTTGCTCCAGTGACAGTGATGAAATGAAAATAAATTGACTGCATCCTTTCTCATTCAAAAACTGACGTTCAGTCAAACAGCTATACAGGTCATCACCCTGCCGGCAAAAAGGCAAAAAAAAAGTATGATGTTCAAATTTTTTGCATCACTAGAATAATTTAGCTTCTTTTTCATCTGTCCTTTTTAGGTCTGTTTCACAGGGCCATAGCCCAGAGTGGAACCGCCATCTCCAGCTGGTCTGTCAACTACCAACCCCTAAAGTACACTAAGATCCTGGCCCGGAAGGTGGGCTGCACCTACACAGAGACGGCTGACCTGGTCGACTGCCTGAGACGCAAGAACTTCAGGGAGCTGGTGGACCAGGACATCCAGCCAGCCCGCTATCACATTGCCTTTGGCCCTGTGGTGGATGGCGACGTGGTGCCTGACGATCCTGAGATCCTTATGCAGCAGGTGAGGGAACATAAAAAACAGGGCCTCAGTCTGTATGGCTTCGATGGTTAAAATCATTTACCAGCAGCTCAACAACACAATTGTGGGAGGGCAGACTTTTCATATGCACACATACAGAGTGTGAGCATGAGTTATGCTCTGGTGGTGACATTTACCAGTTGGTGTGAACTCCTGCTAAAACCCCATGAAAACTGCTGTGGTCATGTACACAGGCCTATGGTGCACAACCTTTTTTGCTTGTGATCCTTCAATACAAGTATACCATCACCGGGGGGTGCAAGTACACAATGTGGGAGCAGTTCTCAGCTTCACTGATATAGCTTAAATGTCTGGAAAGCTTGTTTTTCAAATAATGGAAAAAACGATAAGAAATAGTCCAAACTATTTTGTATTGGAGAATTTCATTGTATCTTTTTTCCTTATTTCCCACTTCATCTTCTGACCTCCAGGGTTGGCATCCTCAGTGTCACAGACGCTGGATGAAAAATCAAACAAGTGTCACTTTTGCAGATATTTTATTACATACATTTTTCAAGGGACCAAAGGAAAATTGAGGATCTCTGAGAAATAATTAGACGTGAGCATTTGAGGGCCAAAAATGAAGCCTGTCCCAAACAGAGCTCTTGTGCATTAATTAACACTGTGAAAAACTCCATGCTGAAACGCTGTTGCCAAAAACCTGCAGAACGATCTTTAGAGCTTATGTTTGAGGTATTTATCCTCGTGGGATGATGGAGTCTGGTATTAAAACATAAACTTATGTCTTATTCATGCAAAGAGATGACACGGTGCAGGTTAACATTTCCTGGCATGAATATCACATAAAGCTGACTGATGATAGATTCATGTAATCAGCATCATCTGCATCAGCACTTATTTCCCTTATTGCACCACCAGGGGGAGTTCCTCAACTACGACATCCTAATAGGAGTGAACCAAGGTGAGGGGCTGAAGTTCGTGGATGACAGCGAGGACAACGATGGCATCTCAGCCGCGGCGTTCGACTACACCATCTCGAACTTCGTTGATAACCTCTACGGATACCCTGAAGGTCTGGAACGCCAACTCATTCATTTCTGTTTTGACTCATTTGGAAATAAAGTTGACTTTTTTTATTTATATATATTATACATATCCATGAAAAATTTACTTAAGAACACTAAGTAAATTTGTTACATCCTACCCCCTAAAGTAGATGTCACAAAACACACCACAGTTCTACTTTTTAAATAGGAAGTGCTTCTTTTTTGCTATGAATATAGTTACATTACTATATGCTCTCAACAAGTATACATCAACAGCAGCTTCCTGTCGAAACGAACAAACATGAGCCCCGAGAACGAATCAAGCCAGACAAGCATACTAAAGATACAGCTTATCATTGAGATTATCCGTCACTGTGGTGGGTCTGCGTTGTGGCCTTTCAGGCTCTGTGGGAATTAATGCTGTCTCTCATCATCCCCCAGGCAGCCAGCTCCCAATCACAGTGCTGTTGTTCCTCACAGATCAACCTGCAGACCCTTCACAGTGGGCCACAGTCAAAATACAGGCACATTTGGATAATGCAGTCACGCTCCATCTCAAGTGCACGTCACTCATTCTGCTCTCCGAGAGGCACATCCGCCGTTTTTGTCTTTTCTCTTTTTCTCGACAAAACACATACAGCACTTGCAAACACACTCACCACTGATATATTCATTTATATTTATATCAGTCATTCCAAATAATTAACAGGTACATGCAGGTTTTTTAAACATGGGTAAAAAAAAAGAAGAAAAAGGCAATTGACTGGGAGTGAGTCCGATTGCAGACAAAAGCCAGTTGTTGGTGGTTGTTAGTGGGTTTTTTGACCAGTCGTAAAAGGGTTTTACTTTTCTTCCACCTTCAGCATCCAATCTCTTTAGTCCTCTCCCTCAAAATGTTTCATCCCTTTCATTACTTTCCTCTGAGCTGACCACATTTTCTCTATTATTCCTTTACCCTTATTCTTATTTTTCTTTCCCTGTCACTTTTCCTCTCCCACATCTTATCCTCCAGGCAAAGACATCCTGAGGGAGACCATTAAGTTCATGTACACCGACTGGGCGGACAGGGACAACGGAGACATGCGGAGGAAGACCCTCCTCGCTCTGTTTACAGACCACCAGTGGGTGGCACCAGCAGTGGCCACCGCCAAGCTACATGCTGAGTTTCAGTCCCCGGTTTACTTTTACACATTCTACCACCACTGCCAGACGGAGACGCGACCTGAATGGGCTGACGCCGCCCATGGAGATGAGATACCGTACGTGTTCGGTGTGCCCATGATCGGTGCCACAGATCTGTTCCCGTGCAACTTCTCGAAGAATGACGTCATGTTGAGTGCCGTGGTCATGACTTACTGGACCAACTTTGCCAAGACTGGGTAGGCCTTGCTGATCATTTTATTTCAGACTGATATATGTTTTTAATTTATTCATCCTTTGTGGTGCTTCAGGGTTTACCAGTTAGCACCGCGTCTCATCACTAGTAGAGTTAAAGGGTTTGTTAATAAAGATGCGCGTCTACAGCTGTTTTCAGACATGAACCCGGGAGAACTCCACATTCAGGCAAGGGGCGGTGCAGCAGGTGGAGGCAGGACTTAAGTTTAAACTCCCCAGCAGATCATGTGTTTTAGTTTAACAGCATCAGCTCTTATCACCAAAAGCTCATGAATCTCACAGTTTTTTGTCTGTGTCTTGTACACACCTCTTTTCCATCCAGAGATTTGTTTTTACATTTGAAAAGTCATCAACACACCTTGTAGCTTGTGGTGAATCATCTGGAGAATTTCCTGCTGTTTGATCAAACAGACTCATTCTGAAATTCTCTAGAGTTTTTAGTGACCGGAGAAACTCTGGAGATAATCCTCTGTGGGCACGGCCGTGGGAGGGCGGAAAAAGCCAGAGCCTCTCACTCGGACATTTGTCTTTTCACATACAGAGAATGTCTGTAGGATCTCTGGAGTTCGGTGCATGTCTGAAAGCAGCTTATGATTGGGGGCTGATTTCTCAAGTAGACTTATGAATAGTTTAAATCTGACAATCTTGTTTAAATCTACACAGTGAAGAAATCCTTATACCAGATTGATTAAGATCTTGACCTGAAATATATAACTGAGATTCCTCCTCTGTTGTCCATTAGGGATCCTAACCTGCCAGTCCCGCAGGACACCAAGTTCATTCACACCAAGCCCAACCGCTTTGAGGAGGTCATCTGGACCAAGTTCAACTCAAAGGACAAGCAATATCTCCACATAGGCTTAAAACCTCGTGTCAGAGACAACTACAGGGCCAACAAGGTGGCCTTCTGGCTGGAATTAGTTCCCCACCTCCACAGTCTACATGAGGTGCTCTTCCCCACCACTACCCGCTCACCGGCAGGCCCTCGCACAGGAAATACCGGACCCTGGCCCAGGACACCGGGCCCTCGCACCACCCGTCACCCCTACCCTACATTCCCCTCTGAACTGGAGCCCGAGGGATCTGAGCGTCCACACCAGGACCTCTTCCCTGGAGACATGCGGGACTATTCCACTGAGCTTAGCGTGACAGTCGCCGTGGGTGCATCACTCCTCTTCCTCAACATCCTGGCTTTCGCCGCCCTTTACTACAAGCGTGACAAGCGACACGAGATGCGACGCCACCGGCTGTCTCCCCAACGGGGCGGCCCAGCCAACGACCTCGCTCACAGTCAGGAGGAGGAGATCATGTCCCTGCAAATGAAGCACTCAGAGCATGACGCGCACCACGACATGGAGCCTCTCCGGCCCCATGACATCCTGCGACCCGCCTGCCCGCCCGACTACACGCTGGCGCTACGCCGCGCCCCGGACGACGTGCCACTGATGACGCCCAACACCATCACCATGATCCCCAGTACCATTACCAGCATGCAGCCTCTTCATGCCTTCAACACCTTCCCCTCCACTGGCCACAACAACACCCTGCCCCACCCCCACTCCACAACCAGGGTATAGTAGGGACTGCCCTGACACAGCACCACCCGAGGACCAGGAAGACTGGCTGTGCTACTGATCCAGGAGGGAGGCCTCTAGACACAGGCCTCTCTGCTCTCTTATGCTCTTACTCCTCATGTGCTGTCAAACTTAGCAGCTCCCTCTACTGGCGCCGCGGGGAGAAGCAACTGAACTGCACGGCAGCAGATGATCAGTTGGGGGCGGTTTAGATCTTTTACAGATACTGTTTTCAAAGAAAGTCTGCTGTTTCCAGACTAAAGCCCTCTGACATTTGTCAAAGGGACATGTGCTTTTACTTTTGTGTCATCTCTCTTTTCTCTCACTGGTGTATTACGTGCATATATCGTTCTCTTTTCTACATCTGTGTCTTATCCCTGCTTTTGTTCCTCTCATTCAAAATGCAACTATCTCTCTCCCCTTTGCTCTTCTGTACTGAGCTTTAGGAGGAGACATTGAGTGCATACAGTTGGCATAAAGCTATGAAAAGACAGATATCTGATATTTTGTTCTACCAGCATTCTTGGTGCCAAGTATGTACTTCTGTGTTTGCTTTCTCATCAAGGGAGGGAAAAAAACAAAACTAAAGAAAATTCTTGACTATTCCCATTTACTGTCAACTAACAGATGCTGTGTGTTCTCATGACAAAGTGCCAAACTGGCCCTGGATTGTGTTTTTATTTCTTTTTTTCAATCATTTGTTTAATCGTTGTTTTTTGTGGAACGAATTTTTTCTGAAAATATAGATATAGAGAAATGATATTATATATAGTTATATATAAATGTGTACAAAGGAGAAAGTATATAAATGGGGTTTTCTCAGTGGGGATCTATGCATGAATTATTTTTAAAGATGATGGCGGGGGATAGGACACTGTATCTGTCAATGCACGTTTCCCAAATCTACTCAAAAACCACATCGGTCCGCTTTGGATATCAGTCTGTTTAACCTCACAGAATGAGAGCATCACAGGAAATCTTGAAGTAAGTCAAAAAAAGAAAGAAGAAAATCCACCTCTTCACCTCCCGGCAATCATTTCTTATTAAAGAATGAGTCATTCCTGCAAATCTCAGAAGATGTTAGAGTCAAAGCAACAACTGTGAACACATTCTTCCGTTTGTTCTTTCCTTCATAATCTCATTCAGGGGAATTTCTCTAAACCGGGTGATGCAAGGCTCCAACAGCTATCCCATCATGCAACTGTAGCTACTTCCTCTGTCCATCTGCTTTTTTTTTTTTTTTTACTAAAGTAAGCAGATCTGTTGTTGAAGCTGGCGTGATCGACATTATTTTTGTATTTCAGCGAGCGTGAGAAACAAAGCGGAGCCCGACAGCCCCTTTGCCCTGATACGTGCACTCTTCTTCTCCTGTCTGTGCCCCTGATTGCAGCACATGCATATTCTCCTTTACATTGGCATAGGTGCACCCTAATTAGACAGCAAGGAGATAGAAAGGCAGGAAGATCCCCATGGTAAAAACGTTGACTCCAGAATGAGCTCCCTCCCGCTGCCTCCACTCTCTCTCCCCCTCTTCCTCCATCACTTCTTCCCTCCCTCCCTCCCCCTCATCAGGACTCTAGCTCTGTACATCAAGACTGACACCCACGCTGCAGTGATCGCCCGCAACTACCCCACTGTGACCACGAAACTCCTGACTTCACTGTGTCAGCGGCGCACCACACGCCATTGCCGACCTCAGTTCGGCTCCACGATTACCCTCACACCCGAGGGTTGGCTCACGAGGGGTGAGTTTTCGTGAGCTCATGGGTTGTAAATGAGAACTCCTAAGCACACTGAGGGTAACCGGTGGGCCTTCACAGCCGCTGCAGGATGAAAACGGGGCTCAGATCTCCGACACAGGGTAAAAGCAACACACTTGATAACTGATGTTTCTGATTCCTTTCTTTTTGGGGGGGAGGTTAAGGATCTCAAATAAAACTGGAAAATGGGTGATTAAAACAATTAGTTGACTGAACTGATGTGCTGTCATTTGAGCCCACAGGAAACCAATGATAGCTTCCATCCAGTATGAGAGAAGTTAGTCACCAGTGTTGTCTTGTGTTTGTTTGTTTTCTATGATATTACTGCCTACCAGGGTGGTGTGGGAGAGATATATACAGTGCCCGGCTGCTTCTGTCAAGAGATTTTGTAAAAGGGAAAAATGTGCACAATGTTAAACACAAGACAACTGCCTCAGGTGTGTCGCAGGCAGTGCTCTGGAATAGAGGACAGGACAGCGGCGCAAAGGAAAGTGCGCGCTGTGGGGACGAGACATCGGGAGGAGATTGGATACAGACTCACAGCCTTAAATGTATCAGTTAATATCGGAAGAATGAAAGGAGAGGATGAAGCAAGTGAGGAAATTCAAGGGCATGGTCATCTTTCTACCCACAAAGTTTGCCACATCGCTACTCAGTCTGATGGAGGATCTGTGGGATCAGATCCACGTGAACCCTTTTCTAATAGCTCCGGGGCGTTGTGATGAAAACTTTGCCACAGCACGGCTACAACGACACGGCTGGAGGTGAAAACCAGGTGTTCAGTTTGGTCTGTTTTAATTCCTTTGTCTATTTTGTAAAGCAACACTTGAGGGCGCTATTTTGGCAGATTCACCACAGGTCTGCCCAACAGGAAACAGGAAGAAAAAAGAAACCAAACTGGGTGGCAGGACAGAGACACACAACATCTGGTGGAGGATCCAAACTGTACATTTTTAAGTGTAAGAATCAAACAGACAAAATATTTGTAAATATTAAGTTTCTTGTTTGTTTTTCTTTTGTTTTTCTTTATGAGTGAATGAATGAACTGCTTATTTTGTGACGACAAAAGACAACAGGTGCAGTTTGCAAAAAAAAAAAGGCGTCAAGCTCGAGGCTTCAGATTAGTTGGTGAGTAGAAGATGCTTGCCACCAATCACTTTTCATTTAATTCTAATTCTTTCTTCATTGCCCACTACGACATGGGCATTCTGTAGCACCGTCAGACACTGTAGCAGATCACCCCCACTCCCTTGCAGAGAGCACATGACAGAGGGCCTGATGCTATAGTTAGCATTAGCTTTTTTCCATTTAATATTACTATTTTAAATTTGAAACATGCTACTAAAATCTGTGGTTTGCGATCAGCGAAGCGTCGTCTTGTTCTTTTCCCCTCATAATTTTGCATCATTTTATTTTTCAACGATCCACCCCTGATGAATCTGTGCTGCGTGATTGGTGTGGCATCCAGAGGCTGAAATACTGAGGAAAGCCAGCTTTGCCTTTTGCCAGCTCACTGATTGCCAGTGTCACAGTCAGGACTTTTAAAAAGTGGTCAGTTAAATGTCAACTCACTTCACATGTAGCAATGTTTACATGTTGCCACTTAACCACTCGTGGGACAGACATGAGGGCTTTGATACCATTAGATGCCTCATATCCTCATAGAGCGACGCCATCACACATGCCGCCCAGCGTCTCTCTTCCACACACTCTGTTTGCGATGTTTTATGGAGGTTGTGTTGATCTTACACTGATGCGATGTAGCAGAAAACAGTATTGTGTTCCAAAAAGTTGAGGGAAGGACAAATTAGGCCAACAATGATGCTTCATAGTGGGTCTGGCCGTATGTATGTGGACACACACTGGGCCTATGTAGCTCACTGCGGCCCTGAGGCTCGCACCGCTCCAGAGCTGCGGTCGTCCAACTGAAACCGTTTCAGTGAAATGCGGAGACTTAACGCATGTTAGTGACTTCTAGATCCTGTGTCATGTCAGTGATGCGTGAAAGCACGTGGTAAACAACCCACAATTACAAACACACACACATAAATCCTCAGCTTGCGAAGTTGCACCTGTTGTCTTGTTTTTAAATTCTTTGTTGAATTCAGATACCCAAGACGAGACGAAGAAAATGTTAAATAATGGAGTTTAAGAAAAAAAAGATGATTATTAAAAAAGTACAGTAAAACTATATAAATAAATGAGGTGATGATATTTCTGTTTACTTTAGAAGTTATTATACACTGTATGCTGTGATTCTGATCTGGGAAACATTAAAGACATTCATAGCCAGACTGCTGATTTGGTTTCTTTATTCAGTCAGTTATTAGATATGGAAAAAAATCCTATAGATCCATCCGATTCCCTTCATTATTAACAATTTGACAAGTTAACATGAATCTGGTTATTTACACACCCAGAGAAAAATCATTATTATTTTTTACACAATTATTTTAAAAAGGTGTATCAAATGCTACAGAAGTCACTCCAAAATATTGTTAACATTTCTGCAACTGCAACACAGACTGTTTCAATAAGTGTTGTCTGCTGCAACATTTTACTTCACCACTAGATGTCACTAACTTCTACACACGGAACCATGAATGTCAGCAGCAGTGTTCAACTATGTATTAGGGCCTGAGTGCGACAGTGCAAAAACTTTATTGAAACTCTATGTATTCGTGAAACATGCTTGATGTCTGTGGTTATTTTAACTTCACCCCTACAGCCACTGATAGATCACATCCATCTCAAACCCACCTAATACGCTTTGTTGGCATGTGCAGTGTCGTTGTGACGCAACTTCTGCTTGTAATTTCCTCCTGAAACACCTGCAAACGGATTTCCATCTGGGTGTAACAGCTCAGAACAGCCTTGAGACATCAACAGTTCCCATGTGTCAACACGAATCAGCTGCTTTTTGTTAGGATCTCGACTGACAACGACAGGGAGCTTCAGTTGAGTGTATCCATCGACTTGTAGCGTGTGTGTGTAGCATGTTAGCCTGTTGCTTGTAATAAAAAAACAACAACCAGAGTTTATGAGAATGGTGTCTATTGTCCCCAAAGTGCTTTTTATATCATCATATGAATTTTCCCCTACAAAACTGCTAATGGCTAAGCTAGTTGCTCGCTTGGTTATCAGCAGTGATGTGCAAAATCATATTCCTTCGATATGAACATTGAATACATCAAAATGGTGAATATAAAAAGATTATAAAAGCATGTGTTGAAAAAAAGTGTAATAATAATTTATTGATACTGCTAAAATATCCATTTCATTTTTTATGAAATAACTACTAGATTGAATCTGGGGGATCTGTGGTGATGGGCCTTGCCTGTGAGACTGTGGAGATGTGGCCATCGGTCAACAGTCAGTCAACAGAAGACGTCAGACCAGCGTGATCCAGTCAGTCGGACACCAGACAAGAACATTTGCATCTGTACCCAGGAGGTAGGGCACACTTATTCACAAGGACACATAATGGAAGTCTTGGATCTCTAGTACTGGATCTGAAAATTCAACTGTGAAGGCAGATTTTTTTGTAGTTATTGTTTTCTATTAATGCAGTCATAACAAGAGATTATGACAAAACAATTACTGTGGCCTAAATAATTTATGATTACCAGGGCTGCACGATTTAAAAAAAAAAAATCATATTAACTATTTCCTTGCTAAGAATTGAGATCACAATTGAATCAAAAATGTTTTCAATATACATGATTTTTGCGCTCATTGGTCTGCTCAAGTACATTTGAGTCAGTACACAGAACCACAAACTGGAGAGTCGGTGGTTGCCGTGAGCGTGCTGTTGCTAGATTGATGAGTCCCATCCGCCGCTACAAAAGAGTGCTGGTCGCCTGTTAATTTAGAGTTTATTATTATTGAACATATTGCATGTCCATATCGCAGCAAATTCAATGCAGTACTTAATTTGGTCCTTAACAATACATATTCTAAGTGTAAAGTCGATAAGATGAACGGTTGGTGAGATATGTATTCCACATACAGCCAGACAGACAGATTTCAAGAATTTTAGATTGATGTACAACTTTAACCTTGTCTTCTGAAAAGTAACATTACATTGTGGTTCACAGAATAGTGTCTGAATTCACTTTATTGTTGTTTCAACACACACTACAATAATACAAGGTATATTTATGTTTAGAGATTCTGTTACAACTCAGTGCACATACACAGTGCACTCATAAAACTACAGCTTGGTTGAACCAATTGTCTTGTTCCACATTCTTTGTTGAATTCAAAAACTCTCAAGATATGACACGCGATTAAAATTTACTGTTCTCTTTTGACCAGATCGCTTGTTGTCTCTCAGCTCATATTAAATGACTCTTTGAGACTTTTTTCTGCCTGCAGATGTGTGATGGTTTTCCAGGTTGTAGGAATATCAGCAGGCTTTGCATTGTAAGCTTCTGCAAACTCATCATTGAACCTTGCCATTACATATTTCCAGTAATCTGATGCCTGATAGCTTCCATCTGGAGGAATTTTCCAGCCTGGGAAAATGAATCTGTAGTTATTGTAAGAGTGCCATTTATTGCTTATAGCATCACAGTCAAAATGGGTTAGATTGAGGAATCTTAAACGAGAGAATAATTGGACAATTTTTGCATTCTCAAACTGTTTTCTATGCATTGTAGCATAGGAGTCCCATTTACCTTTTGTAGCATCACAGTGAAAAAGGTTGTCACTCACCACAGATGACGAGCAAATGTCAGTGACTAGCTTTTTGGTGTCTTCCCACCTGTATCCATTCAGACCCTGTGGCCTATGCAGTTGAGCCGTATGCTCAGAATGGTCACCACCTCCTGACACACAGGCCACTGCACAGAAAGGACACTGTTTACCACATCCAATCACACTTGTGAAGAGCTCATTCTGGGGCTTGGCATCAAGGTGTTTAAGTATCTTCTCGATGTCTCTTTCTTTAAACTCTTTCCTCAGAGCTTGTTCCATTTCATCCACAAACTGTGTGAACCAGTCAGCAAACTGTTCCTGGTTTGCTTTCTTCAGGATCATGAAAGCACCAAGTGCATCCTGGGAAATGACCAGTTTCTTACCAAGTTCCTGACAGAAGTTGTTAATGAATGTTTTCAAGTCAGCACTTGTTTTCCTTTTGGCCTGGTAGATTGCATCCTTTATGCTGCTGCTACTTGAGTCAAGATGCTGTTCCACTAGCTCAAACAGCTTAGAACCATTTGAGAAGTGTTTCACTATTTGTTCGTGTATCCATTCCTTTACATAGCTCTCATATGAGCGGATATACCTTACATACTCCCTAAAGCTATCCTTTGAGAGCAAATCCAGTAAAATTTCATACTGGGAGTAGACTCTTGCGTTGAACTGCGATTGGTTCTTCATTTCACCAATGATATGAGGACCCAGTTTACTGTAGACAAAGTTCTCAACTGCCGGCTTCAAACATTGTTTGGTGAATTCTTCTGCCTTCTTCTGGGACTGGTCTCGTTGATGGAACACATCTTTAAAACCATCACAAAACTTTTCTTTGTTTTTGTTCAGGCATACATAAGGGTCATTCTCGCATAGGAAATCATCGTGCATGATCTGGAAGTGTCTGGCTGCAATGCCACAGATGTGCTGTTTTAGAGAAACTTCAAATTCAATGCCTATGGTTATATCCTGATTCTTTTGCAGCCTCTCATCAATTATGCGAAGGATCTCCTGGATGTAAGCATCAGAGTAGTTTTTAGTTGTTTTTGTATCTGCTTCAGGTTTTTCTGTTTTGACTTTTTCCATCACATACTGAGTGCATTCAGCTATGATGTTGTCAGCGGTATTCTGCACCCTGATTGTGGGATCTTGAAAGGGTAAGTAATCGCTCATCGTCTTTTTAACTCTTTCCATCTTTCCTTTGGCTTCATATTTGAAAGGCGTTCTGCCACAATCTTGCAGGCTTCTTTGACTCAGCAATTCACAAGCATGACTCCCTTTGGATGAGAGATTTTGTCTTAGGTAGTGGGAGACAGTGGTGAAGACATTTGTTGGCTCTTGTTTGGAAAAAGACAGTTTCTGTACTGTTTCATTCCACATCTTATCAAATTCTTGGTTCAGTTGTTCATCTCTCATCTGGACTTTTGTCTGTCGACATTTATCGATCAGTGCACACACTGCTTTTTCAATTTCTTTTGTGTGATTTTCCTTGATTTTCTGAACTTCTGTCCGTCCCTGTTTGATTTCAGCCGCTGCTGTGAGTTGGCTATACACAGAGTTCTGCATGTCTTTTCGAAGAGTCTTTGCACTGTTTGCAAATTCCTCTTTGTATCCTTCTACCAGATGGACATTGCCGTCTTTTTGCTTGAAATAGTTTTTCAGTTTTTCAAGGAGCTCTTTCTCCAATTCCATCAGCTTTGTGGAGACTTCACTTTTCAAACTCAAGATGAGTTCTTTTAAGCCAACTCTTTGAAATTTGGAAGCAGGTGTTCCTAAATTTGAAATGGTTGTTTCAGCATATGTAATCCACTTGTATATGGATTCTTTGAAGTCCCATTCCCAGTTGTTGAATTCTGTGCATAGCCTCATGTATGCATCAGCCACGAGACTGTTTCTGAAGCTGAAGATGAAGTTTTCATGCTTGACTGCTTTCCACAGGCTTGACATCCACTCTTTAAACTTCAAGATGTCATTAGCAGAGGACTTTCCTAGTATTTGGGTGATGTTTTTCTTGAGCTGATATACAGCTTCGCTGTACCCTGCATTGACTGGTGCCATTGGTGGGTTTCCATTCCAGAGTCCAGGAATGTACCAGTTCCCAGTTTCTGGATTGTACTCCATGACATCAGTGAAGCACTTGTTCTTTTCTTTCTTCTCCATTTTGGCCGCTGCCTGCGTCATCTCGTTTAACTGTTCCAAGAGCAGTTTCCTCTCTCGTAGGGTGTTCTCATTGGCTGCAACATCTGACACATTCTGGTGAACAAACTGACATTTAGGCTTTTTGCCCACCTCTTTCATCCTGAGAAACGCATGCACAACTATTTGGAGGATGTCCTTCATTTGTGTTGAATTCTCCATTGCAATATTGATAATGGTGATATCACTCAGCCCCACAACAAGTGTTGCCAACTCATTGTCATGCTCATGGCTATCATCCAGTTGTGCAAGCTCTGGTGACTTTAAGCCCTCAGTGTCAATGATAACCATGAAGTCACAGTTGAGGACTTCTCTGACATCTTCACTGATTCTGATGAGCAACATAAAAGCACCTCGGGTGCATCGACCACTGCTGACTGCAAACTGCACTCCAAACATAGTGTTAAGAAGAGTGGACTTTCCTGTGCTCTGAACTCCAAGAACCGTGACCACTAGTATCTTGTTCTTTGGAGACACCAGTTCATTGAGCTGAGAGAGAACATCACTCACCCATGTGAGAGGTATGTTGGATGCATCTCCATCTACAAGCTCAAGGGGAAATCCATCAAGCAACAATCCTGCACAGATTTTGGGCAGATGCTGTAGTTGTTTACGCGACAGATCGTGCTCTGGAAGGGAAAGTGAAGCTTCATAAATCTGACCCATTTCACGGAAGAAGTGTTCAGTTCCCAGTGAGCTGTTGGAGAGCTCTTTATCAATGACTTTGATGGCCTCTTTGTTCTCAGCATCTTTGCACTTTTCTTTGTACTCCTTCCTGAGGCCAGACAGTTTTTCTCGAGACAGGTTATCAAGGTTCATTCGCATCCATTTCAGGAAATAACGTCTCTCAATGCCTGGACTTGATATCGCATTGATGAAGCATGTCATGGCATCTGATATGTTTTTAGAGCTCTGTTTCTCCCGAAGTTCTTCTTTCTTTTTCTGAAGCCCTCCTTTGTATATTTCTATGTCTTCAGATCCAAGATTTTTAAGCCGAAATTCTTCCTTCTCTAAAATTGTCAATTCCTTCCATATTTCGCCATGCAAGGGAAGCTGATTGGTTTTGTATTCAAGGGTGTTCTGAATTTTTGATGTTACGGCATCTGCATTTTCCTTGGCAGTTTGAAACTCTGGACAGTCTTCATCAACCAAGATTCCCAATTCATGGGCAATGTCAGCCATCTTCTCAATGCACATCTTCTTCTTTGTGTTCTCAATAACACTGTTGACCATTGTCCGCAGATCGTTGACAAAGTCTGCATAATTTTTCTGCTTGGTCTTTGTAATGATGTTTTTAGTCAAGCCCAGCTTTGTTGCTACTGTTTTTAGAGCATCCATCCTAAAGCATTTGCTTTGTTGGTTACTGACCAAAAACATCTTCGCCTTGTGGTGGAGGTTGGTTAGCAGCTTGCACTCAGGGTCCAAATTGTCAAAGAACACAAACACTGCTGCAGATGTCTGACACAAGAAAGAAAACTGAGTTTCAAATGAAGCAATGTCCCCACGAAGGTTAGCTACAGCTACTGGCTCACTGAATATATCAATGGTTTTTTTGCCACAAGGAAGGTACCAAGCAATTTCAGTCAGTCCATTGGATATTCTTCTTGGGGTGTTACCACACCTCATATCATGGTGAATAAAATAGTCATGGTACTCTTCAGAATTGCTCAAAAGCTTATTGAGAATCTCTGACTTGGACATGGAACATTCCCCCAGTCTCACAAAAGATATCATTGGAAGTTCAGAGAGAACAATTCTTTCTTCAGTAAAGCCTTTGGATTGTAAAAGTGACTGAGGTCTGTAGGTTTTAACAATGTCTCTCATGGCCCAAAGCATGAGTTTGCACTGCTTTGTGTCACAATCTGGAAGCAGGAGAGGCACAGAAAACTGACACATGGACATTTTGAGGGCCATTTCCTGTTGCACAAAAGCATCAGAACACAGGAAGAGAGCAGTGATTACGTCAAGGGGGTTTACCATTTCACCTGAGTCTGGAATGTCACTCTGATTGTCAAAGTCAAATTCAGTCATTTCTGTTGCTCCTTCATTGGATGATTCACATTCTGATTGTATAGTTCTCGCTGTCACATTAACCATCATTAGTTTCTTGAAGAAGTACCATGGAAGATCTGAGTTGCACTTGACAGTTTCATCAGTGATTGCCTTCAGGTCAATCTGAAGTATTTCACTCAGTGATAGCTTCTTTGTGTAGTGCTGCTCCAAGCCCAGATCCTCCAACAAGCTCTGCAGTTGTCTCTCTGTGGGCATGAAAGCAGTTATTATTCAACCAATAATTAAAATGGCAATGGTATTCAGGTCATTCCTATAACTAGAGTTCTCTCAGAGCACATACCTCCGCCAAGGCTAATGCTCTTTCTTGTCGTGTTAAAGAGAGTGAAAATCTGGCTAGTGCATTTGGGAGGTTTGTATGATATGTGTTAAATAATTCATTATGTATATATGTCAAAAAAGGACAAAAAACTTGAAACCACTCATGAAAAATGTTTTCCACCCCTTTGCTGGAGCACCTTTTAAAGGTACAGTGTGTAGAACTTTGTGATATCTACTGTTGAAGTTGCATGTTGCAGCTGAACACCCCTCACCTCACCCTCCTCATCCAAACATGAAAAAGAACCTGTGGTAGCCTTTTATTGTCATAAAAACTCAAAAGGTGTTTAGTTTGACCAGTCTCGACTTATGTAAAAAAAACATGGTGTCTTCGATGTAAATAGGAAGTATTTGAATATAAAGGGCCTTTTCTGGGGTAAAGAAAACTACAATTCATATAATTTAGATGAAACGAACTAGTTAAAACATCATCAAGACCCCTACCACCCTAACCATAAACTGTTCTGTCTGCTGCCATCTGGCCACCGGTACCTCAGCATCCGGGCCCGCACCTCCAGGCTCAGGGACAGTTTCCTCCCCCATTTTTATGTCTTTCTTGCCAAGATTGGAACAAGTAGATCAATACCAAACACATTTCTGTACACTTGATTGGCTGCAATTGACCTTGAGGGCAGTTGGAGTTTATATAGCTAAAAGAATAATCTAGACCTAAAAGAATAATCTAGACCTAAAAGAATAATCTAGACCTAAAAGAATAATTTACACCTTCCTCGAGACAAAAAGGTCCACATACAATTTGAAATTGAAATTAAAAAAATGAAAAAAAATTCTAACATCCTTTCACTTCTCCTACTGGGATTTTGCCCATTTCATGCAAACATTCTGCATTTCTGCATCTGATTGGCTGATCAAGGATTTGTGACACATTGCAAAAGAAGTCAAATAGCCATCTAAAGGAGAAAAGGAAGGGTCATCCTGATTGACAGCTAAATGTACATCTAAAGTAGAAGCGTCTAATAATTAATAATAGTAAATCATTTTATTACACAAAAAGCAGGCTCTGGTGAAGCCAAAATGGCGAAGCTCGTGTCACTAAAACGAACAGAAAGGTCACATCAGGCAAACTGACAGAGTTGTAAGGGTTCTTTTCTTTTCTCCATGAATGTTTTTCCTTTTGGGGCTACACATTCTGTGCAACCTTGCAAGCGCCCCCCCACCACAACCAGGAAATTGTGAGAGTGGACAATCCCCCTATATTAGAAATTCTCTCGTGCAGGTGTAATGGCAACTTTTTACCGAATACTCTGCATGCCACAACGTTGCGTTGATTGATTTGGTTGAATGCACTTATCGCTTAAGGTATAATCATCACAACAAGCTTTAACTTGATGATGTCACAAAAAAAATAAAAAATTCTTACTGCTAACCCACAATATTTTTCATCAGGCAAAAATAACCAACCACCTCTGTGTTTAATATAATTGCTTCCTTGTTTTTATTTTTCATTTTACTTACTTGTGTGGACAGACTTGTTACTGCTTTAATAATAATAATAACTGTATTTGTATAGCACTTATCTGAACAAAGTTACAAAGTGCTTCACAAAAAAATGAAAATCCATGGCCAGAAGAAGAATAAATAATAATAAATAATAATATATAATAATATATAATAATATATATTATAATTATAATATTATAATATGACAGGGAGGAGTGGCTTGATGCAAATATTAACAACTGCTTTAAACTACTTACAAACTGCACAGTAAATGATGCCTTTCAATCAGAACAATAGAGTGCATGAGGACTGACCTTTGTGGCAGTTTCTATTGCTGCCAAGGTTATGATCAACAGGCGGATCTCCATCGCCGATTCCCTTGATAAATGAAAAAAACACATTTGCAAATGTGACAAATCAACTCATTATCCCATGCACATGAGCTTATAGTGACATATTTCCATTATATTTGTTTTTATCAACACAAAACATATAGATTAGCTGTTTACCTCCATTGTGGCTGTACTCCCAATCCTCTCACTTGTGCTTCTCACTGTAAAATAAATGTAAGACAATTCTGTGAGGCTTCAGTCCCCATTTGCAGTAAATATCCCAGCCTACAGCCGACTTGGCTGCAGTAGTGCCGAATCGGGTGTGTGCAGATCACATCAATAATCTACATCAACCAGTCTTTAAAATGTGTTTGTACCCATCTCACATCACATAAATGATTCTTGAAAAAAGAAATAAAACATCACAAATTTGTATTAATTCCGAACAAAGCTGTGTTATTTGTGTCATTATGCAGGTCCTCCCATCAGGCACATACGTAAAAAAAGACAATATAAAACAAATAAAACAATATAACTACCAAACTCTGTAATAAGCAACCTACCTTTTAAAGGAATTTACCAATGGCACGATTGCATTCTTTTGTCCAGGATGTTCTTTTGCAGTTACACCCGAGTTGCAGGTTATGTATTTCTGCCGATGAAAACACCACTCCCAACCACACAAGCCAATGCAGTACTGCTCTGCAGACAAGCTTTTTATAGTCCTCAGTGAGGGACTTTCACTTTCATTTTGACATGGTCACATGGTTTCCCAGAAAGAGACCGTTTATAGTAACTTGAAATCCAACTCTTCAGAGACTTTGATTGAAGACTTTGATTGTGAGTGCATGTGAAAGCTAGAAAATGTAAAACAGTCCCTCTCAGGTAGTACATGGGGCGTTGTTCAGGATATACAGTGAATGATTTACAGATGATGTATGATAAGGTCAAAGAATAGACTTTAGTAGCTGTCATTGCCATGCAACAACAGCCAAACCAGCTCACTAGACCCTGGATATTGTGTCAGCGAATGCATTTATCATAAGTGGTGGGGTCTTCCAAACTACCACAGTGCAGCTTTATTTGTGCAGTGCAGTTCATATGTAACTGAGAGGATGCCATGGGGAGAACCCAGTTAAATGTGTTCTGGAGAATTTGCAGAATACATTTGCTTTCCAGGATGGGAAGTTGTAAAATATAAATAATTGCATGATGGGTATTCATTCACTACAATAAAAAATACATCTATAATGTGGACATTGCAGTTGATGGAGGAGGTGAGCAGTGGTGTTCATTCTTTATTTCACTTAGATTTACCCGTCTAGAAGGTTTCTTTTGTTGTTCATGATTCATACATTCATCAACCTGTTGCTGTAGATAGAATGAATGGAGGGATGAATGGATTAATGAATCGATGGATGAATTGACGAATGAATGGAGGGATGGATGGATGCATAGATGAATGAATGAATGGAGGGATGAATAAATGAATGGGGGGCTGGATGCATAGATGAATGAATGCATGGAGGGATGAATAAATGAATGGGGGGCTGGATGCATAAATGAATGAATGAATGGAGGGATGAATAAATGAATTGGGGGGTTGGATGCATAGATTAATGAATGCATGAATGGATTGAGGGTTGGATGCATAGATGAATGAAAGAATGGAGGGATGAATGAATGAATTGAGGGTTGGATGCATAGATGAATGAAAGAATGGAGGGATGAATGAATGAATTGAGGGTTGGATGCATAGATGAATGGGACTGGAGTATTTCTGACGGTGTTTCCCACAATTCGCTGCGCAACTGATTGTGACGATGCGACTCCAGCCTTCGTTCGCTAACCACGCTGCCTGTGTGAAAATGGCCGTCCTGCTACAATTCACCGGGCTCCAACTCGACTCTCCGTCGGTCGCGCTGTGCGCGAGCGCCGCTTCTTTCACCGTGGGAACCCGGGACAGCGGCGGACTCGAGATCCACTGTGGAGAGGCGGAGGTGAGGGTCACCGTGCAGCGGAGGCTCCTCGAGGAGAGACGGGTCCCGTTCAGACGCGAGCACCTTCGACTCGGGCCGAAGGCGACGCGGGGACAGGAGGCGTCGTGTGGACCGCGGGGACTCATGTCCGGCGACGCAGCGGTCATCTCCGCGGGGCTGCAGGACTGTGGGGCCCAGTCCAGAGTAAGAGGAAGCCGCAGAGCCAAAGTCTGAGCACTCTGCAAAAACACAGTGTGCTTATAAAGCACGTTTCCTTCACCGGATTCAAGGCGCTGCACTGCCACATGAAATACAACAACAGATACCACATTCAAAGACCGTTTCAAATCTGAGAGCACAGTTTACAAGAACTTTCAAACTAAATAAAAGAGAAGTACAAAAGAGATTTTAAAACAAAAAGAGTCAACGAAATAAAAAGGATAAATTGATACAAACATTTTTAAATCATTTGAAACAGAGAAATAATTCAAGTAAAATGGAAGTGAGAAAATATTGAAATTGAATAAAATGTAATATGACATGGCATGACTTTGCAAAATGGCTTCATTAAAGGGGTAGTTCACCGAAAAATAAAAATTCACTCACCACTATGCCTATGGAGGGGTGGGAGAAGTGTTTGTGTCCACAAAACACTTGAGGAGTCTCAGGGGTAAACAAGCTCTGACATTTGAATTAAAAACTCAACGTGTCATTTCCACCATGTTCCAGCCTCAGATATTCTTCTCTAGAGCTGCGTTCACGCGTGGTTTACAGTGGACATCTAGGCTGAAAACATGGTGGGAATTACAACTCAAATTGTAATATTCCATGCATTCATTTAGTTATTGCTTATTTTGAGTATGACATTATTTAGGTAAAGGTAATTAGACAATGCTAGTGGCAATGTCTTTGCTACTTTCCAGGTTCATGGTGAGTGGCTTGTGTATTCCAACACGCTCTTTCTATTTCCTGCTGTGATTTCGACCTCTTCAGGCAGTGTAATAGTTAGAGCAGCAACGACCGTCGTACCTGTTGAGTGCCATTATAACAGGTGAGGTTGATGCAATATTGTTTATGTGCAGTGGAAACTTTTCTTAATTCAGACTCATGCTGTCCCATTTCATTGGCACACCTGTATTCTTATTCATTCAAAACCCACATTACCATCCACTTTTACCCCCGTTCTATGGTCGCTCTCCTTCACACTGGCTGTCAATCAAGGTCTTCGATATGTCACACACTAATAATTCTGAAGAGTTCCGAAGGTTTTTTGGGGTAAGGAATGTGTTGAGAAATGAAATATATAAAAATAATAATTTAAATTAAAAAATAATCATACAACATCTTGTATCAGGGCTCCAGACTAAATTGCTGCTTCTGCTCTGATCCTGAATCAACGTTGTCCCTGGTTTTACAGTGTTGGTCTGTTTCCAATGCACTCTGGAGCCCTGAAGCAATCATAATATTGTACATTTCTCTCAAAATCCCACAGTGTTTCTGGGCTTATTTCATGGCACACCAGTGTGCACACCATTTGAGAACTACTGGATCTGAGCAATGTTGGTTGTAATAAGCTGCCATCAGCACTTTAACTCTATAACCCATGCCTCGTTTTTTTGTCAGCGCAGAAAGCAGACAGTGAATGCAGATGCATTAACTCCAACCTGGCAACCCATGACATCCACTATCGGTGTATTTGGCCTTCTGCACTTCTCCCTACGTACCATGGCAGGTGAAAACTCACTCTCAATTTTGACTGTATCAGTGGAAGATTTCTCTGTCAACAGTATGTGTCA
Organism: Paralichthys olivaceus; assembly: GCF_024713975.1. Taxonomy (NCBI): domain Eukaryota; kingdom Metazoa; phylum Chordata; class Actinopteri; order Pleuronectiformes; family Paralichthyidae; genus Paralichthys; species Paralichthys olivaceus. The sequence goes on from NC_091114.1 coordinate 6,378,992, forward strand.
ATATTTCTTTCTAAATAATATGAAATTGAAACAGAATTTTAAAACAAGTGATGTCCTCATACAGATGACTGCACCTCTCTACGTAATACCTCAGTGTACCAGCAGGGGGAAGCAGTGTTTTTGGAGGCCAGCGTGGAGGCGCCGCTGCACCCTCCACTTACTGTATATGTGGACTACTGTGTTGCTACACTGAAGCCTGACCCTCTCTCCTCGCCAAGCTACAAGTTTATCACCAAATATGGGTCAGTCGGACCTTCTGACTCAAACATTCTATGCATTTGTGGCTGGTTCAAAGTATTAAACTCAACACAGAATGGTACTCTGTAGAGTGCATAAAGGCCCAGCAGTCCCCTTAGGATATAATTTGTAACTTCATGAATTTTAAATTGGATCTGCACCAATTTCCTCAAATATCAGTCCCCTAAAACTTTTTTATTTTACGTCAAGATCCATGAATTACAATAAATTATTGTAAATATTGTGATATCTCGTAATGTTAAAGGAAGTGGGGAAAAAACTGGATCCTCACCCTGATCCAGATTTGCACCAAAATGTAATGGGTTCTCCCCTGACCCACCAAGGCAATCCCTCCTGTAGTTTTTGTGCAGTGCTGCTAAATAACAGATAAATACACAATTGCCGATGAGAACATAATCTTTTTGGCGGAGGTAACAAAAGTGTTTCATATTGCAAAGTGTTCAGCCCAAGAATTCAAATGTGACATTGAGTCTATTGAGTGGATCCTCAGCCAGGTTGGGTCATCTTTCAGTGTTTGGGACCGGGTTGGAAGCAAAGCTCTGTTGGAATCATCATGTCTAAATTAGATGTGTTTCTTCATCATTCCAGATGTCTTGTAGACAGTGTATTACCAGGGTCTTCATCTAAATTCCACCTGCGGGAGCAAGAAAACAGGTTGTGCTTCAGTGTCCAGGCCTTCCACTTCAAGCAGGATTCTGGGGAACAGGTAACAACACCTCATTGGGCAGTTGCTGTGTAATTACTTTCCGAATGACAATGGTTTAACTATTTTAGCACAAAGATACTATTTGTGGAATTCATCTCTCTTATTTTTGAATTCATCCTATAGCAAGTGTTTTTCATTTGCATTATAATAAATCGTGCACAAGTGTATTCATCACATTGCTGAAATCAATCCTGGATCAAATGCACTTTTATTCATTTGGCTTTGTTCTTCAAGATGTTCATCAGCTGCCACCTGAGGGCCACTCCGAAACAAAACTCCCAGAGCCACCTTAACAAAGCCTGCTACTTCCATAGGCCCTCATTCAGGTTAGGCTGCATCTAGCGGAGTTCAATGTTGAATCAGTTCGTCATTGGTCTGAACTAGTGCTGCACGATTGGACCAACTTGGACCAAACAAACACTTTAAAGGCTAATTATCACTGGAGTAGTCACAATAGACAGGCTTGAAAATACTCACTGGCCTCGCAACATAATTACGCTACATACAACCCGTAATGCATAATGTGAGCTCCATTGTTGTAGTGAACTTATTATTGTCTGTACTAATCCTGTCTTATATTGGAGTCACTGCAGTGTGCACTGTCTCCAGAGCAGTAGAGAACTGTCATCATGGTTTTTGTTCATTCGGTTTAGTCACCTGGCAAAAATACTTTGACCTCATACGTCTTATGATGAAATATACCTTAAATAATCAGTGAGCTGTGCATTTTCTTTGAGAACCAAGCACTGTTATTCAAAACACCATTTATTATATTGTCATTGCAATACCGTCCACAATAATCGCAATATGTCTTTTCATATCAAATTGTGCAGCACTAGTTTTATCTTAATGCGTATAAAGGCATCACAGTATTATTCGGATGTTCCTCTGTCACTCAGGTGGCGTGCCACAGAGGGGGACCATGCTCTGTGCGAATGCTGTGACTCTGAGGACTGCTTGAGACCCACTGGAGTGGGGAATACTGGCGACACTGTCCACAAGACTTCACCCCATAAAGGTTTTCCTATGAACTTTACAGGTTTTTTAGGTTACTTTTACCAGTTGTACTGAATGCAGATGGTAGCCATAGCAACCTTTATGGATGTGAAGCACATGCAGTTATATGGTCTCTAAACTAGTTGTGTGTGTGTGTATGTTTGACAGAAACAACGCATGAGGCGGACACAACAGTCGGACCTCTTCACACCCTGCCATCCTCCCATTGGACTGGTCATCTGTCAGTCAGTCACTGAAGAGCATTTTTCCAACTTGACTATTAGGTGGGTACAGGGACTGCTGAGAGCTGGGGAGTTGACCAATAAAGCATTTATCACATATTGTTTTTCTTGTTTCTAATCCCTCAGAGAAAATGCAAAGCTCAAAGGCATGAATAGCCTACTACTGCGTTGGCTCTACAGATTTATACTCCTTCTAAACACATTTAAAGCCCCTTCATGTGAGGATTTATTTTCTGATTACTCTGAACCCTTGGAGGCCGTTTACAGCAGTGATTTGCTTTAACAGTATATGTTGGATTATATGCAGAAGAAATGAAAAGGCAAACATTGGCACATGATGTGTTCATTATCTCGCTGTCAGCTAAAAGTTACAACCCAAATTTGTTTCTTTAAACCACATGTAACTTGTGTCTATATGTAGTAAAACAATTCCATGTGTATGCCAGCAGAGTGCGCTAGTGCTGCTCCTTTTTGACTGAGCAGAAGATGCCTATTTTGAGAAAGCTTTATTTAGCCCCAAGAGGAATAAACAAACCAATTTTTACTACCATGATTACATTTTTCTATAAAATACTAGAAACATTCCAAGCTGCCACGGTCTGGGTTTTTATTTAGTTGGCTCAGCGTGTCTGTGAGCTGACTTGATAGAAATCCTGTTTGTAAATATGTCTCTCATCAGACTGACAAGTAGTAGTTTCAGCCTGACTGAAGAATGAGTAGTATTTCTTTCAGCCATTAAAATTAATAGCCAAGAAAACAAACCCATGAGGAATTTCCACAAAAAGGCTGAAGCACCACAATGGACCTTAAAATATCTCAGAGGCAACAAGCGATCTAGAATAAACAGACATCAGGGTAAGAAATTGTAACTAAAGCTAACTTTCTACTCCTGTGAGAAAAAAACTATTGAATGTATCAGACTGATACGCAAATTTAGCAGGTTCACCTGAATGTCATTTTTCCATTATTGTGAATAAAAACACATGATTTACCACCGTAGCAAACCCACACAAAAGCCATGACTTGAATTATGAAAAGTAATTTAAAAAAAGAAAAGTTAAAGGAGATAATATTCCTGTTGTATGCTGTATGCTGTGATTGTGCTTTGGGAAACATTGAAGGATTCATGCTCAGACTGCCATCGCTTGTTTATTGAATCTGCTAAAATAAGTAATTCATCCATACAAGTTAACAACACCACAAATGAGTGAATGATCTTTTAGTTCCTTTAAAAGTGTAAATAGTTACCACAAGATAAAACTAAAAACAAAGAACCCCTTCATTCTGAGGGAGCAAATAAAAAGACTGCTCAATTTCAAGAGAAAAAATCTCAACAACATATACATGACATGACATATACACTTTATCTTTTCCTACATTGGATGTCAGAGGAACAGGAACAGATTTTTAAATTCTGATTTTATGGCATATTGTACCAAAAGAGTTTCTGCTCGATAAAGATGATACCACACACAGACTTAGTCATGTTTTAAAGAGAGACAATACAATACATGGACATATTTAACATCAGGATTGTCATAGAAACAAAAAATAGCATCTCACATTAAATTTGATAAAAGAAAAACCAACAATTTCTTTCTTGGATTATTTGCATGGATGTTTTTAGAGGCAACACATAAAATTAAGTTTAGATGTTACTTAATTTGGTACGTTTCTGAACATGTGCTCCTAGAATGTACGCAGACTGTCAAAGTATTTCAGTGTGCTCATCAACAGGGTTAAAGCAGATTACTTTGTTAAAAACATATTTTTTTAAAACCTCAGATAAAGGTCAACATGAATTGATCAAAAATATCCATGACAAGATAATGAATCAGTGTAATGAGGAGAACGTGCACTTCTCTACCCAGATCGCTTGTTGTCTCTCATTTCATGTTAAATGTCTCTGTGAGACTCTTTTCTGCCTGCGGACGTTTGATATCTTTCCACGTTGAAGGAATATCAGCAGGCTTTGCACCATGTTCGTCTGCAAACTCATCGTTGAACTTTGCCATTACATATTTCCAGTAGTCTGATGCCTGATAGCTTCCATCTGGAGGAATTTTCCAGTCTTTGAAAATTTCTCTGTAATTTTTGTAAGGGTGCAATTTACCTTTTGTAGCATCACAGCGAAAAAGGATGTCACTCACCACAGATGACGAGCAAATGTCAGTGACTAGTTTTTTGGTGTCTTCCCACCTGTATCCATTCAGACCCTGTGGCCTATGCAGTTGAGCCGTATGCTCAGAATGGTCACCACCTCCTGACACACAGGCCACTGCACAGAAAGGACACTGTTTACCACATCCAATCACACTTGTGAAGAGCTCATTCTGGGGCTTGGCATCAAGGTGTTTAAGTATCTTCTCGATGTCTCTTTCTTTAAACTCTTTCCTCAGAGCTTGTTCCATTTCATCCACAAACTGTGTGAACCAGTCAGCAAACTGTTCCTGGTTTGCTTTGTTCAGGATCATGAAAGCACCAAGTGCATCCTGGGAAATGACCAGTTTCTCACCAAGTTCCTGACAGAAGTTGTTAATGAATGTTTTCAAGTCAGCACTTGTTTTCTTTTTGGCCTGGTAGATTGCATCCTTTATGCTGCTGCTACTTGAGTCAAGATGCTGTTCCACTAGCTCAAACAGCTTAGAACCATTTGAGAAGTGTTTCACTATTTGTTCGTGTATCCATTCCTTTACATAGCTCTCATATGAGCGGATATACCTTACATACTCCCTAAAGCTATCCTTTGAGAGCAAATCCAGTAAAATTTCATACTGGGAGTAGACTCTTGCATTGAACTGCGATTGTTTCTTCATTTCACCAATGATATGAGGACCCAGTTTACTGTAGACAAAGTTCTCAACTGCCGGCTTCAAACATTGTTTGGTGAATTCTTCTGCCTTCTTCTGGGACTGGTCTCGTTGATGGAACACATCTTTAAAACCATCACAAAACTTTTTTTTGTTTTTGTTCAGGCATACATAAGGGTCATTCTCGCGTAGGAAATCATCGTGCATGATCTGGAAGTGTCTGGCTGCAATGCCACAGATGTGCTGTTTTAGAGAAACTTCAAATTCAATGCCTATGGTTATATCCTGATTCTTTTGCAGCCTCTCATCAATTATGCGAAGGATCTCCTGGATGTAAGCATCAGAGTAGTTTTTAGTTGTTTTTGTATCTGCTTCAGGTTTTTCTGTTTTGACTTTTTCCATCACATACTGAGTGCATTCAGCTATGATGTTGTCAGCGGTATTCTGCACCCTGATTGTGGGATCTTGAAAGGGTAAGTAATCGCTCATCGTCTTTTTAACTCTTTCCATCTTTCCTTTGGCTTCATATTTGAAAGGCGTTCTGCCACAATCTTGCAGTCTTCTTTGACTCAGCAATTCACAAGCATGACTCCCTTTGGATGAGAGATTTAGTCTTAGGTAGTGGGAGACACTGGTGAAGACATTTGTTGGCTCTTGTTTGGAAAAAGACAGTTTCTGTACTGTTTCATTCCACATCTTATCAAATTCTTGGTTCAGTTTTTCATCTCTCATCTGGACTTTTGTCTGTCGACATTTATCGATCAGTGCACACACTGCTTTTTCAATTTCTTTTGCGTGATTTTCCTTGATTTTCTGAACTTCTGTCCGTCCCTGTTTGATTTCAGCCGCTGCTGTGAGTTGGCTATACACAGAGTTCTGCATGTCTTTTCGAAGAGTCTTTGCACTGTTTGCGAATTCCTCTTTGTATCCTTCTACCAGATGGACATTGCCGTCTTTTTGCTTGAAATAGTTTTTCAGTTTTTCAAGGAGCTCTTTCTCCAATTCCATCAGCTTTGTGGAGACTTCACTTTTCAAACTCAAGATGAGTTCTTTTAAGCCAACTCTTTGAAATTTGGAAGCAGCTGTTCCTAAATTTGAAATGGTTGTTTCAGCATATGTAATCCACTTGTATATGGATTCTTTGAAGTCCCATTCCCAGTTGTTGAATTCTGTGCATAGCCTCATGTATGCATCAGCCACGAGACTGTTTCTGAAGCTGAAGATGAAGTTTTCATGCTTGACTGCTTTCCACAGGCTTGACATCCACTCTTTAAACTTCAAGATGTCATTAGCAGAGGACTCACACTTTCCTAGTATTTGGGTGATGTTTTTCTTGAGCTGATATACAGCTTCGCTGTACCCTGCATTGACTGGTGCCATTGGTGGGTTTCCATTCCAGAGTCCAGGAATGTACCAGTTCCCAGTTTCTGGATTGTACTCCATGACATCAGTGAAGCACTTGTTCTTTTCTTTCTTCTCCATTTTGGCCGCTGCCTGCGTCATCTCGTTTAACTGTTCCAAGAGCAGTTTCCTCTCTCGTAGGGTGTTCTCATTGGCTGCAACATCTGACACATTCTGGTGAACAAACTGACATTTAGGCTTTTTGCCCACCTCTTTCATCCTGAGAAACGCATGCACAACTATTTGGAGGATGTCCTTCATTTGTGTTGAATTCTCCATTGCAATATTGATAATGGTGATATCACTCAGCCCCACAACAAGTGTTGCCAACTCATTGTCATGCTCATGGCTATCATCCAGTTGTGCAAGCTCTGGTGACTTTAAGCCCTCAGTGTCAATGATAACCATGAAGTCACAGTTGAGGACTTCTCTGACATCTTCACTGATTCTGATGAGCAACATAAAAGCACCTCGGGTGCATCGACCACTGCTGACTGCAAACTGCACTCCAAACATAGTGTTAAGAAGAGTGGACTTTCCTGTGCTCTGAACTCCAAGAACCGTGACCACTAGTATCTTGTTCTTTGGAGACACCAGTTCATTGAGCTGAGAGAGAACATCACTCACCCATGTGAGAGGTATGTTGGATGCATCTCCATCTACAAGCTCAAGGGGAAATCCATCAAGCAACAATCCTGCACAGATTTTGGGCAGATGCTGTAGTTGTTTACGCGACAGATCGTGCTCTGGAAGGGAAAGTGAAGCTTCATAAATCTGACCCATTTCACGGAAGAAGTGTTCAGTTCCCAGTGAGCTGTTGGAGAGCTCTTTATCAATGACTTTGATGGCCTCTTTGTTCTCAGCATCTTTGCAGTTTTCTTTGTACTCCTTCCTGAGGCCAGACAGTTTTTCTCGAGACAGGTTATCAAGGTTCATTCGCATCCATTTCAGGAAATAACGTCTCTCAATGCCTGGACTTGATATCGCATTGATGAAGCATGTCATGGCATCTGATATGTTTTTAGAGCTCTGTTTCTCCCGAAGTTCTTCTTTCTTTTTCTGAAGCCCTCCTTTGTATATTTCTATGTCTTCAGATCCCTGATTTTTAAGCCGAAATTCTTCCTTCTCTAAAATTGTCAATTCCTTCCATATTTCGCCATGCAAGGGAAGCTGATTGGTTTTGTATTCAAGGGTGTTCTGAATTTTTGATGTTATGGCATCTGCATTTTCCTTGGCAGTCTGAAACTCTGGACAGTCTTCATCAACCAAGATTCCCAATTCATGGGCAATGTCAGCCATCTTCTCAATGCACATCTTCTTCTTTGTGTTCTCAATAACACTGTTGACCATTGTCCGCAGATCGTTGACAAAGTCTGCATAATTTTTCTGCTTGGTCTTTGTAATGATGTTTTTAGTCAAGCCCAGCTTTGTTGCTACTGTTTTTAGAGCATCCATCCTAAAGCATTTGCTTTGTTGGTTACCGACCAAAAACATCTTCGCCTTGTGGTGGAGGTTGGTTAGCAGCTTGCACTCAGGGTCCAAATTGTCAAAGAACACAAACACTGCTGCAGATGTCTGACACAAGAAAGAAAACTGAGTTTCAAATGAAGCAATGTCCCCACGAAGGTTAGCTACAGCTACTGGCTCACTGAATATATCAATGGTTTTTTTGCCACAAGGAAGGTACCAAGTAATTTCAGTCAGTCCATTGGATATTCTTCTTGGGGTGTTACCACACTTCATATCATGGTGAGTAAAATAGTCATGGTACTCTTCAGAATTGCTCAAAAGCTTATTGAGAATCTCTGACTTGGACATGGAACATTCCCCCAGTCTCACAAAAGATATCATTGGAAGTTCAGAGAGAACAATTCTTTCTTCAGTAAAGCCTTTGGATTGTAAAAGTGACTGAGGTCTGTAGGTTTTAACAATGTCTCTCATGGCCCAAAGCATGAGTTTGCACTGCTTTGTGTCACAATCTGGAAGCAGGAGAGGCACAGAAAACTGACACATGGACATTTTGAGGGCCATTTCCTGTTGCACAAAAGCATCAGAACACAGGAAGAGAGCAGTGATTACGTCAAGGGGGTTTACCATTTCACCTGAGTCTGGAATGTCACTCTGATTGTCAAAGTCAAATTCAGTCATTTCTGTTGCTCCTTCATTGGATGATTCACATTCTGATTGTATAGTTCTCGCTGTCACATTAACCATCATTAGTTTCTTGAAGAAGTACCATGGAAGATCTGAGTTGCACTTGACAGTTTCATCAGTGATTGCCTTCAGGTCAATCTGAAGTATTTCACTCAGTGATAGCTTCTTTGTGTAGTGCTGCTCCAAGCCCAGATCCTCCAACAAGCTCTGCAGTTGTCTCTCTGTGGGCATGAAAGCAGTTATTATTCAACCAATAATTAAAATGGCAATGGTATTCGGGTCATTCCTATAACTAGAGTTCTCTCAGAGAGCACATACCTCCGCCAAGGCTAATGCTCTTTCTTGTCGTGTTAAAGAGAGTGAAAATCTGGCTTGTGCATTTGGGAGGTTTGTATGATATGTGTTAAATAATTCATTATGTATATATGTCAAAAAAGGACAAAAAACTTGAAACCACTCTTGAAAAATGTTTTCCACCCCTTTGCTGGAGCACCTTTTAAAGGTACAGTGTGTAGAATTTTGTGATATCTACTGTTGAAGTTGCATGTTGCAGCTGAACACCCCTCACCTCACCCTCCTCATCCAAACATGAAAAAGAACCTGTGGTAGCCTTTTATTGTCATAAAAACTCAAAAGGTGTTTAGTTTGACCAGTCTCGACTTATGTAAAAAAAACATGGTGTCTTCGATGTAAATAGGAAGTATTTGAATATAAAGGGCCTTTTCTGGGGTAAAGAAAACTACAATTCATATAATTTAGATGAAACGAACTAGTTAAAACATCATCAAGACCCCTACCACCCAAACCATAAACTGTTCTGTCTGCTGCCATCTGGCCACCGGTACCTCAGCATCCGGGCCCGCACCTCCAGGCTCAGGGACAGTTTCCTCCCCCATTTTTATGTCTTTCTTGCCAAGATTGGAACAAGTAGATCAATACCAAACACATTTCTGTACACTTGATTGGCTGCAATTGACCTTGAGGGCAGTTGGAGTTTATATAGCTAAAAGAATAATCTAGACCTAAAAGAATAATCTAGACCTAAAAGAATAATTTACACCTTCCTCGAGACAAAAAGGTCCACATACAATTTGAAATTGAAATTAAAAAAATGAAAAAAAATTCTAACATCCTTCACTTCTCCTACTGGGATTTTGCCCATTTCATGCAAACATTCTGCATTTCTGCATCTGATTGGCTGATCAAGGATTTGTGACACATTGCAAAAGAAGTCAAATAGCCATCTAAAGGAGAAAAGGAAGGGTCATCCTGATTGACAGCTAAATGTACATCTAAAGTAGAAGCGTCTAATAATTAATAATAGTAAATCATTTTATTACACAAAAAGCAGGCTCTGGTGAAGCCAAAATGGCGAAGCTCGTGTCACTAAAACGAACAGAAAGGTCACATCAGGCAAACTGACAGAGTTGTAAGGGTTCTTTTCTTTTCTCCATGAATGTTTTTCCTTTTGGGGCTACACATTCTGTGCAACCTTGCAAGCGCCCCCCCACCACAACCAGGAAATTGTGAGAGTGGACAATCCCCCTATATTAGAAATTCTCTCGTGCAGGTGTAATGGCAACTTTTTACCGAATACTCTGCATGCCACAACGTTGCGTTGATTGATTTGGTTGAATGCACTTATCGCTTAAGGTATAATCATCACAACAAGCTTTAACTTGATGATGTCACAAAAAAAATAAAAAATTCTTACTGCTAACCCACAATATTTTTCATCAGGCAAAAATAACCAACCACCTCTGTGGTTAATATAATTGCTTCCTTGTTTTTATTTTTCATTTTACTTACTTGTGTGGACAGACTTGTTACTGCTTTAATAATAATAATAACTGTATTTGTATAGCACTTATCTGAACAAAGTTACAAAGTGCTTCACAAAAAAATGAAAATCCATGGCCAGAAGAAGAATAAATAATAATAAATAATAAATAATAATATATAATAATATATATTATAATTATAATATTATAATATGACAGGGAGGAGTGGCTTGATGCAAATATTAACAACTGCTTTAAACTACTTACAAACTGCACAGTAAATGATGCCTTTCAATCAGAACAATAGAGTGCATGAGGACTGACCTTTGTGGCAGTTTCTATTGCTGCCAAGGTTATGATCAACAGGCGGATCTCCATCGCCGATTCCCTTGATAAATGAAAAAAACACATTTGCAAATGTGACAAATCAACTCATTATCCCATGCACATGAGCTTATAGTGACATATTTCCATTATATTTGTTTTTATCAACACAAAACATATAGATTAGCTGTTTACCTCCATTGTGGCTGTACTCCCAATCCTCTCACTTGTGCTTCTCACTGTAAAATAAATGTAAGACAATTCTGTGAGGCTTCAGTCCCCATTTGCAGTAAATATCCCAGCCTACAGCCGACTTGGCTGCAGTAGTGCCGAATCGGGTGTGTGCAGATCACATCAATAATCTACATCAACTAGTCTTTAAAATGTGTTTGTACCCATCTCACATCACATAAATGATTCTTGAAAAAAGAAATAAAACATTACAAATTTGTATTAATTCCGAACAAAGCTGTGTTATTTGTGTCATTATGCAGGTCCTCCCATCAGGCACATACGTAAAAAAAGACAATATAAAACAAATAAAACAATATAACTACCAAACTCTGTAATAAGCAACCTACCTTTTAAAGGAATTTACCAATGGCACGATTGCATTCTTTGTCCAGGATGTTCTTTTGCAGTTACACCCGAGTTGCAGGTTATGTATTTCTGCCGATGAAAACACCACTCCCAACCACACAAGCCAATGCAGTACTGCTCTGCAGACAAGCTTTTTATAGTCCTCAGTGAGGGACTTTCACTTTCATTTTGACATGGTCACATGGTTTCCCAGAAAGAGACCGTTTATAGTAACTTGAAATCCAACTCTTCAGAGACTTTGATTGAAGACTTTGATTGTGAGTGCATGTGAAAGCTAGAAAATGTAAAACAGTCCCTCTCAGGTAGTACATGGGGCGTTGTTCAGGATATACAGTGAATGATTTACAGATGATATATGATAAGGTCAAAGAATAGACTTTAGTAGCTGTCACTGCCATGCAACAACAGCCAAACCAGCTCACTAGACCCTGGGTATTGTGTCAGCGAAAGCATTTATCATAAGTGGTGGGGTCTTCCAAACTACCACAGTGCAGCTTTATTTGTGCAGTGCAGTGCAGTTCATATGTAACTGAGAGGATGCCATGGGGAGAACCCAGTTAAATGTGTTCTGGAGAATTTGCAGAATACATTTGCTTTCCAGGATGGGAAGTCGTAAAATATAAATAATTGTGTGATGGGTATTCATTCACTACAATAAAAAATACATCTATAATGTGGACATTGCAGTTGATGGAGGAGGTCAGCAGTGGTGTTCATTCTTTATTTCACTTAGATTTACCCGTCTAGAAGGTTTCTTTTGTTGTTCATGATTCATACATTCATCAACCTGTTGCTGTAGATAGAATGAATGGAGGGATGAATGGATTAATGAATCGATGGATGAATTGACGAATGAATGGAGGGATGGATGGATGCATAGATGAATGAATGAAGGGAGGGGGAATGGATGGATTGATGGATGGATGAATCCATGGAGGGAGGGGGAGGGATGGATGAATGAATGAATGAATGAGGGTTAGGATGCATAGATGATTGGAGGGGTGAATGAATGAATGGGGGGTTTGATGCATAGATGAATGAATTAATGGAGGGATGAATGAATGAATGGGGGGGTTGGATGCATAGATGAATGAATGAATGAATGAATGAATGGAGGGATGAATAAATGAATGAGGGTTGGATGCATAGATGAATGAATGAATGAATGAATGAATGAATGGAGGGATGAATAAATGAATTGAGGGTTGGATGCATAGATGAATGAAAGAATGGAGGGATGAATGAATGAATTGAGGGTTGGATGCATAGATGAATGAAAGAATGGAGGGATGAATAAATGAATGAGGGTTGGATGCATAGATGAATGAATGAATGAATGAATGGAGGGATGAATAAATGAATTGAGGGTTGGATGCATAGATGAATGAAAGAATGGAGGGATGAATGAATGAATGGGGGGCTGGATGCATAGATGAATGGGACTGGAGTATTTCTGACGGTGTTTCCCACAATTCGCTGCGCAACTGATTGTGACGATGCGACTCCAGCCTTCGTTCGCTAACCACGCTGCCTGTGTGAAAATGGCCGTCCTGCTACAATTCACCGGGCTCCAACTCGACTCTCCGTCGGTCGCGCCGTGCGCGAGCGCCGCTTCTTTCACCGTGGGAACCCGGGACAGCGGCGGACTCGAGATCCACTGTGGAGAGGCGGAGGTGAGGGTCACCGTGCAGCGGAGGCTCCTCGAGGAGAGACGGGTCCCGTTCAGACGCGAGCACCTTCGACTCGGGGCGAAGGCGACGCGGGGACAGGAGGCGTCGTGTGGACCGCGGGGACTCATGTCCGGCGACGCAGCGGTCATCTCCGCGGGGCTGCAGGACTGTGGGGCCCAGTCCAGAGTAAGAGGAAGCCGCAGAGCCAAAGTCTGAGCACTCTGCAAAAACACAGTGTGCTTATAAAGCACGTTTCCTTCACCGGATTCAAGGCGCTGCACTGCCACATGAAATACAACAACAGATACCACATTCAAAGACCGTTTCAAATCTGAGAGCACAGTTTACAAGAACTTTCAAACTAAATAAAAGAGAAGTACAAAAGAGATTTAAAAAAAAAGAGGTCAACGAAATAAAAAGGATAAATTGATACAAACATTTTTAAATCATTTGAAACAGAGAAATAATTCAAGTAAAATGGAAGTGAGAAAATATTGAAATTGAATAAAATGTAATATGACATGGCATGACTTTGCAAAATGGCTTCATTAAAGGGGTAGTTCACCGAAAAATGAAAATTCACTCACCACTATGCCTATGGAGGGGTGGGAGAAGTGTTTGTGTCCACAAAACACTTGAGGAGTCTCAGGGGTAAACAAGCTCTGACATTTGAATTAAAAACTCAACGTGTCATTTCCACCATGTTCCAGCCTCAGATATTCTTCTCTAGAGCTGCGTTCACGCGTGGTTTACAGTGGACATCTAGGCTGAAAACATGGTGGGAATTACAACTCAAATTGTAATATTCCATGCATTCATTTAGTTATTGCTTATTTTGAGTATGACATTATTTGGGTAAAGGTAATTAGACAATGCTAATGGCAATGTCTTTGCTACTTTCCAGGTTCATGGTGAGTGGCTTGTGTATTCCAACATGCTCTTTCTATTTCCTGCTGTGATTTCGACCTCTTCAGGCAGTGTAATAGTTAGAGCAGCAACGACCGTCGTACCTGTTGAGTGCCATTATAACAGGTGAGGTTGATGCAATATTGTTTATGTACAGTGAAAACTTTTCTTAATTCAAACTCATGCTGTCCCATTTCATTGGCACACCTGTATTCTTATTCATTCAAAACCCACATTACCATCCACTTTTACCCCCGTTCTATGGTCGCTCTCCTTCACACTGGCTGTCAATCAAGGTCTTCGATATGTCACACACTAATAATTCTGAAGAGTTCCGAAGGTTTTTTGGGGTAAGGAATGTGTTGAGAAATGAAATATATAAAAATAATAATTTAAATTAAAAAATAATCATACAACATCTTGTATCAGGGCTCCAGACTAAATTGCTGCTTCTGCTCTGATCCTGAATCAACATTGTCCCTGGTTTTACAGTGTTGGTCTGTTTCCAATGCACTCTGGAGCCCTGAAGCAATTATAATATTGTACATTTCTCTCAAAATCCCACAGTGTTTCTGGGCTTATTTCATGGCACACCAGTGTGCACACCATTTGAGAACTACTGGATCTGAGCAATGTTGGTTGTAATAAGCTGCCATCAGCACTTTAACTCTATAACCCGTGCCTCGTTTTTTTGTCAGCGCAGAAAGCAGACAGTGAATGCAGATGCATTAACTCCAACCTGGCAACCCATGACATCCACTATCGGTGTATTTGGCCTTCTGCACTTCTCCCTACGTACCATGGCAGGTGAAAACTCACTCTCAATTTTGACTGTATCAGTGGAAGATTTCTCTGTCAACAGTATGTGTCAATATTTCTTTCTAAATAATATGAGATTGAAACAGAATTTTAAAACAAGTGATGTCCTCATACAGATGACTGCACCTCTCTACGTAATACCTCAGTGTACCAGCAGGGGGAAGCAGTGTTTTTGGAGGCCAGCGTGGAGGCGCCGCTGCACCCTCCACTCACTGTATATGTGGACTACTGTGTTGCTACACTGAAGCCCGACCCTCTCTCCTCACCAAGCTACAAGTTTATCACCAAATATGGGTCAGTCGGACCTTCTGACTCAAACATTCTATGCATTTGTGGCTGGTTCAAAGTATTAAACTCAACACAGAATGGTACTCTGTAGAGTGCATAAAGGCCCAGCAGTCCCCTTAGGATATAATTTGTAACTTCATGAATTTTAAATTGGATCTGCACCAATTTGCTCAAATATCAGTCCCCTAAAACTTTTTATTTTACCTCAAGATCCATGAATTACAATAAATTATTGTAAATATTGTGATATCTCGTAATGTTAAAGGAAGTGGGGAAAAAACTGGATCCTCACCCTGATCCAGATTTGCACCAAAATGTAATGGGTTCTCCCCTGACCCACCAAGGCAATCCCTCCTGTAGTTTTTGTGCAGTGCTGCTAAATAACAGATAAATACACAATTGCCGATGAGAACATAATCTTTTTGGCGGAGGTAACAAAAGTGTTTCATATTGCAAAGTGTTCAGCCCAAGAATTAAAATGTGACATTGAGTCTATTGAGTGGATCCTCAGCCAGGTTGGGTCATCTTTCAGTGTTTGGGACCGGGTTGGAAGCAAAGCTCTGTTGGAATCATCATGTCTAAATTAGATGTGTTTCTTCATCATTCCAGATGTCTTGTAGACAGTGTATTACCAGGGTCTTCATCTAAATTCCACCTGCGGGAGCAAGAAAACAGGTTGTGCTTCAGTGTCCAGGCCTTCCACTTCAAGCAGGATTCTGGGGAACAGGTAACAACACCTCATTGGGCAGTTGCTGTGTAATTACTTTCCGAATGACAATGGTTTAACTATATTAGCACAAAGATACTATTTGTGGAATTCATCTCTCTTATTTTTGAATTCATCCTATAGCAAGTGTTTTTCATTTGCATTATAATAAATCGTGCACAAGTGTATTCATCACATTGCTGAAATCAATCCTGGATCAAATGCACTTTTATTCATTTGGCTTTGTTCTTCAAGATGTTCATCAGCTGCCACCTGAGGGCCACTCCGAAACAAAACTCCCAGAGCCACCTTAACAAAGCCTGCTACTTCCATAGGCCCTCATTCAGGTTAGGCTGCATCTAGCAGCGTTCAATGTTGAATCAGTTCGTCATTGGTCTGAACTAGTGCTGCACGATTGGACCAAATTGGACCAAACAAACACTTTAAAGGCTAATTATCACTGGAGTAGTCACAATAGACAGGCTTGAAAATACTCACTGGCCTCGCAACATAATTACGCTACATACAACCCGTAATGCATAATGTGAGCTCCATTGTTGTAGTGAACTTATTATTGTCTGTACAAATCCTGTCTTATATTGGAGTCACTGCAGTGTGCACTGTCTCCAGAGCAGTAGAGAACTGTCATCATGGTTTTTTGTTCATTCGGTTTAGTCACCTGGCAAAAATACTTTGACCTCATACGTCTTATGATGAAATATACCTTAAATAATCAGTGAGCTGTGCATTTTCTTTGAGAACCAAGCACTGTTATTCAAAACACCATTTATTATATTGTCATTGCAATACCATCCACAATAATCGCAATATGTCTTTTCATATCAAATTGTGCAGCACTAGTTTTATCTTAATGCGTATAAAGGCATCACAGTATTATTCGGATGCTCCTCTGTCACTCAGGTGGCGTGCCACAGAGGGGGACCATACTCTGTGCGAATGCTGTGACTCTGAGGACTGCTTGAGACCCACTGGAGTGGGGAATACTGGCTACACTGTCCACAAGACTTCACCCCATAAAGGTTTTCCTATGAACTTTACAGGTTTTTTAGGTTACTTTTACCAGTTGTACTGAATGCAGATGGTAGCCATAGCAACCTTTATGGATGTGAAGCACATGCAGTTATATGGTCTCTAAACTAGTTGTGTGTGTGTATGTTTGACAGAAACAACGCATGAGGCGGACACAACAGTCGGACCTCTTCACACCCTGCCATCCTCCCATTGGACTGGTCATCTGTCAGTCAGTCACTGAAGAGCATTTTTCCAACTTGACTATTAGGTGGGTACAGGGACTGCTGAGAGCTGGGGAGTTGACCAATAAAGCATTTATCACATATTGTTTTTCTTGTTTCTAATCCCTCAGAGAAAATGCAAAGCTCAAAGGCATGAATAGCCTACTACTGCGTTGGCTCTACAGATTTATACTCCTTCTAAACACATTTAAAGCCCCTTCATGTGAGGATTTATTTTCTGATTACTCTGAACCCTTGGAGGCCGTTTACAGCAGTGATTTGCTTTAACAGAATATGTTGGATTATATGCAGAAGAAATGAAAAGGCAAGCATTGGCAAATGATGTGTTCATTATCTCGCTGTCAGCTAAAAGTTACAACCCAAATTTGTTTCTTTAAACCACATGTAACTTGTGTCTACATGTAGTAAAACAATTCCATGTGTATGCCAGCAGAGTGCGCTAGTGCTGCTCCTTTTTGACTGAGCAGAAGATGCCTATTTTGAGAAAGCTTTATTTAGCCCCAAGAGGAATAAACAAACCAATTTTTACTACCATGATTACATTTTTCTATAAAATACTAGAAACATTCCAAGCTGCCACGGTCTGGGTTTTTATTTAGTTGGCTCAGCGTGTCTGTGAGCTGACTTGATAGAAATCCTGTTTGTAAATATGTCTCTCATCAGACTGACAAGTAGTAGTTTCAGCCTGACTGAAGAATGAGTAGTATTTCTTTCAGCCATTAAAATTAATAGCCAAGAAAACAAACCCATGAGGAATTTCCACAAAAAGGCTGAAGCACCACAATGGAACTTAAAATATCTCAGAGGCAACAAGCGATCTAGAATAAACAGACATCAGGGTAAGAATGGGACAGCTCCGCAGCCATGTACTCGATGTACTCTGCTTCCACTGTTTCTCTGTCAGTAGAAACCCTTATCTAGTCCCGTGAGAGGAAATGTGACAGACCAAATGGGAAACCTGGTGGATTTTAATGGCGCAGTGTCTTATTCCATGACATCAGGACAACAGTTATTCTTGATCTTTGTCTCTGAGAACAATCCACTGTATTGATGTAATTAGCAATTGTATTTTGTGGGGGATCTTACTGGTTTTGGAAAAGGCTGACCTTTCACTCATCACTTGTTAGTCAGAATTGTTGTGAATGGAAGAGTTGAAGCTGAGCAGTCTACATTTATAATGTTTGGCTTTGTGGTTTTACCTGTCAGGAGAATTCATATCTATGCAATGGAGAGAGGTTCGGACGCTTCTGTTTAAATACTATTGTAAAGTTGGAGTTACTCCAAGTATTTACGTGTAAATGTGAACCTTCTCAACACTTTTGCTCTGGTAATCTTTTCCATCAATTGTGTGCTGCATCTGTTGTGAGCTCACACACATGCAAGGGTTTTTTTTTGGTAAACCAACTTTAGTTTCATACAGATTATGAGGTAGTATAGTATTTTGGCAGCCTTGCATGAGTTATTAATAAATAGCTTCTTAAATTTAAGACATCGAGCATGCTTGACTTTTCCCTAACCTCCATTGTATTAGTGCGGTTGATGTTTTCCCGTGCTGTTGCATCAAATGTTCTTATGTATTACACTGGAGTGTGTGATGCATGGCCCATCAGATAATGTTTTATTTATCTTTTCAACATAGACATTAATTAAAACCAAAGTCTTTTGGTTTTAATTTTGTTGAGGTTCGTTTTTAAAATATTTATCTTTAACTGATTCCAGCTGGCAATCTTTACTATCTCCACCCTTCCACTGCCAATAGGATGTGATCGGGATATTGATTTTTTTTGTCAGTTAACATATCTGGTGCATGGCAAAATGTTTATATAGAATAAATCTCTGCAACACTGAAAACCCATTTTCCCCTACAATATCCTCTTGTGGTGGAATATTTCCCTCAATATTTTATGGGTATGGTTTGGGGAAAAATAATTAGCCAAATTAGACTTGAAGCATGAGACCAGTGTTTGGCATAATTTAACCGTAACAGGACCTTTGCTTATAGCTTTTACCAAATTAGATTTGTTGCCTAAATCTAACAACATGCTACAATCAGAATATGAACCCCTTTCTCCAGTGTTCCCACAGTTGCAAATCCACCCCGCCATATTACTCCTACTCCTGTGCAGTAAACATACGTCCCTCCATAACTCAGAAAAATCCATTGTTTAAAACATCCTTTCTAGGAAACATTGGGGAAAAACTGATGTCATACAACACTATAGACTATATATAAAGTGAAGTAAAGTGAAGTGAAGCCAAATCGTCTCAATCACTACTTGATAGCTGGCTACAATATAGTTCATAAACCCCACCTCCTTCATGTTAGTGGATGGGACATGGACCAAATTAAAAAGTCAAAGCTCATATCAAGATGTCACAAAGTGGATTCTGACATTTGAGGTCATTCTTATCCCACTGCAGTATGTTCAAGTGGTTTGGTTGTAATAAGTTGTGATTGACACCTGAGATGTATGATGTATCGACACGCCTTGATACCAAGACTCCACCCCTAGATCGCTACTGTGCAGACTCTGGCTCCAAATGTGCAAGATGGCAGCATTCATATCCAGGATATTTTGGCTTTGTTTCTTGATAGTGGGAGGAAATAGAGACACTGTCCATTTATATACAGTATTTGTACAAGACACTGGAGTTGCAATTGTTGCAATTGGTCGCGGAGTCCCCCGCTCGTATATGTTGTCGGTTATGCCATCTTATCACGCTGTTCTAATATTCTGATGTCTGTTCTCAGAAAGGTTAAGACCCATTCCCACGTTGCCTTGTGTGACTCTAGTGACTGACTTTTCTCATCTTAAATGCCCCCCCCCTCCTTTTTTTCAATGCAGCCAGGAAGTTGTGAGAAGCTTATGCTGTGAAGAGGAAAAAAAAAACTCAGAGGTGGATTAGATAAGAAAGCAACAGGAATTTTTGTTGGATGCAAAACAAGACACAGGGGGAATCCACACGCTGAGGTCACGTTGGAACAGGGGTGGTGAACCTTTTTTCCTTCACGGGTCATTTCAATTCTCAGGACATGCATAGAGAGCAGAGGGCGGTTTTCCTGAGCTTCGAGACAGGAACTCCTTCCTTCGGTTAGTCGCACAAAAAAGGCTAGTTGGGCAGGATTTCTCTGTTTTATGGACATCTTGTATTCTTCAGTGTCTTCATATTGTCATTAATCCGCTACTAATTCAACTGCATATTTTCAACTGTATTGACACTCAAGATCCTTTTTTAAATCACTGCTATATGTCCCTTTAAACTACACACACTGGCTTGTCTTTTATATGTCAACAAAAATAGAATTTTTTTTTTTTTTCATGTCGACAAAAGCTAGGCATTTCGCACCTTCGTTTTCTTACCCATCTTCCTTGTTGCCACTATGTTGGGATCACCGTGAGCTGGACCCACAGCCAGATGGAACCATGCTGAAGGGGGTGTTAGTTTACTTTTGTTATTTTCTTTAATTGAAGAAAAAAGTCATTGTTGGTATGAGAATAATTTTATATTTTCTGAGGTTTTGTATTAGTGAAAGTTTATGAACAGCTTAATGGAACACATCAAACTGTCTGGCAGGCGACATTTGGCCCCGTGGCTGGACCCCCCACCCCTGCATACAGTATGTTGTTGTTTTCTATGGGTGCAAATGGAGAAAGTTAAATTAGAGCAAAGCATGGGGGAGACATTGAGCCCTAGAATAATGCTTCAGTGTTTGTACTCCACTTACCATGGCTGTAAATTTCAAAAGCACACATATCCTGGAGTAATCAGATTATCACTTATTGTTAGATAAATGTGTAATTGTCTGTGAGGCTTGTGCTGCCAGTACAGTTGTTTTGCTGGAACATGAAAGTGGAAATAACCCAATTTGACAAACCTAAGAGAAAGTTAACGTGTGCACATTTAAGGAGAGAATTTTACATTTCTGCAGGCATACTGTGTGGGTGTTAAGTGGAAATGACGAATGATAACAGAAGGTGTGAGACCAGGGGCAACGAGGCCAGAAAATAAAACCACACAAGGCAGCTTGGCAACAGGGAGAACTGAAGAGACCATATAAAAAGAGCTTTTCTGGTTCTGATGACCACTCAAAGTGCTTTACAGTACAGTTTTCCATTCACCGCAGCACTTTTCTCTATAAGAAGGGACAATTTGGTGTTCAGTATCTTGCCCAAGGAGACTTCAGCATGCAAAAAGGGGAGACTGGTTAGAGGACAACCAGTCTAACCCCTGAGCCACAGCTTCCCTTGTTGGGTGGCAAAGCTGAAAAAGGGGGAACATATATTTGGAGAAGGGTGATGTACAGATGCCGTGTAAAGTGCTAAAGGTCAGTTTTCAAGACCGGTATGGTTCAGTCCTTTTCAACGGCAATGCTTTGTAAATGAGCCAGAAATATGAGAATTGTATTCTAGATAAAAACAGTGTAAGACACCCACTGAGCGGGGATATGATTGTATAAATTTTTTTCTCTCCCGGTGGGTCATGTTCGACATCACGAACACAGAGTTGCTCTCTTTCTCTCTTTCGCTCTCTCCCTCCTTACTGGAGGAGTCATGTTTCCTATCAACGTTGATCGGAGCTGATTCAAGCCAGTGTCTACTGCAGAGTCATTTGACCCGGAAGTGAATGCAAATTTGTATCCAATCCCAGCCAGATGTTAGCGAGTGTCAGTGGGTTTTTTGACCAGTGGAAAACAGGCTTTTGTCCAGACTATAGCTTGTCCTGAATTATTGTCATGAAATTTTGGAGAGGATTAAACTCACCAGCTTTGGTGAACCCTGACGTTTTCTAAAATGCACGTGTGTGAGACAACTATTGCATGGACTGCAGATGTTAAGAGTGCCCAGGGAATGATTGACAATGTTTTAAAGTGAATTCTGTGATTGCCGTGACTTTGACTCTGGTGCTGCCAGCAGGTTAACATATATGGTTGTGAGTGAAAATTCTAAAGCACAAATGGATTTTCTTGAAAGCTGTTGCAGACATTTTGGGTGGATTTGTCATACCTAACCTTTCCTACTGCGCCACAATCAGATCAACATTTTAATTTGAGTTCGACGTACCCATCACCCTGTGTGTACTTGTATTAATTATTGTCATCATGGTAAAGTTAAACTAATATGATTAACATGGTGGCTGGTATATCCACTAAAAATCTATGTGTTGGCATTGTCATTTTTTGCATAGGCACATTCTGGAAAAAGCATAGACTGTCATTTTAGGTCACTGTTATCACACTGATCTGATGTAAGTTCAAGTGTTAGGTTTTGTTGTAGTTACAGTAAAACAGGTGGTGTAATATCATGCTTGACAGCTGAGACTAATTAAAGCATACTGTATATGGCAAGTTTAAACTCTAGGATATACTCTACCTCTATCCGAGTTTAGACAGAAAAGTTGAAAACTCTCCTTACATTTGCCTATAAGAGGAGTTGTCTTTACAGTTACACAACTACAGTGTGTTGTTGGCCACCAAGTAGCTCAACTATCAACTCCACTGTCCTGGAATGCTCTCCACACTCGTGGCCATCACTATGGGATCACCGTAAGTTCAATAGAGTGATAAGATTCTCGTCACTGTGGATGCCTGCAAGCTGAAACAATAACTTCCGACGTCGTCAGTGGCTACTGTCTTGGCTCCTGCGTCGGCTCCTGTGTCCCTTACTCTTTTATGTCAGCTTCCTGTCTTGTGTCGCGCCCTTTTATATACAGTCTATGGTCGCGCCAGAGAGGTAGACCTCGCTGGCAGCAGGCCCAAATCCTTGAGAGAAAGAAAAGCACACACGGTGTAAACAGCAGGGCACTTTCACTGCCTTCTATAGTACAATAAAGCCTCTCCCTCAGTAGGTTCTTTGCATCACCCGTAGCCCCATTTGTTTCATACTAGTGTGGTACACAGAAAGAGCATTTGGGTTCATCCCCAAATTTACATCGCCCGTCCGCTTTTAAATCACCTCAATAACTGTGTCCCATTGCAACCAAGGAGTCACTGAGACTGGACTCCCCTGCCCCCGCACTCCCCACACATCCCTGACCTCCCCCAAACCCCTGCCCTGGTCACGGAGCATGGCTCGCAGCACGTACCTTGTCTCCCTCTCTCCTGTCTCTCTCTCTCTCATGTTGGCTCAGACATAAGCAAACAGCCCTTTGAGCAAACAGTGCAACAATCTGTCAACATTGTCCTCAGCATAGTACTGTGGTAACCATATAGTATTCAAGCTGACTCATATCAGAAGAACACTAGATATGTAAACTTAAACTTAAAAATTACTTACAAGAAGAATATGACATATGAAAGTGCCTGTTAAAAGCTTATTGTTCCTGGACTTATAGTATTACGTTTTTCACATCCATAGGTGCTTTAGAGACTCCTTTGGTAATGTTCTCATTTAAATAATCACTTTGTCCTTGGACTTTGATATAGACATTAGTCACACTATAATGTTAATGTCAGCATTTCAGATATTGTCAGTATGTTGTGTGTACACTTGTGTTAGCACATGCATGTGTACATGTGCGCCGCACATGCACTTCACGTAGGCGTTTACCATAGTAAGAGCGGTACTGTGTAAGCCTTTATCGGCGTTTCCAAATATTTGTGTCAGAGGCCCCTGATAATGCATATACAAACATATTTTTACTTCCCTTCAGATTGGAAAAGCCTCCTGTAACTCCTGTAAGCCCCCCCATATGCCCTCACTCTCACCATGACACACACACAGACTTCCAGGAAATTTCAATATATTTCCTTTGCGCTGGCTCCAAAAGGGCCGTCAAAGGTCAGGATGAGAACATGGGATATAAGCAGGCCTGTGCAGAGAATAGAAATGCTCTTTTCGCACATCTGCACTGAATGGATGAGCTTCCCCAACTAGATATTTATAATTTACATTGCATTACATAATAGTGGTCCTTTTTTTTCATGGAATTATATTAAAACATCCAAAAGTCTCATAAGATTTTAAGGTCTGAATAAGAATTTAAGGTCTTCTATGTAAAGTTTCTGCAGCAAATGTTTTTGATGATGGCACATATTCAAATAATTGTTACCTCATCTTTTCCTCATATCTACTTCACCCCAATATTCCAAAAGGGTTTCAAATTTTTTAATTAGTTCTATTCACTTGTATTTCTTTATCCAATATATTTTTGATCAAACATGCTATTGTAAAGTTGGTATCTTTGGAGTTCCATTCAGACCGGTCTGTAGTTCCCTGTACTTCACTAAAGATACTCATCCTGATTTTAGAGATGAACGTCGTCATAACTTGAGAAGTCATTTCATAGAACCAGTGTTTGCCGGCCATCAGGCCAAGCATCCACTAGAGGATGTCAGAGAACATCTCATCAATAATCCATGCTGATAATAATCAGGATTTTCTAGAGGAGATCATGGAAGGAAAGTGCTCTCGGCCGAAGATTTGCAGAACCTGGAAAGTTAGAATGAGATGTCTGTTTGACATATGTGATTTGATGTTTTAAATCAAGTTGATTGCCGTCTTGCAGATTTTCTCTTGTCTCTAGCATATTCTGAGATGTCCTGATTAGACACCTCAGTAGCATAGTGGGTACTAATCTGTCCTTTTTCAGTTTTCTGTTGTTTATCAGCCTCCATCTAGTCATATACAGTACAGAGAAAAAGATAGGACACAACACAGATTACAGAAAAAGCACATTTATATGAGAAATATAAAGAGGTGACAGATTAAAGGGGGAAAAAACTACTTTAAAGGTGCTATATGTTTTCTCTGCCACAGAACGTGGGATCTCGTGGTTGGAGGTGATGTTGGGATATTGTTGTTGCGTTTAGAAGACAAGAGGTCATAATACGCTCTCTGACTCGACATGACGGTGCAGTCAGGAAAGTGACGAGACAGCTAGGACAGGGCTAGCTGGTTAGCTCGCAAGTAGGGAAATTGAGTTCGATACTGGGCTCAATTCATCTCGGAGCTGGTTGGCCTGGTTCCAGGGCTTTAAACTCATTTCATCAGGATTTTCTGAAATGTCAGTAGAGGAAAATAAATGGGAAATTTACTTCCGGGAACCAGAGCTGTTCTAGAAGTGGGTGCTCACTGTCATGCTCTATAATACCATGTGATATCATCCGAGCACATACAAGAGGCTTCCTGAGGACAGAATGAAGAATTATTACTTTTGCACTTCTCTCAGACTCATGATGTCACCAACATCTTGGTACAGCTGTTAACAGCATTGAAGTCCAGCATGGTTGGACGATGACTGTAGGAATGCACTTCTCTTCTGACACACCTCTGTTTCTTATTTAACTCCTATGTTTTTTTCATCTGCTGCCATAAACCCCCTGAGATTTATTTTATTGGAGCTGCACACTAACTGTGTTTCTGTGGCTGTGGCCACACCGTGGATTGTGATTGCAACTACATTGATTTAGATATACAGTGTGCCTGCCTATATATCCTACTATAACTGGCCATACCACCATCATCACAGTGGTCATCGCTGCTCCGCCTTCCACTTTTGTCATGGATGCACCTCTCCATTTATTTATTAGACACTGTCTTGCCTCATAAATGTAAATATTGATTTCCGCTGTTAAGACAGACAGAGATGTATGTATTTTTTCAGCCCAATGAGACAAATTGTAATTTAGGTGATACAAAGAAAATTGGTCCATTGTTAAAACTAGGAGTCATTTTTAGTTGAGTGGCAATCTGATTGTTTTGTTATTTTTTTGTTGAACACACTTTTTTCCCAACCATACAATACTACGTGCTGTATAATGAACGGATCCATCTCGCTCCTGCAGTACCTTATTGACCTTGACACAGCTCCCATAGTGTTTGAGGCTGGTGTTGTGAAAAGGGGGTGGTGGGGGTCTTTCAGTCATGTGGTGTACTGTAGTGTCTGGATTGGCAGGGTGGCACCTCATCACGTTACAGATTCCACACAAGACTACAACTCAACATCCACATTGATCCGCACAGGCTCTGTAAATAAAGAAATCTCAGCTCATAGAAAACTTTAAGAATTGATCGCCAGATGTCTGAGCTCCCTGAATGCACCATGTGACAGATGCCGGTCATATTGTTGAATAGAAATTGTGATTTTGACAATCAAGACTGAATGACTCATTTGATCATAGCCAGATATCAGTTGTTTATCTTTTTTAATATACCACTGTAATGACTGTCTCTGAAAATCATCCGAACAATGGATGGGAAGTCTCGTTTTCCAGACATTATTTACTTTTTAGGCCAAATGTTTTATAAACAGGGATGGCCTATTATTTGGATAACAATGAAAGAAAACTTCTTGTTTGCCTTTAGGGGGGGGGAGGTAGTTTAGATTGTCGTCATAGAAACAATGCGACATTATTTTCAAAGTCATCAATAAAAAAAATCAAACGGGATCAGCATTTAGAAACACCTACCGGATAAGTGCAAGAGATCCACAAAAGAGCTTCGTTTCCAATTAATGGGCAATAGACGGACCTATGGGCCAAACCGCGAGGAGCCTGTGAAGGGCTATGCGGGGAGACGCTATGGAGTTTCCCAGTGAGTTATGGACATGCCTTCATTAATTTTTCCTCTCTAGATTGTCTTTAGGCTTAAGTCTATTTTCAGGCTTTGCGCAAAGGGCGACTGCATGCATGGGGTGGTGTTTAATCGCTCCCTGTGGTGCGCACTCGTCCTTGACGGGCTATCATCACGTTATCGCTCGATCCGAAGGGGAGGTTAAATAAAAGGCTTTCGCCAAAGCTCAGCAGTGATGCACAGTCTGGTGGGTGACCGCTGCACACATCTATTCTGACGCGGACCCCCACGCCGGTCGGACTGCAGCGCCGGGTCCCGCGCACTTGGCTCGCATGTTGGACTTACTGGGTTCGACCGGCGCCTCTCACTTGAGCTGCTTGCGTTTCATTCTCTCACGATGTGTCTGAAAGATGCGGCAGCTGTTTGTAGATGTTGCAGAAAACGGGTAGAGGTAAGAGCGCTTGTCACATCATCCAGTGTGGTGCGTAACTTTGGTGCGGTGCATTGCCTGCGCGCTGCGTCCGTCTGTGCGTTCAGAGTTTTTAGAGGCTGTTTATGGACATGTGGATTGTCAGTATGTTCATAGATGCTGTGTGTGGGTGAGCACCCAGTCTTGACTTCACTGGAGGCGTCTCTGGAGGTCTGCGTCCCTTGGGATCGTGCTCAAACTCCTCGCTCCTCTTGTTGTGAGAGCTGTTTCTGCACGCCACTGCATTGTATTTGTTTTACACAGATAATGGAAATAGTGTGTGTAATGCTAGTTCCTAGAAAACTGCTGTGCATAGGGCTACACTGCTAATCTGTGATCTCCACTGTGTCATTTAACTCCCTATAAATGAAGACTTTGAACCAACTTAGTAATGGATCGACTTCACTTTAAAGCTGCTGCAGAGGTTGATGCAGGGTGTCATGTTATGTAGAGCATGGCACTAAATGTTTTGGAGTTGCAGGGTTTATTCCCACACACACACACCACAGATGTAGTATTTCCTCTAAACCACTGAAGATAAAATGGTCTCTGAGAATTGATGAGTTTGTTTTACTCCCTCGCTCAGAGAGAAAACAGATCTCTGGTCGTTCTCCTCCGGCATGACACAGCAGAGTGGTGAGCTGAGGGCACCGAAGGCGAATGCTGAATGTGCAGTTTTTGGCACAGTCGTCACATACTTGTGTCAGCTGCAAAGTGTACAAGGTTATTGACGGCTGGCGGCTATAAGGGATTCCAGCAGAGGTGCTGAGGAAATTATGTCACACCTGTGTCATCTGATAGCTACTTATTTACAGCTCTGTACTTTGTCATGGGGAAGACCTGCTCAAAAACGCGGGAGCCTTCAGCTGTCTCCTCATCAGCCCTTTGTGCCATTGAGCCACTAGAGCCCCACCAGCTAGATTCTTCTTTTGTGCACCTGTTGGACACGTGTCCGTTAAAATAGCACTTGTCAAAGGCATCATCTCACATTAGCATCTGGTCGCCATTCCAAAGCATCTGTCTCATGTCAAGCTTTCCAACATCCACTTGTGAGCGACTGCTTCCAATTCAGAATAGCGGCATGGTTTTGGCAGCTAATGTTAGCAGATAAAGCGGTTAACTTTTTAGTTTGGCCACAGTCCTGGACTGCAGATTCCACCACCATGGTGAGAATGTAGAGAGGGAGAGGGAGAGGGGGGGTGTAAATGTGTGTTTGTGTGTGTCCACACGCAGTTTAGATTGATGCATTCTCACGTAGGCAGTGGCGGAGGTGAAAAGGTCACAGTTAATCCTCAAGCTGAGTCACACGTGCTTATTTAGCAAAGTGTCCGCGTTTTGGAAAGTGTGTTGAAAGGAGGCCATTAGGCCCGTCTGCCTTTGAAACTCCCATGTTCATTTGATGTATGTCACAAATGATTTAAGTGAGCGCGGTTCACAAGTGCACGTGGGACCACAGTGTTGCTCTGCGACGAGCGATGATGTAGAAAGACCCCCGAGGCTTTCGTAAACCTACAGTATCATAGGAAGTCTGAAAGGGACCACATGTCCAAAGATTTAGAGTTTGTGATTTACTCTTCAGTGGACACGTGCTAAAGTCGGCCGGTAAATTTCACCGGTGTCAAACTCAAGTGTAGCAGCCACTTAACAGTCATGAGGATGGAAGCAGGCCCAGTGCAGTGCAGAGGAGTCTCTGTGTGAAAGGTTTTGTTATTAGTCCCATTCAGTATTCTTTACCTGTAATGTTTACAGCTTGTGTTCAGCGTGAATAAACAGTCATTTCCAATGAACCTTTAAATTAGTCTTTTAAAATGCAATGAGCACCTGATGAGTCTGCAGGGTTTATAGGTGAGACTGCTTTGCCCTTACTAATGGAAACGGAGCAGTCACTACACTGCCACTGTTATGTACATTAACAGAGTCTGCTGAAACATGGAGAGTAGTATGAGTAGGATGTGCAGTGTTAGACACAGACTGATGCTGTGCGTCATTGAGTCTTATCTATGACCCTATACTGCAGAAGAGGGGGCATGGACTTTAAATTGATTAACTATTGACCTCTTAAAGCAACACTAGTAATGTACTACTAGTAGCGGTATTATAATCCTTGACATCATCTCGTCTGATCAAACCTGCAATATAATTTGAATATTATATTTGTGTTTTGGTAGCTTTCTTTTTTTTTTTGCACTCGATTTGTGCTAGTTACTGGGAGTCTTGGAGTTCAATCTAGCCTGTGCCTGACCTGTCTGCCTCGGAAGGTCGTCTGTATTTTCCATCGTCCTTTTGCGTCACACATTGAGGCCGCTGTGAAAGGATGCATTCAGCATGTGGCATGCAGGGAAACGGCCGGATGCCCACATGACATGACGCGAACAGTAGAGCCACTCTGATTGTCAAGAATATCCTGGAGTTCAGAGTGTGCTAACTTTTAACATTAAGATTTCCAAATCAGTCAACTCACACCCAATTATAGAACACACACACAGATACGATAACATGTCATGTCATGTTTGCAGATGGGTGGTTGAGAGAAAATGAATGAGATACTGCTGAATCATGCTGCAGGGATGATTATTTTCTTCTACATCACACAGCCCTCAATGCCATCTGTCAGTCTGCACGTTCTGAGGTCATGAGGCTTACAGGCATGTAAAATGTGAAAAATGATGACGGTTGATAAACAAGTTGCTTTGTTTTTCCCCCAGTCTGAAATTGTATCCCGTGGAAGATTGTGTCAGTCTGTTGTTTTCTCACATGTCTCGCAGCCGCTGCTTACTGAGCTCGTTTGCACTCAGCTTTGACTTAAACCACTGCGTTTATGTGTCTGGGATGTGCAGGACTGCTTGCCTTGCTCTTGGTGGTGTTGGAGTTGACCCGGCCAAGCCTACCGTCCCCACTGAAACCCATCTGTGACCTGAGGGTCCTGAACCATTTCATTAAGGAGGCGCAGGACGCAGAAGTCGCTATGGTGAGAGGAACACGTATGCATGCACTAAAAGACAGCTGCTAGAGAGACACAGCGGCCCTTGAGTTACCCCCACTGAACATTTCTATAAATGTTATACCTGTCTTGTTTTTCTAGAAGTCATGTAGTGAAGGATGCGGCCTGTCCTACTCTGTCACTGTTCCCCCAACCACAGTCAACCTAGATGTCTGGGAGAAGAAAAATGTAAGTGAGCTAACAATTTAGATTTGCCATTTGCATGTCATAGAAATGTCCTGTTTCTATGTGCCACAAACTTTTTGGGTTATTTTTTGTTTAACTCTTTGTAATGGGAGAGCTGATTAAATTGTTTTGGCCCACATTTGGCCCACATCCCACATTTTGTCCAGGCCACATGAAGGCCCTCATCCGTTTGTTCCTTCTCTCTCCCACGATGAGACTCTTCAACTCTTGTCCTCTCTACATTTTTCGACAAGGCACTGGAGCAAAACGAGGAGGTGCAGTCCGGCCTGCGGCTCCTACAACAGGCCCTCAGATTGCTGAGAACCTCTGTCACCAACACGGCGCTACACAGCCACATAGATAACTCCATAAGAAACCTGAACAGCATCAACGCTGTGGTGAGCCGTCACAAAATCCAGGTGAGTCCAACACCGTCAACCCCAATAGTGTGAAAAGAGCCAAATAGTATAATTTTAATAAGCAGGCTCTGAAATGCACTTTGTTTTGAAGGAACAGTTTCAACCTTTTTTAAATCAGAGACAGGAAAGTTTGTCATGTACACGCTTTCTCCAATTCTTTTTAGAATTAGTTACTGGCCGATATGAGCCTCACAGACACATCGGTATCTGCGTTTGTGTTTGTTGATGTGCAGAATAAACAATATAGAAAAGATGTACATTCATGTTTACAATTTATGTCAAAAAAAATGTATTTATTTATTCTACATATGTGGATGTGTTTGTTTTCTTTTTATATCAACTCTCATACATTTCTTCCTCCAAAGGGTTTCATAACGACATTTTAGTATCTCAGGGACGACATACAGAGATTAACAACCTTTCAATCTCGCATTCACACCTACAGTCAATTTCGATTCTCCAGTTAACCTAACCCCGCTCATGCATGTCTTCGGACTGTGGGAGGAATGGGAGTAGCTGGAGAAAACCCAAGCAAACGAGGGAAGAACAACACAAACTCCAGGCAGAAAGAACCAGGCCAAAATGGGATTCAAACCGGGAACCTTCAGTGGCAACAATGCTAACCACTACACGTATATGTATCACTCGTGCCTCACTTGAGATATCTATAATCTTTTCAGTCAGGCGCTTCAACTCTCTCAGCTTAAATAAAATGGCATTGAAACTGAAGGTTGTCATGGGACGTTCTCTGAGCCTTTCAGGAATAGGCTGTGGGCACTGGAGCTGCCGTGCGAGCTTCCTAGTTGGCTGCAGTTATGACAACACAGCCTTTGAAATGATGTTTGGGTCCAGGCTGAGGCCTTGTGAACAGACAAAGTAATTATGAATGAGCAGTCTGTGTCCAGGCTCAGGATTCTTGGAAGTAAAAAGGTTATTTTACACCAGTGACAACAGAGGAGAATGTTAAATAAAATGAACCAAACCTGGCAGCATTACTTATTGTGTCACTGCCAAGCTGATCAACGTGAGAGAGTTATAGTCGTTTTCTACTTTAACTAAGATTGCTTGAGTCATTTTTTTGTGGCTTTGTTGACGCCCTCTGGGGTAAATGTCGCTGGATGCAGCATATGTTTTGAGATTACATCAAAAGTTGAGGAAACACAAAGAATAAATAGATTTTTCAAATGAATACGACACCAACATGCTTCTTTGTCTTCCCTTATAGGAATATACCCCACCAACGAGGGCAGCTGGGCTCGAGGGAACATGGATCGTGTCCTCTGCAGCAGATTTGCTTAAAGACTATGTCAATTTCTTGCGGGGCAAAGTGCAACTCCTCCTTTCGGGCGCACAGGCTTGTCAGACGGATGTCAGCTGATCAGCTGCTGTCCCTACTCCGGGCGAGACGAATGTGTGTTTCCAAAGGCAAAGAGGAGGGACTTGACACTGTTGACCTGCACCCCTGGCTGGTTGATGTGGCATGGAAAAAGGAAAGATCCGGCCGTCCTCACGTGAGCGGAAGAGAGGAAAGGACAGTTCGATCCAGGCTGCGGATGAACTGGGAGACGATAGCACCTTGTTATGTAGATGTGACACATGAACACGGTGAAGAAAAACCTGACCAAAAAAAACCCAGAGAGGCCTTTAGGAAGCACTGCTCCAATAGCTGTTCTACTGGCACTCTCTTGCACTTTTATGTGTGGATGTACTTCTGTCTAAGTTAAGACTACAAGTTGAAATCTGTTTGTTTCCAGTGAGATTGACCCCCTCACACTCTTCTCATCGGAGTGAAACACCCAGCAAATATTGATTCCACCTGGAAATTGTGTCTGAGAGGTCACGACATCCGTTCCCAATACCACTGCAAAAAGTAGAAAAAAATTCACGTGGCCTCAGCCATCAACCTTTTAACTTGGCCTCACAGAAACACTCGTCTTCTAAGTTTGTTTTTTGTCCACAGAATATTTTAATATATTTTTTAATGGTTGTGTAATTACTATTTATACAGATTTTCTACTTTTAAAGCTCAAGTCGTTGTATTTTTGCTGTTGGATCTTTAATACTGTAGTTGGGCTCTCCTTGCCATGTTCTCTTGTAACACTGAACACATTTGCAAAGGTGTTTGACACCGTTTGCACTGGCACGCTGCTGTCTTCCTTTTTATAGACTGGATGTACCCCATTTGCTGTTACGGTTTCTTCCTTCAAAAGTAGCAGCCAAAGACTGAGACTTCGACGCTGAGGCACGGAGGCAGTGAGCGTCAGTGAGCGTCAGTGAGGAGGAGGAGATTTACATGAGAGCTGTGAAGCCGTTTCCCAATCAAAACTCAACTAGTCTCTACACGCTGATGGCGAGACTGTCTGGGGGGAAAAAGTGTACGGCTCTTACATTTAACATCCTGTGAGGCTCTAATTGCTAATTGTTTCCCAGAACGTGACGCTAATGCCTCTGTTGTTCGTCATCAAACGGCAGACAGGCAATCAGTTAGTCCTGGGAACTTGAGGTTTTCTATTAAATGGAAGCTCAACTATTTCAGACTAGTTAAGTGGTCTTCCTTGTTTTTTCCCGTATTTTTTTTATCTTGTTGTGCAAGTGCAAGATGTTTTTAAGGATGTTTGTACATGTTTTCTTTCCTGTTATTTTTTTTCGCTGTTTTGTCATATAACTGTATAATTTGCTATTTAAATACAAAAATATTATTCTTGGATAAAGAAAGGATAGATGGAAACACAACAAGGGGAAGTCTGTCCATTTCGTTGATTACGTTTTTGTCTTTCCAGGTCAGTGGAGTGAGCGAGCTCAATACAAGCTGCTATCTCAGACCTCGCAGCTCTTACATGCATCTCGATCAGATTTTCCTGCCCTTGATAAAGAGGTAGCCAAAGAAAGACATACTCGCAAGCATATAGTTTTTTTTCATCGTGTTCTAGATACCTGTCTACTACATCCATTCTAATCAAAGTAAATAACAGCAGTTCAATGACACAAAGCCAAATATAAATCAGATTCCTTGACCCTCAGCTGAACTCATGTTATAAAACAGGTTTGAGAATAGACTGTGACTTGGTGCCATAGATATTAGTTTGCAGAGGGATAACATCCTACTTGCCTGACTGATGACATCTAGTGGACACCGATAACACCTGCTAGAAACGTTAACTCATGGTGTCTCAGTTTTTGATTATTTGTATCTGTGAAAACCTGAAACTAAATCCTTGCGCAGACCTTTGGCTATTCAAATTATAGATACTCTTACGTGTACATTTCACATGTATAAGTGCATGACATGAACACAGGTATTAAATTACATTGAGGTTTCACCTTAAGAACATCACCGCTGCTTCAACACATGCAAACTTAAAAAGGCAGGACACAACACAAAAGTAACAGCTCTATAAATTCAGACAAGTGAGGCTGTCCGTGCCCACATGGGTTAGTGATACAATCACACACTTAATGCTTGTCTGCTCCATTCTGCACTGCTCTGCCATTAAATGTCCCCACAATAACAGCCCCCACCGACAATGTTTTCTGGTCTCCTGGGGAATACTGCCACTCTGCCACACACTGGGCAGTCCTCAGTTCATGTCACTGAGGGTCAGGGTAGTAAACCTTGATATGAATAGCCGAGTTGTTGCGTGTACGCGTCATGGGCTCCCCGGCCTCGTCGGGATCCTCGGGTTCCAGGTCATCCACCAGCTCCACCGTAGACGTGTTGGCCGCAAGCTGCAGCGCCCCCTGGCTGCTGGCCTGCAGCTGAAGGGCAATGTTGATGGCCCGGTTGATGGCGAGGCCCAGGCCGTGGACACAGATCTCCCTGTGACCCCCGCCTTCCAGAAGCTTCTGACAGCGCGCCAGCTGAGCACGGAAATCAGTCTTCATGTTGACATAGACGTCGTTGCGTCTCTTTGGGAGTTTGCGGGGGAGGCGCTTCCTGAGGGTATACTCCACAGGGTCCATCTCGACAGCAGGCGAGGTGGAGTCTGCGTGTACTGGGGCCGACTGCGGGAGGGAGGACGTCCCTGGATTGCGCGGCTCTGTCATGGTTTTCTGTGTCAGTTACAGCTGCAGCCTAATGATGAAGCTGAGGGAACAGAGAAATTAATTTAAAGTGATGAAATTATATGATCGAAATAACATCTAAATGTTTTGATATACTCTTTAGCTGTAGACAACATTATTCTGTATTAGCTTAGAAAAATGCTTGAACATTTGTTTGCATATAATGAGTCTATACTATGTTAACTCTTCTTACTCTTTAATAGCTGATGATAAATGTTGAGATGCACCCATACATCCTGGAGAACCTGCAGGAATGATTTGGCAAATTAAAAATCAAATGCATTTATTAACAAGCCCATCAACAGAAGAAAAAAAAAAACTACAGATATATTAAATTAAAAAAGTCGAAGATCAGCCTCTGCTGTGATTATTTGCTTCTTATCTATTTCAATTAATCGATCATTAAAAAGAGCTGCAGCCTAATGAATGAATGATTTTTAAAATATGTGACAACTGCTACAGCATTACTTCTTCTTCGTCTCGTGTCACCATGTTCAGGTGATACAACACAGGTCTTCTGTCATTCAAGGTTGTGATAAACACGTCCGGGCTTCTCACACGTTAGCTAGCAGTAGCTCAGGCTAACTCGCCGTGCGTTTTGTGCGTTATTGCGGTGAAGCGTCCATGCTTGTGTTGGTTTGTGTGTGTGCAGAGTTCGCTCACCTTCTGAGGAGGGAGTCAAAGTGACAGAGCTGCCTTATCTCTTCACGCACAGTCTGGGGTGCGTGGTTTTCACGCAGCTGCGGCATTAGCTGCTGCGTTAGCCGAGCGGATGTTTGTCGCCTCCGTGCGCCGGAAGTTTACGATGAGTTCACGTGGTGTCGGGAATAATCGGGAAAAACGATTCTTCTTGTTATGGTGTTCTTCTTGTGTATGTGTTTATTGCTGGCATAACTTTAAAAAAAAATTAATATAATGTTGTTTTTATTATTGACAAGTTTTACCACAATAAGCATTACTATCGATGCTTATTATCACTGTTTATTGGTAATTGTAATGATGGTATTTTATTCTTCTGTATTAATTTTCTCCTACATTATTGTTTTTGTATTGTTTTGTCAATATCTTGTCTCTTGTCTTGCAAAGTTAAATCAAAAAAAATATTTATACGCACATGTCAAATATTCTTTTTCTTTGCTCTTCGTTATCATGCAAAGAATGGAAATAGCTGTCGATGTGTTGTTCAATCGAAACATAAATACTAAACAGTTTGTTTATGTTTCTATTAGTTTTATTTTTATTTTTTCTCCACACACCGACCTCACAACTCGGGGAAATGGGATCCTCCGAGCAGCCCGTGAACGCGCACGGGTATTGGAATAACATGGCGCCACGGTTTTTACACGTGTGAGTAATGGTTGCGTGTTCTCTGTGAGATAAAGGTCAGAGATGGATGAGAGGGTTGTGGCAGCGGAGGGGATTGACTGGGGAGGGAGTGGAGCTGGAGAGCAGATGCCTGATCAGGACAAACCTCTGTCAAAGAGCGTCCACACTGATCTTCCTCTGCCACTCTCAGGTCCTTTGAAATGCACCATGATCACAGGAGACTATCTGTACTTCCATTATGGCTGCGATGGACAAGATGACAGAGGCTGGGGATGTGGCTACCGCACCGTTGAGACAATGGCCTCCTGGATTTGCTACAACTTGTCTCCACCGAAGCACCAGAGCAGACCCCCACCCAGCCTCCCAGAAATCCAGAAGGCCTTGGTCGCCATGGGGGACAAGCCGGACTCCTTCTTGGGCTCCAGGGAGTGGATCGGAACATTCGAGGCCTCCCTGGTTCTTGACCATTTCTATGGAGTTCCCTGTAAGTTGGTGCACATCAGAGGTGGAGAGGCACAGCTGGAGCATGTTGCAGCGGAAGAGCTCCATCAGCACTTTGAGAAGCATGGGTCTCCAGTCCTGATGGGGGGGGACAGGGACAACTCCTCTAAGGGCATAGTGGGGGTGTGCACTGGGGACGAGGGGAGTTACTTGCTAGTCATTGACCCTCACTACTATGGACGTCAGCTGGAGAAGACAGATCTGCAGAGACGAGGGTGGGTGGTGTGGAGAAAAGTGTCCTCTCTGGATCAGAGTTCGTTTTATAATCTGTGCATGCCTCAGACTGCCAAAAACCTTATGTAAACTGGATTCCAGATCTTTGACACACACACATTAGTTATTTGTGTGTGTGAACTAGAACAGATCCTGGGATTTTCTCATCTAGGTGCCATGGAAAGTGTCCAGTCAGTTAATGTATTTTCAGTATGTTTGTTGACAAAGGGCTGCAGTGCCACCCTGTGGATACAATTATCATAAATTATGGTGTGATGATCATCATTTATTTGTTACTGTTCCATTAATATCACGTTGAATCTCAGATCTTATTTGATACATATGAAGTATCTCCCTCAGTGGTTTCTCCCATTGAGTCAAAACTAGATGCATTTCTTTGGATTTATTTGAATTACTTCTTATTATCCATGTTGTAAAGATGTAAATTGAGCCAGATGATTAAAAATGGACTGGACGCTGTCAGTATTTACTTAAAGGCTTTGTAAATGTAGAAATAACTTTCTTTGGTGCCAGTATTTATAATTATTTTACAGTGTTTAGAATATGGGACAAAATGGTGAACATCCCTTGTACATTATGGGACTTTCACCATTTTGTCCTATATTCTAAACACTGGATTTTATTGGAAGAATAATTTTACTTTTGACCATCAATTTATCGCAAAAATAAAAAAGATTCAATGGTTCCAGCTTCAAAAATATGAGGATTTGTGGCACATTATCTTTTTCATTTGAGCATCTTTTTCATTTTCAGCAAAACCTGCATTTTGTATGTGAAAAATAAATTAATAAAATAAAAAGTAATGAAAATAATCAGGGACATTTAGACCTGTCGATTTTACAAATTCTCCTTTATTGCTCACAATATGTTATTGAGCCTCAAGAACAATAAACCTTTCTAATGTTAAATGCTAAATTCAAGAGACATGGCAGCCATTTGATTTTATATATCTGGCACACAGTCCTTGTAGAAAATCTGGAAGTTCTTGTCCACATCCATCCTCCCTTTGAGGAACTTCTCCAGGTTCTTGAGAGGAACCTCCACCATGTGGTTGTTGACGTGATCATTCAGCCCGTAAGCTCCGAATGCGGGGAACTTGTAGCGCTCAAAGAACGGTGCATTTTGGTCAAACTCGGTGCAGCAGTAGGCCGACCACATGTATTCTGGCACAGCCACCCGGTCCAGGTTGTTTCGGCGGATCGTGTGCCCGGAGGTCGTCACCCCGGTGACCACGAAGGCCTTGCCGCGACAGTAGTTGTTGAGGCGCTTGCGAATTAGCTCCTGGTGCCCTAACCAGGGGCCCAAGTTGAACTCCCTGCTCTGAGGTACCACATTTGTCAAGCTGTAGGTGGAGGCTTTGTCTAGAGGGTCCGCCTGATGCTCATCTGGATTTAGTTGGCCTCGCTCATATTGAACGACATCAGCATAGTCCTCGAGGACAGCTTGGGTGTCCTCAAAGTTCATATGCATGCTTGAGGATTGTGGGAAGGGCTCCATGTTGCTGCTGCTTTTCTCAGAGGCCAACTGTAGGGGGAGACAGAGGAGAAGCGGTACAGTATTGCTGAAAATGTAATTTTTAATACTTTAGAAAACGATGACTGACATCATTATTCATATCCAGACAATTTACCACGTTCACAAAAACTAAATAGTGAATCATTAATGATGAACACTAAAATACTGTTCATAGCTTACTTGTAGCAACAGTGGTGTTGTTGCCTCAGGTCTCTAACTGCAGTTTAAGGTGTGAATGTGTGAAATATTTCATATACTACCTCCACATGAACAGGCAAAGTCTACATTGACTCTAGATGAAATCAAATGTGACTTAATAAATTCAAACTAATCATATCGATGCAGATAAACATAGAAATAACTCACCTGCGGCTCAAACATCCAAGGGAAGTCCACCTTCTTCTCCCCGTCCGACTTCTTGAACGTGTAAGCAGAATAGATGGGAATGTGTTTGCGGGGGTCGTACAAGGTGACATACCGCGGTTTGTCCTCGTACCTCTGGCAGATCTTCTCAAAGGAGTTGCCGAGGTAGCCTTGAGGTGGAGTGCCCATGTACAGTGAGTCTTTACAGCGTTCCACATGGTTGAAGTCCTCCACCACCCCTGCTCGGGCCCCCTGTAGCAGCACACAGGCCAGCACAGTCATGATGGCACCCTTTGTAGGTGTAAGTATAATCTTGGCTGCTCCTTTTTGCTCCATCTCTCACCTTTTAGGTCCTTTTAGTCTCTTCTCCCTTTTTGTATGTCTCTCTCTCACCTGTAATGCACCACTGCAACTCTGCTATTGAACAAATACAGCCTCTGTCCCAGCCCTATCAGACCCAACATTTCCCTTGTCACCTCATCTTTGCCTCGAGCAAACTGGCCTCCCATTGTAAAGTCTTTTGCATGTATTCAAAGTGCCACGATTGTCGGAGCAGCAATTCACAAGGTCTGAACGAAATCTCTTTATTACTGGGTGAAACCACAGAGGGAAGAAATTAAAAATGAGACGTAGTGCACATAGAGATGTCGTTATGTTTTGTATTAATTCAGTTTTGCATACCATTCTCAGTGTACTCTTCCCAGCATAGATACCAATGGTCAAGAGTTTATATGTCTCAGCGACAAAAGCTTATGAAAAGCTTTGTTAGTGTTAATGTAATTACTGTACAACTGCTGGTGCTGTAAAAGTATGTCTAACAATTGTCTTTCAAATGTTACCAATAACCAGTGTGTGAAATATCACAGAAATGCTACACAGACTGTTCAGTGAAACTTTGCTTAGGTTTATTATTGCAAATTAGACAAAGGTTCTTCTCAACATTTTCGGTGATATTTAAACAGTTACCTCTCAATCAAATGTTCAAAATGCAGTCAAATCACAATTCATGATACAAATTCCATGCTTTCTGCAGGATTACAGTACATGCTTTCTCACCTCCTCACTATCATGACTTACTGGGACAGTAATTATTAAAACATGTGCCTTTCATATTATGGCAAATACAAATCTCTGCTGTGATAAATAAAGATAATTAAGCCACACAGCGACATTACAGCTAAATCTGTGTGGGTGGGGTACAGTCACCAACAAAGATCTGAAAGTTCTGGTCTACAAAGGTGGTCCTCTGGAGGAACTCCTTCAGCTTCTGGACAGACGTTTCCACCACCTCATTGTTCTCCGCATTGAGGCCGTAGTGGGCAAAAGATGGGAACTTGTAGCGCTCAACATAAGGAGCATTGTGGTCGAAGTCAACACAGCAATAAGCCGACCACAGGTATGTTGGCACTGCAATGCGGTTGATGTTTTGCTGGCGGATCATCTTCCCCGACGTGGTGACACCTGTGACAATGTAAGCTCTGCCACGGCAATAGTTGTTAAGCCGTTTGCGGACAACATGCTCCCATTTGCTCCAGACTGTGTTGTGGAAGTCGGGCACCATGGGCACCACGTTGGTCAGGGTGTAGGTGGAGGCCTTGTCGTCAGGCTCACCCTGATGCTCGTCTGGGTTGAGAGAGCCACGTTCGTAGATGACGGCGTTCATGTAGTCATCCAGAACAGCTTGGGTATCTTCAAAATTCTTGTGAATGTAATCATGTGGGAAGGGCTGCATCTCATCTGTATCAGAGGATGTGGATAGCTGTGAAGACAGGGCCAGGTTAATGATATTACAGCAGAATGGTGATTAGTCACCATTGGTTAACTCCAAAGCTTCTGTACAACAGTGCTTACATGATATCAGCAAAGAAAAGACATTCTTACTGCCTTGTGTCCAACCTTTTAGTTTTTCTTTACCTGAGGTTCATACATCCAAGGCACATCGACGCAACCCTCCCCCTCGGAGCGTTTGAAGGTGTAGGCAGAGTAGACAGGTATACGGTCCACAGTGTTGTACAGCGTCACATAGCGTGCCCTCTTGTTGTAACGTTGACAAATGAACTGCAGGGAGTGGTGCCCCAGCCCTATCGGTGGTGTCCCCATGTAGAGGAATTCTCTGCACTCTGGAGACAGCTCTTTCTCCACTCTCCCCCTCACCACTGACGTTATCAAGGCGACGAGCTGGACGGCTGTTTGCACCCAAAATGCCATGGCCAGGGGGTGCCTTATGTCAGGTGTCTTCCTTTAAATGACGTCTCTGTTTCTGCCAGTGGAGCTGAGTAACACAGCCAACACAGGTTTCACACTCTATTCTCTATAATCTGGGTTCAGTATGCAAAACTATGCGCCTCTTACACCTCAGATCCACCCACAACCAGAGGGACGGTTATAGGACACAGTCATAGGGTTTTCAAAGATTACCTGTAGCCTGTGCCTTGCTGAATTACAAGTAGTTTTGATTGGTTTAAATAGCAGCATCTTTTAGAGGAATCGAAAGGATTATATTGTGGCATTTTCTGTTTGAGTATAGCAAGATGTGTTTGTATAAAAGGCCAATAGCGCATTCTTAGAGACTACTAACAGGACTGAAGTTCTGCAATACATCGGTTGCAACTTGCAAAAGAAACTAAATTAATTAGGGATTTTTATTTACATTCATATTTCATTACATTACAGTACTATTTAGCTGGCGCTTTTATTCAAAGCAACTTACAATAAGTGCATTCAACCATGACAGTACAAATCCAGAACAGCACTACAATTCATGTAATTCAAGTACAATTAGCTTCAAAAAAGCCAAACTAGAAGGTGCATAATCCATTCAGAATCAAGCCCTCAAACCTGTTTCTCTATTTTTTGATGGTATTGAGAAAATGTTTCTTATACAAATCATGAGAAGAAAAAAAGAAAAACCATAGAATGTTGAAGGTACTTGTGGTTTTCATGCCACTAGTTTATTAACTAAGATCCCAGCAGTGAACATAATGGAGGGATGTGTTGGCAATCTCTTCTATGACCCACTCATCCTCACTGATACTGATGGATCATCTAAATCTGTTGAAATTAAGGGAGAACTAGTACAGTGTTCATTCTAAAACTGGAATGGGCTGTTTTCTTGTCCTGTGTAATTGCTCCAGAGCTACTTCAGAATTGTTCCTTGTCATTAGTGAGTCCTTCTCACACAGATTTACAATTCATTTTGTTTTATTTGTGTGTTTGATGTTGTGCAGAGCTTTTGTATATTTGAATTTGCAGAGTGAAGTTAGAAAACTTTGTGTTGATCCTACCTGGTTTATCTGCAATGAAGAACTTATAGCCAATGTTTTTCAATTTAAATTTGCTTTATCACATGTGGCTTGTATGTTAGTCTGAAGGATCTATTAAACAGTTTTATCTTTTTGTACAATGCCTGTCGGCAATTTCAGAGGTCTGTCAAGCAACCGACGCAATCTTCAAGTTTTCAATTTAAAAGCTCTGTAATTTAGCTTGATATGAAGCATAACAGCAAAAAAACAAATGTTGTGCTTTTACTTTGAAGACAAACCGCTAAAAAGGACACGATTCCATGAATGTTGTGTCGAATCGATACTCTAATAAAAATAATCAGAATATCAAAATTATCTAACGACAGTGTGACACAGGACTGATCACATGTTTATTCATATTGTATTTATAGTTAACGCGTTGCGTGTACAAATCGCGCTAAAATCAGCACAGAACTTTATTCGGCAATTTACAGTACAAATGCCAAGTGTGAAGCTGATGAGATGAATTGTTCTTGAGATATGAAATCCACATACAGGCGGACAGATGTTTGTGGAATTAGTTGCTGGATTTCAATCTATTGAAGATTATCTAAGTTATTTCTATTTCCTTGGGACATGTCTCTCTTCTTCTTGAAGGGATTTTCTGACAGACAGCCTTTATAGAAAACAGTCAAGTCCCTAAAGATGTCTGTCTGGCTCCTCAGGAAGTCCTCCAGAGTCTTCAGAGGCACCTCCATCACACTGTGGCCAGTCTGTCCATTCACTGCATAGCCCCCATAACTAGGGAACATAAACCTCACCTCATATGGGGAGTTGCGGTCGAACCAAGGGCAGCAATATGCCAGCCACAAGTGTTTTGGGATCGCTAGGCGGTCCCTTTTATCTCGCTGGATAGTCGCCCCTGAAACAGTCACCCCTGCCACCATGAAAGATTTGCCATGGCAGAAGTTATTGAGGCGCCGGCGGACGGTGTCCAAGTATGGATTCCAGGAGGTATGCAGGAAGTCTGTGATAAATGGCACTACGTTGGTCAGGGTGTAGGTGGAGGATTTGTCATCCGGCTCCGCTTGGTGCAAGTCAGGATTGAGTGGGCCACGTCTATACCCAACGGCGTCCGTGTAGTCCTCCAACACGGCCTGGCTGCCCTCAATCAGAGCGGGGGTGTCATCAGTGAGGGGAAGGGCTCTCATGTGTGCACTTTCATCACCAGAGAGCAACTGTAGGAAAGAGATAAACAAACGAGGCATTATTTATTTTGGAAATGGCTGAAGCCCAGCACAATTCCAGTATGCAGTACCACAGTTGAAATATTCAACTGCATTTTTAATTAATGATCTCAGTAGCTTATTTTCATACCTGTATAATAAAGCTGA
Organism: Paralichthys olivaceus; assembly: GCF_024713975.1. NCBI lineage: Eukaryota > Metazoa > Chordata > Actinopteri > Pleuronectiformes > Paralichthyidae > Paralichthys > Paralichthys olivaceus. The sequence continues at coordinate 6,422,130 of NC_091114.1, forward strand.
AGAGTCACTTGTTTAGGGGAATATTTGAGGGACTAACAGGTGATTCAGCCTAACAGGTAGTGGCTCATTCATCTTTGGTGTGTTCTGCTGATGCTTTTTCTATTTCTCTTCTTTTGTTTTCAAAGGGAACACCTTAAATACCAAACAGACAGTCGTGGACAGCCGAACAAAACCTTCTTTTTTTTAAATAAAGATTTACATTCAACTGCTTCGGTGCGGCCTTGGACCAGCATCGTACGTGTATATGCTGCTACAGTCCTCGATTGTCAGGGGACACATGACACATGGAGCCTCTTTTTCCTCCTCTTCCTCTTCATCACAATAATGTCTCATCGATATGTGTAACTGACTTGACTTCTTCCAAGGAGAGATTCACCTTATCGATGCAGATCCAGGAACGTGGCTGAGGACATATTGTGGATTATGATCGTGGATGGTGGTGGCAGCTGATGGTTACATCTAGGTTGCCTGGATATACAAATTTGACTACTCACATAAACAACCATTATTGCTTATATTGATGTCATCACAATTCATCTCATTTTGGTAGTTTTTGAAGGTTGAGGGCAGAGAATGTTCCACCTTGTTAAGCCCAATGAGACGATTTGTGAATATGGGCCATACAAATAAAATGTGATCAACTGATTAATTTATGCTCTGTACCTGAGGTTCATACATCCAGGGTGTGTCCATCCTTCTCTTCCCATCAGACTTCTGAAAGATGTAGGCCGAGTAGAGGGGTAGACGGCGGCTGCTGTCATACAATGTGGCATAGCGCACTTTGTCTGCATACATCTGGCAGATCCACCTCAGGCTCTGCCCTCCGACCCCTGCAGGTGGGGTCTGCATGTAGAAAAAATGACTGCAGTCTCTAAAGCTGTTTGACACAGTAGCACTCACCAGGTGGTAGGCCGTCAGCAGGGAGAAGGACAGGGCCCAGGTGTGGAACAGAAGCATCCTCACTCAGCTGGAGTTGATGGAAAAACAAATGATTTCCCCCTGCATGTCTGGGTTTGACATGTGCTGCCACACACCTACATGAAGGAGGAAATTCTGCATTTTCTGTGTAACATATAGCCTTGTATTGGTTTTGCCTTCATATTAAGCGGCTGTTGGATAGAGACTGAGAATGCAAAGCAGCAGCAGCCCGGAGCAAACCCATTGGCTGGATCATTGACTTATCTGCTTCCACAATTTCTGTGTGGTGATGCATCTCTGCACAAGCCGTGTCCACATTCTAACTTATCACATAAAGTCACTGTCTTCACTGTATTTACTCATTTAACAAAACATTTGAAACATCTGAGAATACTAGAAGCACCTCCAGGGCTGGACTGACCTGCTTTGGGGCCAAGAGGCCAAAAGTGACACTGATGTCCACTGTCTGCACATTATATGGGCTGGTTCAATTTTATAAGAAAGGAAATTCTACACAGTATAGAAACGATAGAAAATAAAATGATGGGCTGCATTTTGACACAGGGATTTTTGGGGGCCCCTGGTTAATAATACTGCCTTATTTACAAAATTGCTATTGCTCTGATGATCCTTAACACAGTGCAATTATAAAGTAGGCTGATTTTAACTCCATTTTATTAGCTTTGTCTTGGACTGTGTGGTCCCCAGTTTCTCCCCTTGACTGGTTTGATCACCTGCAGGTTCAAATGTGCCTCTAGATCTTTTTAACCATCATTATTGATTAATTTTCAGAAGTCATGTCCAATCAAACTAACTCCAGTTTTAATAGACACGAGACACAACTGCAATTATAAAGCTTTTTCATTTCCTTAAACACTTTCTCATTTGTGATCACTGCCTGGGTGGACGGACATGTTACATGTTATTCAATGTAAGCAGTGGAAATTTCAGAAAGGAGCACTTATGTTGAATCCAATGGCTTTAATTTGCAAACAACTTCTGCGTAGTGATCTTAAGGATGTGAATTCCTTTAACGATGCATGACACTTTTTTTGCATTTGTTTATTTGTTTTCAACATAAGAAATCAAAGGTGGAAACAAATAAGTAGTGAAATGGCGAAAAGAAAAAACATGAAAAAACCCAGCAACAAACCAAACAAACTGCACAAAAGGTTACTTATCCTCCCTCTTCACAGTCATCCATTCTCCCTTCACTTATCACCTCTTTCTGCAGACTCTTATAGTAGTAGAGCCATATCTCCTTTTTCCATAAAGTGGATGAAAGATTCCCAAAATGAATTGAGAGCTTTAAGGATGTAAGTAACAATTATGCATGACACATTTGATCTGATCACACGTTCAAGGCTCATCTCGCAGTTGGGGACAACAATCATCCGTGCATGCGGTGCCACTGCAGTTCAACAGCGCCCGCTGTCGATCAAACCCCGCTACTACATCCTACAAACGCAGGACATGCCCTGAGCATCGATCACTTCTACTCCGAGGTTAATGAGACAATAGCTGAAAAAACATCAAGCACCCCACACTTGAAGCCACTGACTGTGTGGTTTTAGTAAACAACTTTGCAGGAGGTAAAGTTGCTGTGTGTGTACAGAACAAGCTGTTTTTGCCGATGCCTTCCTCCTCTACAGCCCCATGCTGGAGTTAGCTTGCCCCCGCAGCTCGCAGGATATTCACCGCCCTCCATCTAAGACGGAAAAATCCGTCTCAAAGTGCAAAGTGGACGCGATCTGTGTCCGGGCTGCTCGGTCGGTGTGTGCTCGCCCCACTCCAACGTTGGGTTAGGGCGCTTGTCAGTGTCCAGTCACGTGGTGTCACACGGACGGCCATGTTTCCGAAACACAAACAACAAGAGGAGCAGCGACTGGGAGCCAGCAGACACACACTGATACGCAGCAGCGACCGTCGGAGGAGAGGGGGGAAATAGTGAACACAACGCGGAGCACGACTTTGTGGAAGTGCGATTCTGTCGAATGAATACGTTTACAGTGTTTAAAGAGACCAATGCAGGCGACATATTGGCTGTAGCCGCACCGCGCAGACCAGCAGTCTGGTAGCTACACACAGTGAAGGTAAGCCTCTCTGCAGCTTGTCTTTTAGCTAGCAGGCTAACGCGAGCTAACGTGCTAACCTCGCGTCGCGGGCTGCGAGGAGCGCATCTCCGCCGAGTTGTGTCGCGACAAGGAAACCAAGATTGTTGTTTTTCCGTCATTGTGTTTTTTTTTTTTTTTTGGCCCACGTCGCTTCGGTGCCCCGCTGAACACCGACGGTGTAGCGGAGGTGGTCGTCCGCACACTGGCGTTGCAGGCCGGGTAGTCCGAGCCCAACACTCCGCCCCCCTCCGCCATCATATCTGGTGTCATTTGAACCTACAAGCCAAGGCCTTTACGACTAGCGCATACCTTGTGCTAGGTTAGGTAGCAAGTTAGCAAGCTTCATCTGTGCTGCACATCGAGATAACTATATTTTTAGTCGAAGTTAGCCACTGTTTTTTTTTACCTTCCTTTCCTTCTATAAACCGATCTATGCTAATTGGCTCGGAAGACGTTGGAGTGCATGTACGAATGTGGTTAGCAACCACTGACGGCAGCTAACGTCAACTCGAGCTCTTTTCTCTTTAAGTTAGCGCAACCAAACAATTAGCTGTTATCAGTGTGTTCGAAGTAACGCAGCGGTGTGCGATTAAAGTTAGCGTTAGCATAGCTTCTCAATCTGCGCCTCCCTGAGCCCGAGATCACGCTGTCCCGCCACGTTTTGAAATGCACAAACATCCACATGCACAATACAAGTGGCTTCATTCCTCAGTGATCTTGTCTCAGTCTGTTCAGTACAAAATGTTCACTTCACACTAAAACAATTCTCGGTCAGTTGTGGCCATAAGTCTGGAGTCATCTTAGAAACTCTAGCGGCCTGAACAGGTTTGGGATAAAGTTATATATTCCCAATTCTTCCTCCTTCTGTCAAGTCAACAAATCGCATCCCCTCCATTATTGAGCTATGAGCTTGTGTGATCTCACTGTAATTTGAATGCTCTACAGTAATCTGTGCTGTCATTGAAATATACTGTCAAATGGGTTACTTTACCTCATTTATACTTAACTTTAAAGTTACAGTTGTCACCAAATTATCATTGCTTTCATTTTGATTGCCAATATCACAGTATTCCCACATGTGCATGAGAGAACTCCGTCAGTGGCATAAGGGAGTTTATTGTGGTTTAGCAGGTCTGAGGAGATCTGTGCACTCGCTTTTCAAACCCCGTGGCCTTATTTTCCCAGTTTAACACCACAATGACGGGAGAGAACTCTCACTCTCAACACCATCTCCACCAGATGACCCCCAAAACAAAGAAGCATTAATTTATAAATGAAAAGCTTCTAAAGCCTATCCTGCTGTCGAATGCAAACTGGACCAAATGGCAATTTCACCTCTCATCTAAATGCCTGGCACTGTCAGCAGTCAGTTAGAACTGAAGAAGCCACTTGGATGAGAGATGAAATATCTTCCAGAAACTCAGCCAGGTCCAGTTGACCTGTTTTTTAGCACTTGGCTATATAAAGTGTATTTATTGCCAAATTTGAACCCACAAACCTCCACATTAAACAAGACCTCTTACGTGTACAGGGTAGTAAAAAAAAGATATTAACTAAAATATCAAAATTGAGTAAAACAAAACAGCAAAATTGTTTTATGAGTATACCACTGAAGTAACTTTGAATTCTTGCTTTACCTTAGACAAGGTTGAACTTTTCTGCCACAGTCTTCAGTCATCAGGCGCATACACGTCACATAAGTATTTATGATTAGAAACCTGAATCAAATCAAACATGGTACCGACACGGATGTTCTATCATACAGCTGCTGAAGTTGGAGGCAACTATCAAATCATTTGTGACAATCCCCTTAAATCCAGCCCACCATATTGGTTACATTTGATTTAATGTGTTAGTTAAGCTGCCTAAATCTATAGTCCCCTGATACTGTCAACATTTAAGACATATAATTTCAAACACGTGTGTCTGCTAGCTCCATGATCCAATAGTAATTTTAGACTGGCTGTGTCCAAAATCACCCAATCATTCTTGAACCCATACCCACAGTAGAGGGACTTCTGTGTAGAGCGCTGTATAGTGAGCTAAAGAGGAAGAACTAAAAACATTTTCGGACTACTCTGTACTTTTTCCTGTGCCGGTAATTGCGTAATTGTTGCAGGATCATGACGTGCAAAAATTACAACATCAGCCGATGGAAGATCCTGTAATAAATCTCAAATGTTTATTTCACCCTTTAGTATTAATACTTTAAGGTAAAAGCATGTTAAATGTATAAATTAACTTGTAAGCTGCACTTTGTACTGTGATGCGCTGCTTTGCTCGTATTACATGTTTACCTTCACAACTCACAGATTTGTCTCACAATGCACTGTGGGATACAATGAGTCCACTATATAGGGTATAAAAATGTAACTAAACTTTCGGACAGCATTACCAAATGGTGAATTCACTATATAGTGGACTACTCAGTCCTAAGTATGTGATTTTGGATGTCGTGTTGAAGTTGTTGTGTCAAAAGAGAGGAAAAAAGAAAACCTCTCATATCTTTGTTTGTCGATTAGGTACCATGTACAGAAATCTAGAGCAGTTTTTAAGGCCAATGTTAAAAACGGAAACCCACAAACTCATCAGAGGGCTGATCAGTGGCGCAAGCTAATGCTAGTAAATGCTGGAAATAATATTAATGTCCCATCTTGTATTCAGCCAGTTGAGAAGTACGTGATGGTTAAAAAAAAAAGTATGACCATAATTTTCCATCAAACAAATGTGGGTAACATTTGCCATTAACTGCTTGATGTGAAGTTTTGCAGAATGGGATTTTTTTGAATATCACAGAACTGCTTCCATGAATCCTGATTATCTGTTGAAATGCAGTTCCCAGGTTATTGGTTTAGTTGCCATGACATTTTCAAGAACCGTCCCCAACCAGCTGCATGCATTTAGAAGCAGCTGCTTCACAACATCACTGAAATGGACTCCCTACATTTCTGGATGGAAAATCTCCTGTGAGCGACAGGAACACTCGCCCATGGTGGAACAGTAAACTCGAAATAGTTTGCCGTTTCATTTATTCAGTGAAGGAAAACCGCAGTGTTTTCTCTCCCGGCTCAGTGTGCTGTAACGGATTGATCAAATCTGGCTGGTGCCATTCAGTGATTCCCAGGCATGCTGCCTCGAATATAGTATGTCAAGGCTACACAACAGAAAATCAAATTACATTTCCTTTCCTATAACAAGAAAGACACACTACCAAGCTGTGAAAATGCATCTTACCACCGGCTAATTTATTGAGTGTACACCTGCAATGGGCAATATCACGATTATTCCCAACTTTTACCTCAGTTATGATTAATGATATACATAATGATATATACCTGTCCTAAAAACTTCTGACAGTTTGTGAATGCACTCATCTGGGAAAGTATTAACCGACCTGAGCAAAATTAGGACGTTTAGAGGTTAAAAATGTCAGTTTCGATATATTTTGGTTTAATTGCCCAGCCCTAACCTCTAACAATATTATCCATGTTTGTTTTAATTGTCTGATTTCTCTGATCCTCTTTCTCTCTCTTTTTTCCTTCCCCAGTGGTGCAAAGGGAGGTGGACAGGAAATAAAGGAGTTACCTGGAGGGTGTCCGTCAATCCACATTTTAGTTGGAGCGAGAGAAAAAGGCACGACGGGAGAGAGAGAAAGGAGAAGAGGAGTGCGTGTCGCGTCTGCTCTTGGCAGCTGTTCCAGCAGCCTGTTTCATCCTTTCGGCTGTTTTTTCGTTTTTGATGAATCAGTTCATATTTTTAACTTTAATGTGAGATATAACTGCTGTAGTAAAAGAAAGAAAGAAAGAAAATATTATTAATAGCAAGAGTGTTTTTATTTTGTTCCATCGTTGTTTTCTGAGGTTCTTTTTGTTTTTTTGTGTTTAACAACCTTTTTGGGCTGTGAGTAGCAGGAGCTTCCATTCTCCAAACTATCGTCGAAACCCCTTCCTTACTTAGTTAGGACCTGATAACCTGGTATTCCTCAAGCACCTGAAACTGGCAGCTATTCTCTTTGTGTCTGTGTGTTTGGGGAGCTCTGTGACCACAGCTTAAGCACCACTCAGCCTTTTTGTCACCTAAGCCTAACTAAAGCCAGCCAGCTCTAGCCTGGTCCAGCCCAGTCCAGCCTGCTCCGATCACTTGGACAGGGTAAGGCAGTCAGAGGCGCATTTATTCTTCTGCCAATTCATTACATACAAGTGTTTCTTTTTTTTCTTCTTTTTTTTTTTTTTTTATAAACCCTCAAACGAACTAATCATTGGTTTCTCCTCAGATACTCAGTTCTGTGTGGACGTGAGGAATATGACTGCTGAGACTCTTAACTTCGGCCCAGAATGGTAATTTATCTGATTTCTTTGCAATATTTTGACATGTTTTGAACAGATCAAGTGAACTGAGTATTTCCTGAAGAACAGTTTAAGAAGTTAACAGCACTTAAATTCCGCTTCAAATTTCCATCATTCTGAGCATTCTTAGGTTACATCCACTCTACTACCTTTTTATTTGAAAACAAATCAACTCTGCTACAAATACGTCTGGCGTCCACAGTACTCGTAAGAGTTTGGAAACACTGCTGATCCTTTTTAATTGTGAAAGCTGTGCCTTAGTCTTTACGAGCAGAAATTAAGTTGTTTTGAAACGATGATGTAGACAATCACCACCGCTTGCTGATTGTTGTCTTTTCGGTCATGACCCTCCCCTCCAGAAGAAAACAACCAGCATTAGCTATTTGAAGACCTCATCTTTTTGTCGTTGACACCTTAAACTATCAAGTGACCAAAATAATCAGTATATCATCAATGGAAAAAACATTTGTATGTTTGGCAACATCGTAAAACCCTCTTGACATCTTCGTTGCTGTCTCCTATTTGTATGACAATGCCTTTTCATTCTGAGATACTCTTATTGTTTTTTTGCATCTGTCAGTTTTTGAAATGCCATCAACACACACACACACACACACACCCACACACACACCCACTCACACCCACTCACAGGTGAAGCATGTGGAGAATCTCCTGTTGTCTTCTCCAATTGGGTCATTCGGACATTCCCTGTAGTTTTTATTAGGGGAATGATTATCCGGAGTTCAGTGCGTGTCTGAAAGCAACTTAAGACTGTAGGTAACTCAACATCTTAGTACAGTTTACAGGATGTCTGATTTTAGAATAAGTGAAGCCAGATAAAGAAAACGCTTCTCATACAGGCTCTTGAAATCAGAATGTAAGTTTGGTCATAGCCATGTCCTGTTCACTGCTTTCTGTCCCTCTGTTGTTTCTCTTCTTCCTCAGTCAATGTTTGTGTAGCGCTATATTCAGTGGGCGGGGGGAGTTGGTAGCTCTCCATCTCTAACAGCCTGTGACTGCTGTGTGCATTCTTGGTGAAGTGCCAGCCTCGCAGAATATTTCTCTCTTTACACATCTGCAGCTGCTTTCCTCTCAAACAAGCCTTCCAGCTCACGTTTATCCTCATGCCCTTGTAACATAGCTACAGAGCACAGCACATACAGCTGTCTGGCCAGCATGTTAACACATCTTCTGAGGCATGTTGGCCTTAGAAAGTTGTTTTGACCATTTGAGGTTATGTTGGCACTAGGGTCTGCAAGTATAGTACACTTGGTGATCATGATAGAATTCAAAGTGTAAAAAGAATCTGCCACTCTTTAGGATGAGGATCATGAACATACAGATAATTTTAATGATTGGTTTTATTAGGGAGAGAAGCTAAATATAGCATAGGTAAAGCAAGTGAAGTCGATACAAATAGACACAAATATTTCTTAGCACTCCACCCACTGGCATCTTACCTCTTATTATGCATATTAGTTGCTGCTCCACTTATTTTTATCCTCTTTGATATGGCACATGCTACCAACTAGTCTTTCATGATGCTTTCCTTTACCTTTTACTGCCCACGCCCACCTCCACATCTCTGACTTACATATGGTTTTGATGTGGGGCTGTGAGTCAATGACACACTTTGTAGAGGCATGTGAATGGAGCCATTGTTAAACAGCAGGGGTTTGGAAACCGGCCTGCTAGTAATAGCTTTTTAAAATGAAATCTGGAGATTGGAAAGCTATCTTTGTTGAGCCAAGTCTATTCAGGGGGACCCGCGTAGGAGGATAGGTGATTTGTTACAGAACATTTAGTAAATTCCTTTTTTCCCCTGCTGCAAAATGGATTCTGTTTTATTTATATGTAATATTTTTTCTCCTGTTCAGATGCAAATTACTTTTTTGGTTACACAATAGTGCTCTCACTCTTTTTTTGTACTATGTGCTAACAGGGAATTTGCAGCAAGTTATTAATAAGTGATATTTCTCCAGTATATGTGAAGTCAGTCGTTTTGGAGGAAGTGCTGCAAACATTTGGCTTTCAAGGTTAAACCTGCAGTTGTACCTGTTGAAACTCTGACACCTGCCCAGTACCTATGGTTACCAGTTTATTAGATTTCTCAAGCGTTGATACTGTTAATTATTTATACACACTAGCAATTTATACAGGGGCAACAAACGCTTTCCACCCAAGTCTCACCTTCTGTCTGTTTGCGATTCATGCAAGAAACATTGATGTTAGAAATTCATGACCCTGATTTTTTATATCTTTTTTGCTCTTCCTCACACAGGCTCCGTGCACTGTCCAGTGGGGGGAGTGTGACGTCCCCCCCTCCTTCCCCCGCCATGCCAAAGTACAAGCTGGCCGAGTATCGCTACGGCCGAGAGGAGATGTTAGCACTTTATATCAAAGACAACAAGGTAAGTTGGCTTCTCTTAGAACTCCATGGATCACAGAATAAGAAGATTTAAATCAATCTGAAAGCCTACATGTATATTTCTTATATATCTTTCAAATTTAGGCAAATTTAACTCTGTTCAGTCATTTACCAGGGAGTGAATTGAGAATCTCTACCTAGGTTAGTTTTTTTTATGTAATACTTAAAGCTATAAGGATGATTTTGATGCCCAACACCTTTTGTTGTTGCTCATCTTAGGTCCCAGAGGACATGCAGGATAAGGAGTTTGCTGCTATTCTGCAGGATGAGCCCATGCAGCCACTGGCACTAGTGCCTCTCACTGAGGAGGAGCAGGTCTGTCACAAACAAGACTCTCACAAATGCACTGATACCTGCTAACGTAGAACGGTTTTAGCCCCCCACAGTATTTACAATACAACCTCAGCTTCGGCGCTGCCGTTGCTTGACAAATGTGGCTGTTAGCTCACATGCCTCACATTCCTCCCTTTTGCTTTTTCAATTCTCTCGTCCCAGAGGAACTTCTCCATGTCTGTGAACAGTGTTGCAGTGCTGAGGCTCATGGGAAAAGGGGTCGGTGGGGCTGCCCCAGCTGGAGTGGTCCGAGGACGAGGAGCCGCACGAGGCGGTCGAGGTAAAAAACAAAAACAAAAACACAACAGAAAATCATCCTGCACACCCATCAGAATGGGGGGGAAATAGCGAAGAAACAGCTACATAGATTCAGCCTGACTGCAACCATAAATCCACCACCACTTGCACTGAGACTCACATGAGTCTAGCAGCAACAGGGATGCTGTCCAAATGGCTCGAATCCAGGGAAAGTTAAACTGTTTATTTAAGCCAACCACTCAAGTGTTTATTTCCCCCCTTTCTTCCACCATCTTGATGCAGCACACTTCCTCTTGGCCTGTCTAAATAGTCCTCCTTTTGTCCAGCCACACCTGTCTAAAACGTCTGCGCTCATGAACCTACCTTGTGCATGATCATCGCTCCACATATATCAATAGCCAACATAAACACAAGCTCTCCGGTTCTGGACAGCCAAGGAAACAACTGCGTTGCTGTGTGTGGCTGTCTGTAGCTTAAAGGGGATGTAATGGAGGATATGAGGTGCTGTTTGTATTATTTTAAATTAGATGCATAGAGAACTTTAACAGATTATACTGAAGAGAGTCAATTAGGAGTTATTTCATTAAGGTGATGATTGTATTTTATACTAACACCCTCTCTGTGTTTTTGTGTGTGTGGTTAGGACGAGGTCGTGGTGAAGGTGGATTCTACCAAAGAAGTATTGAGGACGTGGAGGTTGGTTTTGGCCGCAGCGTGCGAGAGATACACCGCAGCCAGAGCTGGGATGACCGGTAAGAAAATCCTCCTGCAAACACAACAGAACTTTAAGAAATGTCCTTAGAAGTATTGAAAATACATTTAAAAAAAATAAATCATACATCCTAGTACTCCGGAGTGAAAGGTTTATATCTCTAAATGAGCTGTAATGCAGTTTAATAAACTTGATAATCTGCTCTGGTATTTTACTTAAGCACCTGTTGTTTTTCTTCAGCAGATTTTTAGTCATTGATAAAAAACTTAATTTGCATCTTTTTTGACAGATGTCTGTCTGGATGTCTCTCTTGCAAAAAAAGTTAATGTTTTGGGATTGTCTTCCTTTGTTTATCAGTGAACTGATACAGCTCACTGATACTGCCATTTCCCTCAGGGGCGAGCGACGATTTGAGAAGCCACTGCGGCGGGAGGTTGGGCGTCCTGGCTTTGAAGACCCTGTAGGTCCCGTTGTTCCAGGGAGGAAGGAGTACACAAGGGCTGACAGCGATAACTGGCGCACCCTCCGGGAGGAGCAGGAGGAGGAGGAGGGGGAGCCAGGCACCAACTGGAGACTTGCTGTATCCCGCAGAGATGGTATGATACATATAAATATTTATTTGGTGTTGTACTGTTTTAAACTTTTGTTTGTTGAAAACAAAACCTATGCACAAAACAAGGGCCCGGGGATTAATTTTGTTGAAACCCATTAAGAATGGATGCAACGTAGTCTGCATATCTCCAATTTAAAGACCAGAAGGAGGTGTGCACAGATTCTATGTACTGTTTTTAAAACAATGGAATGCACAGTGTGTTGCTGAAATTCATGTTTGCAAGGAGAAACACATTATGGGAGGTGGATTTCCTTTGTTTTTTGGCAGCCTTAGCCTCAGAAAACACTTTTTAAATCGCTATTTATAGCTATAGTTGAAGTGTTTTCAAATGGAATGGTTGTAGTGTGGATGTATTCGTAGTTGATTTAAGATAACTAATTGAATGATGAACCACTAGCTAACGCTCAAGGTGAAAGATGCATTTGAGGAGAAGGATTTTGCAGAGGAAGAGCCAATATCACAGTGATCCAGAGGTAAAAAATGTACGCCATTACAGGGTCACTACAACCTTAAATTGTCATCCTCGAAAGCACATTGAAACATGACATAAAAATAATTTCAGAACTAAAACATTTGGCTTTTATTGTAAACCATAATCCTACATTTGACCAGGAATAGACCAGCCTGTAAAATGTCCTTTTTGTTTCTCCATGTAATCAGCAATACTGTGGTTTTCAGGAAGTTTAAAGCCAGATGTGATAACTGGAATGAGTGTAATTACTTTTGGTTCATACTAAAGTTAGAGTTGCTCTCAAAACATCATACCATCATACATGTAAAGGGTTTGAAATATTAGTTTAAGGGACTACATGACCTTCTTTAAAGATCATAACAAATCCCGAGACTTGACCACATGACTGCCATTACTTGGTTAACTTGTTTTTGTACGTTTTTTTAATGTGGCACCTACTCTGTTTGATCTACATATTAATGAGTCCTGTCATTCCTTCATAGTATCATCAGTATCTGTTCTGTCAGATGGTGGTCCTCGCTCAGCAGGCTGGCGGGAACACGTCGGCCCAGGTGAGAGTCGTCGGAGGAAGTTTGATTTTGACTTCCGGGAATCGGATGGTCATGGCGGTGGCCGCCGGCGTGCGGGCAGTGAGGGACTAGAGGACGACAGGGACGGCCTGCCAGAGTGGTGTACAGATGAGGAAGATGGGGAGATGGGCACATTTGACTCCTCTGGAGCTTTCATGCCTTTGAAGGTGTGTATAGTGTTTATTTATTTGTAAAAATTCTTTCATGAGGGAAAGTGGAATATTTTCCACCCTTGATTTAACAAGCTCTTTTTAATTCAGGTTCTTACATGAGGTTTTTTTTTGTATTTTAGTCAGTACCATAAAATCTTTTATTGCCTGCCCTCATTGATGTCTATGAGCATTTGTTACATTTTCACATCCTCTACATCTCCTGGTCTTTTAGAAGGGTGACAAGGAGACAATCCTGGAGGATGAGTTTGAGTTCAAGGGGATAGAGGAGGAGGAGGAGGAGGAGGAAGAGGAGGAGAGCCTCACTGACACTGAGAGGAACAGCGCTGAAGGAGACAAAGGTGAGGAAACATGTTTGCACCTTGTTTCATCCAGATACTGTGTTGATAATTGGCCCATAATTAATTAGAACATTGGCCATTTATTTTATTTTAATTCCTCTCCTCCACTGTAACCCCACAGAGAATAAAGAAACTGGCTCTGCTGCGGTTGATGGTGAGGCAAAGCCAGCATCACCCACCTCTTCTCCTCCAACATACTGTACCCCTCCATCCCTGGAGCTTCAACCCAGCAACGCATGCACAGTTGTGGATAATACTCAGCTGAGCAACAGCCACCCTGTCAAGGCCAACAGCACGCCTGGTGAAGGTATATCAAATTCTCAAACTCTCTGTAAGGGATGGGAATATCAGGGCACCTCACCATTCGATTCAGAGAACCCCCACACCCCTTAAAAAAAAAAACAGAGGTTTGTCCTGAACCATGGCTCAAAAACTGAGGACATAAACTTGTAGTGGTGGAGTTTCGTTACATCCCTAATATTCATGTTCCTTTATAAATGTGCCATCGCTTCTTCTGCAACAAAGCGTTGTGTATCTGTGGGAAGAACTCTCCTATCTTCAGCCTGTGTGTGTGTGTGTGTGTGTGTGTGTGTGTGTGTGTGTGTGTGTGTGTGTGTGTGTGTGTGTGTGTGTGTGTGTGTGTGTGTGTGTGTGTGTGTGTGTGTGTGTGTGTGTGTGTGTGTGTGTGTTAGAGATTTGTTCGAACGACATCCAAATCTGCACACATGCATGACTGATCTGTCCATCACCCAGCTGAAGGAATTATTTTCTCCAATTTAGAGACCCGTACCCGCATAAACATTCCACTCCACCGCTACTGGTAATAATATGGTAACCTATTACGCTTAAGAAGGCTGGATTTAAGCACCATGGAGTAGGGAATGTGACACGATGCACCCGGTGCATCTGATAACAGGAAGACATTGAGATGCACTGGGTGTGTTAGCGGTGGGGATCGACTTAACCAATCAGACAGTGTTTTATATTTCCCTTATCCTTCCCTTTTAAGGAGAGTGCCCAACAGTGTAGTGCCATTTTGGTGAGGGCTGACTGCGCAAGTCTCAGAGGGGGATGGGGTGTCTGTAACAACGTAAAGCTGTAACTCTCTGCCAATACAAAAACAATGATTTCAGAGGATAAACGTACCTAAAGGAAGGATAGAAGTAATAAACGAAGTCTGGTTATCCCGCCGCTAACACACCCAGTACATCTCAATCTTTCCTGTCAACAACATTCCAAATGCACACAGTCATGCTCCCTGTGCACTGGACACTGAACTGCACCTTGCACGGTGCGCCTTGGTGCAAAAAATAGGGCCCTATGTTTTCATTGACTATTGCAAACTACACAAGTTGTTATATTCTGCACATAGACTGTGTGTGTGAGGGCAAGAGATTTGACATTCAGTCATGTTGATATTTTAGTTTGATATACAATATGTTTATCCCCAGTAATTTAATATGTTGTTTACCAAATCTGCTGTACCTGCTGTATCAGAAACAGAACCAGTAGGTGGCTCAACCCCCCCCCCCCATATCCTCAACATCATCCCCATCCCATTAATAGAGATACTTAAAATAGGGCCCATTGTTTTCCTAATGTTTGTTCTTTCTGTTGTTTTTGTCAGACTTGGCTCCTTTAGGGGGCTCCAAGGCCCATTTGAGCCCCAGCACCACCTCCTCCAGTTTGCCTCCCCCACCCCCTTCCTCTGCTGCTCCTCTCCTCCCTCCATCTGGAGGAGACAATGAGGATGATGAGGGCATGAAGCACCTGCAGCAGGTAAGAACAACAGGAGGCATGTTTCAAGCTGCTGTCTCATATAGAAAACTGAATTATACAGTGCAGAACAGTTTGTTGGTTTTTTGTAACATTTTTACAGCTACTGATTATGTTTCCCCAGTATATTTTGGGTCATTATGTTGAATGTAGAATGAAGCTTTTGACTGTTTGTGTAGGAGGCAGAGAAGATGGTGGCATCACTACAGGACACCTCTTTGGAGGAGGAGTGTTTCACCCAGGCTCTGCAGCAGCAGGAGAGCAGGAACACTGCAGCCGCTCTACCGCTGTCTCATGAAGCCGCTATGAAGTGGTTCTACAAGGACCCACAGGGAGAAATCCAGGGTACTCTCAAACTTTGAAATGTATACTCTTGTATCTACTCATATATGCAAGCATGGCATATTAGTTAATAAATATTCCTTCAGTGGATTGCAGCAATCTTTTGTAAATCCAGGGTTTGCATTGTAAACTCATCTGTCTGCTCCACCCTCTTCCAGGTCCTTTCACCACAGTGGAGATGTGTGAGTGGTTCCAGGCTGGCTACTTCACCATGACCCTGCTGGTGAAGCGGGGCTGTGATGAGGGCTTTCAGCCCCTGGGGGACGTCATCAAGATGTGGGGCCGTGTGCCCTTCGCCCCAGGGCCCTCCCCGCCGCCCCTGCTGGTGAGACAGCCACCACCAACGCAGCGCCCGCAGCCCACCCGGGGGCCCGCAGGGACTGTGAGTCAGAGCTAAGCCAACATAGAGGGTTTTGAGGGGGGGATGTGAAGGAGAAGGATGATTAATAGACATGTTGTGTTGGATTTACAAAATAGTTCAAATAATGTCATTTTGTGTTACACTTAATTGATTCCCATCTGTATCTATAGTCTCTGAGTTGGAGAGAAGAAGAGATGAACAATCAATAATCAAACCTCATTTATTAAAATTACAATTTGCAATGTCATCCAGTAATAGTCACTGGCTGTATTTGTTAGAGTTATACTTGTTGTAATTGTTGGGGCAGGGTAAGGCTCCATACAATATGTTACACTCAAATTATGATCATTTGTCCCTAATGCTCCCTTTAAATTTTGGCACAGTTGATGTGACAGCCTGGTGTACATCATTTTAAGTTTGTAACATGACTGTGTATTCCCTGTTAAATGATGATACGCATGAATGCCATTAGGAAAAAGTTGAACATAGGCGATTATCTATTGATATGTGTCCTCAGTGCTAAGATGCACTTTACTGACTGGAGATCTCTCCCTCCCTCCTTCCCTCTTCCGTCCTTCTCAGGGAAACCTGGACCAGGAGCGACTGAAAAAGCAACAGGAGCTGGCGGCAGCAGCTCTTTATCAGCAGCTCCAACAGCAGCAGCTATTCCAGCTCATTAACAGGTGTGCCAATGGGGGAGTGTGGCAGTTTCAGTTTACATATCTCAAATAGTTTCCATGAATTTGTTTGTGTCCTAGTTTCTGTCATTTTACATCAGAGGAAATTTCAAATTTTTTCAAAACTTGAAATCTGTGCCTGCGTGTTTTCCAGGTGCAGTGAGCAGGGTATGATGCCTTCGATGAACAGATCGATATCAGTGCCAGATACAGGGTCCATGTGGGACATGCATACCTCAGCTTCACAGCCGTCCGGTACTTTTTCAACTGCAGCTTGTTACCTTACACACACACACACCCCTACACATGGAGTAAAAAAACTCAGATGGTGAATCATGAGATAATAAGATGATCCAATTTCATTTCCCTGCAGGCAGTGAAGCCAGTCTTTGGGACATAACAATGAATCCTACTACTCAGGGTCCAACTCTCGAACAGCTTCAAAAGGTGGGTAACATCATGAGCATTTCAAACTTTGAACACTAATTCTATGTACATTTGAAAAATTCCCACATATACTTTCACTATTTATTGTGTACATAAGTAACATTTCACACAGTTGTTCATGTCAGTTTCATTGGATTTAACTCTCAGCAGAAACATTTTAGCTGTATAAGCTGGCTAGACAAAATAAGAAATCATGTGTGCTGCCCAATAACTATCTGAAATTTTCAGCAATGACTATTTTTTTCTGAGAAATGCTAAAGAATTGAGTAAAAACCATCCACTCGCTCTCTCGGATGTCAGTTTTTGACTCTTTTTGTGTTGACTCTTGCTTAAGCTCCAGCAGGAGAGGCGAGACGCTGAACTCAGGGCGAAGCGTGAGGAGGAGGAGCAGCGTAAGAGGAGAGAAGAGAAGAGAAGGCAACAAGAGGAACAGAAGAGGAGGGAGGAAGAGGAGCTCTTCAGACGCAAGCAGGTGAGATGCGGTGTTAACACAAGTTGTGAAAAGGGCTTCATTATTTGTCGTTGATTTAGAGATAATCATGAATACTGAATTATGGCCTGGCCTGTAAATTTGTCAGGTAGCTTTCGAATGCTCTTTGAATGTACATCACCAAGTTATTAAAGGACTATGCCAACTCAGCGTTGACATCTTATCATTTCTTCCTGTAGTGTCGTCAGCAGCAGGAGTTAATCATGAAGTTGCTGCAGCAGGCCCCCCAGCAGCAGGGTCCTGGGGCCGGCAGCTCGGGCTGGAGTGGGGGTCCTTCCTCTGGGCTCACCAAAGCAGGTAAATCCCCAGCTCTGGCTCTGATGGAAATGCAGCAGGAGGCAGAGAGGCTTCTGAAGCAGCAGCAGCAGCAGAGAGCCCAACAGAGAGAGAGAGATCGCGTGAGTTTCAATTATACAATACTCAGTCTTCATTAACAGATAATGTCTTTATGTTTTATTAATTGAAAATAGAAAGTGACAAATTTCAATTTGCCATTTTCGCCATAATCAACCTGGTGTATCTCTGCATTTCCAGCACTCCGGCATGTCAATGGGGAGCTCCTCAATGGGAAGTCAGTGGGTGGATGGTGTTGGCATGTGGGGTGGACCTGGAGGTATGGAGGGTAAAAGCAGCAGTGGAAGCTCTTCAGGCAGCATGGGCATGTGGGACGAGGCTGTGAAGAACCAGACCGGCCTGCGTGGCAACAGCAACAACAACATGGGCTTGAAGAACAGCCGCAGCAGCCCGTCACTCAGGTATGTAATGTCAGATAAAAACTAACTTTAGCCGAGTTCACATTACACAATTTTTAGCCTGATTTTCCACTCAGGGACAATTTATGGAAGTTGTTAACAAAAGCCCTTGATCAGAAACGAATCTGCATTCGATAAGCAACCGATCACTAAATGTCATCTCTTCAAAGACTAACCCTAAGTCGAGGAGGCGACAACCCCAGCTAATCTGAGTGCAGGCTGGGGTGAAGGTACATGTCTTGGTGAGACTTCCTATGGTTACACTGCACATGTCTGTAATTGGGGAAAACAAGCATAACTGTGCATGAGTGACCAAGTAACACAAACATTAACTGCATTGGGCTTGAATTGGTTTGGGTCCACCTTGGTTAGATTTCTCTGTTGAAACGGTTCAGACAGAAAAATGTGACCCAAGCCGCTCTCTTTTCTTTACAAATGTGATGTCCACAGAAGCCTTTCCTCCAGTTTGATGTGTTATTCTGAGAAGGATGACACAGACGAACAGGAGGAGTACTCGCAGTATCTTTTTGTGATGGAATGTAGTTTGGAGACCACACATACCAGTCAGGTTTCTCTTGGTGTAAGATCGTGTGGTGTGATTTTGCAAGACAGCGATTCAAGATCCCTTTTTCTATACACCCACCACTGCAAATAGCATTGCAGAATGAATCTACTTAATGTTAATGTCTTTCAGTTGCTCACTATTGTTGTTGCTCTCATGTCCTTTGCAGTGAGCAGTACATGATGCGCCGTAAGCGGACAGAGGAGGAAGACAAGCTGCTGAAGCTGCTGCAGGGCATGAAGCCCCAGGATGGCTTCACCACCTGGTGTGAACAGATGCTGCATGCTCTCAACACCTCCAACAACTCCACCTCTTCTTTGGATGGTAGGCTGCTCAGCTTTAATCTCTTTAGCAGTGGCAAGGGTGAGGGAAGTTCATCCTAATTATAGATAGTTACATTATATTTACATACATAGATCACTATATTTACGAGTGTATAAGTGTGTGAGGGAATTTCCTTCAATCTCTGTACCCCTTGTTTTCAGTATCACTAAAGATTTAAATTTTTTGTCTTCATTTAGTTTCCACAATTGTGGCATACCTGAAGGAGGTGGAGTCACCCTATGCAGTGCTGGACTTCATCCGGTCCTACCTAGGGGACACAGTGGAAGCCAAAGAGTTCGCCAAACAGTTTTTGGAGCGACGTGCCAAACAGAAAGCCAACCAACAGAGACAGCAGCAGCAGCAGGTAGGCCTGACCTTATAAAGTTATTATCCCCCCCAGTATAGAGTGATCAGAATGGACATCGGTCCATCTCTAAATATTGCATTGAATTTGTTTTCTGGATTTTCATGACGAATTTGACTCTGCAAAATTGAGAATCGGCTCTCAGAACTTATTTATTTTTACTTAAGTATTTTATATTATATTAAACTTTTTTAACAGAGCACATTTCATTTCAGCTGGACACACACTGTGCTGCACAGAAGTAACAGCCACAAAACATTTTTGAGCTGTTTTTCTCTGCTCCTCTCCCGCCACTCTCTGGCACCACCTCACATTATGCCCCACACATAACGAAATGTCATGATGAGGCAAAAGTGAGAGGCCTTTGGCTCTCTAGTACAAAAAGAATGAATGTTCTAGCTATTTAGATTTTTATTTGAGAATGATTTAAACAACAACGTGCAAACAACAATCTCCCCCGGCCAAGGGGACGGCTGTTTTCAGAGGGTTAAAACCTTTCATATAACAAACTGGCTGCGAAGTTCTTTGTACCTCTTATGTTTTGATTTACACATAAAGAGTGGATGCTGTTTTTAATTTGTGCAAACCAGCGTTTATATATTTGTCTTCAGTCTTGTAGTAATCAGCTGTAAAGAAATGTGACTGAAGAAACTAGCTATGAGCTGCAAATGACTTTGATAGAAACCTTTTGAGTGTGACCTGCTTAAATGCATCCTCTCCTCTTGTTTATGATCCCAGTTATCAAAGGAAGTGGCTGGATTGAACATGAACTTCCCTCTGCAGGTACACCACATGTCTGTACACAGTACACATGAAAACTGATGGGTCTGGAGTTGTTATTATTTTAGGTTAGGTCTCCTACAGACAAGGAAATTGCTGTTTTTTTATTCACAGTTGCATTACCTCCAAGTCTCATCTTGTTAGTATGAAATATTAAAATTAAATGAAGCAAGAGAACTAGTTTTCATTTCAGCAATTATCTTTAGCATTGTTGGGTAAATTTGTCATTTACTCTTCTTTTAGGACTCAATGCGAGGTATGAACCCAAGCACCCTGCAGTCAATGTTTCAAACCAATCACATGGGCAAGGCTGGTCTCTACGACAACCAGGGGGGAAAGATGAAAAAGAAACAGCCCATGATGCTGCACTCTGACCCCAGCATCTTAGGTATGTGACCTCACTCCAATTTAATAAGCCTGTTTTTTAGATATGATTCATCTGTAAATGCTCTCAGAATCCATGAATAGTTAAAAGAGATTAACTACAGATTAGCATTGTGATTATGCAGAAGGCATCCTCTCATCAGTAGATACCAGTGCCACACTCTCACATCAAAGGTAGACACACAACAAAAAGCTGAAATGGAAAATTAAATCAGCAGCAGACATCAAATGAGGTCGAACCATAAATGACAAATGCATGTGTACAGCCTTCTAGAGCAGCAACAGAAGGTCATACATCTTCTTGATTGCTTGTTTGCACCCAGTCCAGGTGGTGAGTAGGATGATGGGTGTGGTGTCTCACTGGTGTAGCTGAACACAGAGATATGGCTCACTCCTTAACTTGGATTGAAGCAGGTGGCCAAACAAATGTCTCAACAATAAAACTGGATATAAAAATGTGGTGAAAGTAGGATAGCCTGCTGGCTGAGATCCATCTCAAGTTATTTGCACCCACAATGCCGAAGCTTAGCTTATTTAATTGCAAACCTATTTTTTTTTACTGTAAAATGCAGATTTTTGTCCAGCAAATGTGCTCTACTTGGCTTAGAAAGCATATTAACGTGTATTGACATCAGATCATTATCCTAATCCCCAACAAATTGCACCTGAAGTTATTTTTTCTTTGTCCATACCCCACCTTTCCAGCAAAATTCAATAACATTGGTTTGGTAGTTTGTGCGCAGTTTTGCTAAAAAACAAATGGAGATGAAAACATAACCTCATTGATGGGGGGAGGTAGGTATATGCTCCAATATAAATAAGGGCTTATTTTTGGTTTTTGATAAGTTCTTGTTTCAGAAGATATTACTTAGATTTTAAAGCCATTTAGACCCTTTTAGAGCTGGTTGATCACATCCTGCCTGCATTGTATAAGCCCGTGCTTCAAACATATCCCACCTGCCTCTGACCTCACTCTGCTCTCTCTGCAGGGTACTCATTCCACAACACGGGCGAGTGTTTGAGCCTGAATGAGATGGAGATGGTGGAGGATTACTGATGTGACGCAGCGCAGCAGCAATAGCTACCTGAGGCCTTCTGTCTTTTAATCAGACAAACCTGATGACGAATGTGCACTGCTGGGGGAAACAAGGGTTGGGGGTAGGAGGGGAGCAAGCGCGAGGGGAGGTGCAGGGTGGAGGCGCCTGGATCTGCGCCTCCCACTCTTGGCTTCCCTCTGGAAAGACGCAAAGGGCTCCCTGCTGCACCAGTTGATCACTTGAGCAGGGGAGAAGGGGGGTGAGGTTAAAAGGAAGATGGGTATCCTCTGGCACTCAAAAGATTAAGCACCTTATACTGAACTAATGCACTTTATTGAGATGGGATTTGAATCGTTTTTTTTTTTTCATGTGTGAATGTGAGAGCGTTTGGAATCAGTGCGCATACAAGATGTGTGTTCATACACAATATCTGTGTGCATGTGCATCGGAACTGGAAGGGGCGGTGAAACAGTCGGTGGGTTGAATGGTCGGGCTGTTAGGTTTTCAAAGTCAGGGGGACCTTTAGTTGAAACCTTATCAGAGAGCAAATCCTTTCTCAAAAGACAAACACTGTTGATATTTCTCTTGTTTAGCATTTTTTTTACGTTTATATAAAAAGTAAAGCTATTGAAAAATGGATTATAAAAAAACTTGAAGATTTGCACTCGCCTAAAAAAGAAATAACAAAACAACAAAAAAATTAAACAAATGGGGTTAGTTATAGAAGTGAATATTTTTTTATGAATGTGTATGAATGACTGAGTGAGTGAGTGGTGTGAGATGGTTGGTTTGTGTCAGTAATATACCAGTCTGCACAATGTTTCTTTTTCTTTTGTTGCTTACCAAGATGTATGAAACATAAGAGGCCATTTTTGTCTTTTTTTTTTTTGTTTTGTTTAAATGGTAATTTTGTATTCTCATGTTTAGAGCGTGTGTCCCTTCTCCAAACAGGGACTTGATCTCCATGTTTTGAGTGAGTATGAATGCAAGAGAGAGAGAGAGAGAGAGAGGGCAATTGCACAACACATCCTTTCTCTCACCAGCTCTTCTTCCCCAGATAGACAAATTCGAAAATGCATACATTTGTAAATGTCAGCTTTCGCGCTCATAACCTGATGACCACCACTAGTTTATTTCCCTTAGCTTCTCCCTATGGGGAGCTGTCTCTAGTCCTGTGAGGACTGGTAGACAGGGCGAATCATAAGGGACATTACTGTGTGTGCATCTGAATGAGATGTGTGTGTGTGTGAGAGAGAGAGAGTGCATGTTCATTTATTGTTCATAGAAATGAGTTGAGACTACAGGTACTCATTTTGAATACATGTGCTTTTTTTGTATGTGTATGAATGCACATTTGTGCCTAAGAACTTGGATAGGGTGCATGGCCATTGAGACATTAACTCTTTTTTGAGAGCAGGTGTGACGTGTGTCAGTGCTCAGCACAGTGTATGTAAAGTATGAAAGTTTGTATCGTAAATAATTCTAGTTCAGTCTTGGGGTGATCCATCGGAAGGTTAGTCCAGTCTGTTTTCCTGGGGTGTGATCACGTTGCCTTTCGTCAGCTCTCGAACTTGTGAATGAAAGGTGTCGAGTTTCTGACTCTGAAAAAAAAAAAAAAAGCATCTTAATGTGCAAGTGCACAGAATGGTGCATGAAATGTTAGCATATTGTGTTACTTATTCGTTGTTGCAATTTGATAATGACGAGTTTTCTTTTTTTAATGAAAAATATATATGAATATATACATTATATACAAAGTTTAAAAAGTATTTGGACTAAGATAATGAGCACTTGGGGCTGCTATTTTTGTTGTTTTAAATTTTTTTTTTTTCCTTAATTTGTTTTTTGTTTCATTATCGCCATGTGAAGTGTGTGTATTATTTCTTTCTTAAGAAAATATTGAATGTATTCCAAAAAAATGACAAGAAACCCGTGCTGATACCAGATATTGTGTTTTTCCTCAGAAGATTTCAAAAATGGAAACAATACAAAAAAGCTTCAGAGTTTAGCGAGGTCTTTTTTTTATTATTTTCACAGTAGAGATGGAAAAAAAAAAACTTGGAATGGAAACAGTTGAACACACTGCCTCTACAATCCTGGTCGTACAAATAGTGACTAAGAATTCAAAGAAAGGACTCTTTCTATTCCATACTGGAGCTTTGGTTGTTTACAAACCACATGGATATCTGTGGGTGCAGTTTTTGTTTTTTTCTTGTTTGTTTCTATAATTTTGTTGTTTTGTTTTTTTTAAATGAGACGGGTGGGGTTTGCAAGTGCGCTTCTGCCATATGGACATTGAGTGGCTTTGGATTTTTTTGAGGAAGAGTGGCAGGCATCACAACAACCACACGGACAAGATCCTCTAACTGGACCTTAGTGTGTGGCCGTGGATCCTGAGACTCAATGATCAACCGTGGAGTGGAGGTGGGAAAATCAAGGATTGCCTCTGTTATGTGGCGAACAGAGTGCAGGGCTGCATAACCCTAGAGGGAACTGCGAGGGTTTGTGCATTTGTCTTCACCTCAACCCTCATAAGCACTCACACCCTGCCCTCAACAACTCACCTATGCACTTTTGTTCATTCAAGCTGTGAGGTACCATTTCGGGGATGGGAGCACAATTACAACAGGAGGATTGCTACGGCTTTGACAAAGTCACTGAAAAGATATTCCCAAACTGAAATAAGAGACTCGAAGCTCGTCTTCTCTCACCTCCTGTATATAGTCATATTTTTGTATTACCTTTCAGAGTAGACAGAAAATTTACAAATGGATGAAGGAAAACTCATGAGACATTTGATTACATGGAGTGAATGTTCTTCAAGAAAACCAATCTTTTTTTTTTTTCTTTTTTTTTTTGAAAATAGTTTGTGAAAGACTGAGTCTTTGCTGTGAATTTCCCTTAGTTTGCCAGTCACCCTGAAATAACCGGGGATGGAAGGGAAAACCACACGGACTGAGATGCTGGACATGCTGCAGTGTCTCCAAGACTCACTAATGGTTACTTTTGGAAGTGGATGTAAAGCTCCACCGAGTGTTTGCCGACACACACTGAAGCAGCAGACATTTGTTGGAAGAGCTTTGGACTAGGATGCTTCCACTTCGTCTCCTGACCCAGTGATTGCCTTGAGAGCTGTAGCATGACTGCAGGAGGAAAAATTCTTGACATTGGTGAGACATGTTTTCCTTATTACTTCTTTGCTTGTTGTTGCCGTGTTTTCATGACTTCATGTGATCCGGATAAACTTTTGGCACTTTGCCTCGAACAGGATTGTTGCGGGGAGTGACGGTTGTGTGTTCTTCTGTTTGTCTCTTCGCAGGCTTCTGGCTGTGCTTTATTTGCTGCCCTCCGCAAAGAGGATCTAATCTACAGCCAAGCCACGAAACCAGTCAACCCTAAACCTGGTGTTTGAACTTAAATCCTAAGAAACTTTTCTGTCTTGACCTCGGACTGGGCAGGCTATTGGCATTATCAGTTGGACAGCGGCCAGATGAAGTTACAGGTTTATCAACCATGGATTCCATCTGCACTGGAAGTGTTAGGTTGGGCATTTGATCAAGCGCTCTTTGGCAAGAGTATAAATGAAACGCAAGTTGCCCAGATGTCATCATCCACCTCGGCGTGAAACTCTTGGGCGGTTTGGTGGAGGTCTTTTAAACAGAGCGGATAGAAGAGCTGCCCTCCTGCCCAGACGTCACAGACCGGAGAGCTGGGTCGGGTTTCGGCAGATGTGGCTGGATTACATCTAAGCCACTGTACATCCCTGCAGCTGTGGAACTGGATGAACTGAAAGAATTGTACAAAAAAAAAGACTTTAAAACATGACAAAACACAAACACGTAGCTACATGTCACATAGATTCAAGAGTCCAAAGGAGTGGCAGACACTACATGCACACTTGGAGCAAAAGCAACGTACACTCAGTTACATTGGCTCTCCTCTGGAAGCACGTCTGCATACAGGGCTACATCAATAGCAAATCACACAAGATAAATACGGACTCACAAGCATTGACGCTCTTCACTATAAATGCTGAGCTTTGTAAATAATGTAAACGTTTGTGTTTTGATTTTCCTCGCTAGGTTTTGCTTTATTTCTCTGTTCAACATGCCTTAAATTGTATAGTTCAGTCCTGAGCGGCAAACTGAAAATGTTCTCGAAAAGATGAATTTGAGTTGGAAACCACCTCGTCAACTATCCTCTAAAGTTAAAGAAAGAAGAGCTTTCGTCAAAAACTGTTTTCTGTCGGCTAACAGAACTGTCCATTCTGTATTATATTGAGAAAAATGTACATCTGATCACCATGAAAGTTCTGAGTTAGCTACAGAATAACGCGGCAAAGCGCTCTTTGATTAATCTGATTGTGCTGGTGGTTTGCTTACGTTGCCCTTTTGGTTTCCTTAAAAATTAAGAGTGGATTTGTTTAGATTTTCTTTGTAGATTAATGCTTAAAGTGCAGGCTGAAATCTGTACTGTGTGGAGCTGAGCTGACGGGGTGGGATGCACAGACACGTTGCTGTCCGATGACTATTGTTGGAGACACCGCTTTAGGCTAAACTGAACCAGAGTGGCAGGTCATCCGGAAAAAATTTGGGGTTTTTTGGATGTTTATTTTTCTACACTCCGGGGATTTGAATCATTTGGATGCAATGAGGTACTTTTTTGGCAGTATGGAGAGTGCGATTCAGGCTTGTAAGAGAACATTTCTATTTGTGGGTTTGGACACTAAAACTTTAAGTGGGTCACTTCATGGTCCAGACGGCCTTGGGTCGTGCTGGTGACCACCACGGCTGGCACTGAATAGAGAAGGACTCGGCCGGTTGCTTGTGCATTATCTGAAAGGAAATTCTCGCAGATATGGATAGTGTTTTATTCTGAATATGTATATCAAATTAGATGTGCAGGATGAGCGCTTATAGTCAACGAGTAGTTTTCTCTTTTTGTGTCTTTGATTACGAAACAATATGCAGTTTTTAAGTCGAAATGTCAACTGATATTCATTGAATACTATCCGCTGAGTTGTACATTTTGAGTAGCTGAGGTTCTGGTAGATTGTTAGCTGCCATTGTTGGCTCCAGTCAGTCATAACTGATGAATTGATACTGAATTACTTTAAAAAATACCAAACGTTTGACGATTTCAAAAGCAATTACTGTGTGGGATTAGTCGTCAGTCAGACGGTCTGTCTTAAAGGAGTAAACTGTAGTTGTCTGTGGTTTATTTTACTGAACTAAAGCTTTTACGATTAGATAAACTGCAGCATTGTCGTCAAAAAGCCCCGGGTGTTTGGTTGCTGTCTTTTGAAAAGATCCCGTCCTCTGATGAAGTTGATCTTCTGGTTCAGTGTATCTCTGGAAACTGTAGCTCCAACAATATCAGCCTAAAAGACTTAATGAAAGTTGTTCTCCCTGTCAGTCTCAGCTCCTCCTGCTTAATAATAAGTCTTTTGAATGTTGTTAAAATAACAGCATACATTTAATGAAACTGTTTTGGAAAAGAACAACTGAAAGATGTGTAAATAGTTTGGCTTTTGTTTGTTTGAAGAACAAAATAAATCCTGAATAAATAGCATTTAGCAGTGAATGACTCAGTGTTTTCTATTTCCAAAATGTTGTGTGTTTTTCATCCATCCACGGATCAGCAACAAAAACCAGCCATGTGCCCACAAAACGTAATCGGCCCAATTCTCGCGATACTTCCGAGTCGCATGGCCGCTCACGGTGTTTACAACTCGTAATGAGCCGCTGCATGGAAACAAAGTCGTGAAGTGCAGCTTGGTCGCATGGTTTTCTTCGTTCCTCGCACTCTCCGGCTGTAGGCGAAGCCTTGACACCGGCGAGGAGAAGCGTCTGCGCGGCCGAACTGCGAGCGGAAGCAAAGGACGAGCAACAAGCCCCAACACAGGTATGTAGCACCGGACAGCTAGCTGCGGCTAATGCTAACGGGAGCTAGTGGCTGTGTGTGTCGCCGACGGAAGGTTTTAATGAGCTAAAGCGCTTTTTGCTTCTTCTCTAGTGTCGTCTGTCGTTTTGTAGAGCAGGAGCAGGACACACGGAGCGACACGCACGGTTTTATTCATGTTATAACGAGCCTGCTAGCTTGAACTGAGCCAGAGCAACATTAGCGCTAGTTTGGAGTGGTGGGCACGTCACTAGCCACAGGTGTCTGTCAGGGATTTATTCCTTTGGAACAATGGCTGCGTTCGAGTACTTGTAAAATCTGCCCCGCGCTTCCTCTGCCAGTGATTTGCGAGAACTTACGTTGGTGTTTGCGTAAAGAAAGAGGCACCCGGAGACATTGTGTGTTACAGAAAGAGCCATGGTGCTCTGTGATGTTTGGCATCTGGTCCACAGAAGAACCGGAGAATATTAAACATCTCAACATGGCATTATTAATCACAAGGGGACGTTTGTGTTTGTAGACTCTGTTTCCTCCACAACTTAACATAAGCTCACTTACTGTTATGCGGTTTACTAACAAAAGAACATGGTCATCACATGTTTTACACCATCAAATCTCTGAACTAAATTGTTGTACAGATGAAGATCAAAACTTTATACTGTGTAACTGACGAGCTGCCAGAAGAACAAATATATCCGATTCTCTTGAGTTGGAGTTACACAGCACATCATATATTTAATTGATTAAAAGCACATGTCAAGACATGTCATGCATGACAGTAAAGCCTTCAGTCAATCAGGGCAAAGTTGTGTGTTCACATAGGAGGTTCCCAGGTGCTGCAGCTGCAGGAGAACAGCTGCTCGGTCTGAATGCAGCTGACATAAAGATATTTGATGGTCGTGTGACATGATGACAAATGTTCAGACACAGGACACACAGTCAAACGCACCTACTGTAACATTGTTCTGACGTGTGTTTTCCATCTTAACCACTGCTTTTCCAGGCTAGTGGGTGCTGTGATGTCCTCGACCTTCAGCAGACTCAAACACCCTCACTGCAAGAAGAAGCACTATCCCAGTAGCACCTATCTCACCCACGTCTGACAGCCAACCAACACAAGGCACTCTGACCCTTCATAAAGGACTTGACAGAAGAGATTGATACACACAGAGAGATGTCCGACACGGCCGGAGATGGCGAAAGCGGAGGTGTGGCAGGCACAGGGCAGGATGCAGAGGCGGACAATGAGCCCCCCCAACAGGCCCCACCTCTACTTGAAGGGGATGTTTTGGAGATCAGGGAGACAGCAGAAGAAGGAGCCCCTCCATTTGCCAAGCGGCTCAGGGTGAGCCAGGCTCCAGAGGAGGTTGCAGAGCCCGTCGAGACACATGGAGAAACACCAGCACAGGCTGGTTTGCTGCTGGAACATCCAGCCCCACCAGCACAAAGTACTTGTTTTAGAGAAGCTGCATGTATTAAATCAAATGCAAGAAAAACATTTATTATTCAAGGTCTGATTTTGGATGTCTATCAGAGATTATGATTCAGGAATAACTTTTCAAATGTACTCTTTAATGCTAGGCACAGGAGAACCACCACAATATGGGGAAAAAGGTCAAGGAGTGGAAGAGGTCCCTGTCAGTCGGGAAGGTGAAGAAGATTGCCACGAGAATGGAGATGGAGGGCATGATGCTGCCTTAGAAGAAGAGACAAAAGCAGAGGAGGAGTGCGATGCTAACGGATCTGCAGACAGCCCCAGTGAAGGACAGCAGTAAGTGGAGGAAGAAGTCATGTTTATTTTTAACCTCGGGCTCTACATAACTTGGAGTAAAGATACTTAGTAGGCAGACCATCAAGGGAGCTATTTCGAGCAGGATTTTGCAGCAGGTGGTGATCTTATGCAGTGAGCGTGAGGAAGAGTTACATGTGTGTTTGTGGAACAGAGAAAGAACATTTGTGAGTGTACTACAGAGCAATAGGTTTTCATAAAGGCAAGTTGAAAGAACAGTCTGAACGAGTAGTTGAAGTACTGCTGACCAAAATGCAGTACTCATACCAGTGTAACTTGATCACACGTTTTGTATGTGAGGTCACCACACTAAACAGTAGGAATCATCTTAAAAGGTCATGCCTGTTATTTTCGCCTATTATTTTTTCTCATTTGTACAAATTAATACTTGCCCTTGCTTTTATTTACTATCAGTACTTCCCCCTCAGTAGAAATTCAAAGCAAACTATGACTGACAGTGGGAATAAGAATACCCATAAAACCTAATTACATTACTGAATATATATTTGCAGCTATTTGAACATGTGAAGTTGACTCATGAGTGTCACTTGTGCAAGATAGTACTCAGACTGAAGTGGGCCAGCAAAAACTGCTCAAGCATTAACTGATTAGATAGATTTGACATCTGTAATCATTATAATGGCAAAGAAAAGCAGATGGAATGGGGGTAATGGAATTAACCTGTAGGAGTGTGAAATGTTATTAACAATCCCCTTCACAGCGGCTCAGAACAAATCTTCCCTTTGCTTTCCTTTAGGTTTTGTGTGACTCTACACTGTGTAGCAGCAGTTTTGTCCCAGGTGGTGAAAGTATTCAGAAGTAAATTAAACCAAGATATGTTTTTTTTTGCATTAGTTTTTTTTTTTAAATGAAATGGGAAATTGAAATTTCAACGGAATGGATGAGTTTGTTGTGTGATTTATTTGCTCTGACTTTGCAATTATTTGACCAAGGACCTGTCCTTCTCTCTATCCTGCTTCCAGCCTTGGCTTAGAATTTACTCAGAACCCCCAGATGCTGACTGGTTCCTGGACTGAGTATTCCAGCTTCCCAGAGAATTACCTGAAAGGCTGCAAATGGTAATCTCCTCTCATATAAACATCACACAAAGTACACCACAGTTGAGGTTTTAAATATAAAAAACATTTGAATTACTGTCATAAATAAGACTACAACTACCCTGTGGTAGATATCAAGGCCAGCGATTGATCTGCTGTGTTTAACTTCCTGTCCAAATGAAAATAAGGCAGCTCTTCCTCTATGTATGTATGTATGGGAACACTAACACCACAGTAGATACACAGTAAGACTGTATAATAAGTGTGACTTTAAATTTTGTCACAAATATTCACTTGTAATAAAGGTTGAACTGCTTTTGTTAAACATCATGTTCTAATTGTGACAAAATTTAAGACAAAAGCCGAAGAGATTAAAAACCATTAGGCGATGGTATTTTATATCTTTTGTATTTGCTGCGACATCACTGGCTGGTGGAGGCGTGCAAACTATTTATATACAAATCATTCAACTCAAGTGTGTTCTGTGTATCTTTACTGCAACTTCAACATGAAACAAACCCAAGTTCATATTGTTCTCAGATCAAAGCAGTTTATACACCATCCTCTCTCCCCCCCCCCCCCCTCTCCTATCCAAGGGCCCCTGATGGTTCCTGTATCCTGACCAACAGTGCAGACAATGTGCTCCGAGTGTACAACGTCCCTCCAGAGATCTACAGCTACAATTGGGACATGCTTCCAGAGATGGTAAGGACACAGATCGCCCTCCATAGGTGCTCTCAGACATGAGAGCATCAGGGTATTTGAGGCTTTCTCCGCAAGAGAACGCAAATGTCAGAGTGAGGGGCTTCACCAAAGTTCATGTCTGAAAATGGCTCATCAGTAACTCTCCTAAAGCTTTATTAGACCATAGAAAAAGGAGCCAGCTCAAGGAATGTTTCATGAAATATATAAAAGCAGATCTTGAACAAAGTTCCTCAGTAGAGCCTCCAGTTCACTTCTGTGCAAACAGTATCTCCAGCGCCCTCATCAGGCTCAAGTTGTGCTCACACAAGAACACAGTTGTTTGAGATTTTTTTGGGGTGTAATATGTGTTAAAACATCAACTCAGAAAACAACAAGTTTAATATTTATCAGTTAAAATAAAACAGGAATTCTGTCTTTTTAGGGCCTGGGAAATATTGAGCGGCGAGCCAATCTCTCTGTTGCTTTACAGTCTGGTAGATTAAAATCACTGACAAAAAATAATTGAAATCTAATCAATTTTCGAATGCTACAGAGATCTCAGTCTTTGTGAAAAGAGAAGAGAATTGAGCTTTGATCGCTCCATTTCACACATCACACTATTGACTTCTGATAAGAATTTATCCACTAGGAAAAACATGTGACAGTGTCTTGTAGCCAGCATCAGTACTAATAGATCCCAGTGGTCAGCTGACCTGCTGAGGCTGACTGTCTTCTTCTGCGCCCATTATTCTGTGGCAGAGTCCGGTGCTGAGGATGGCAGAGGGAGACACCATCTACGACTACTGCTGGTACCCCAAGATGAGCTCTCTGGATCCAGACACATGTTTGTGAGTTGAACATGATCTCTGCTGAACTATTCTTCAGTGTCTAATGAACATGAAATCAACGAGTCCTGCAAGTCGCGTTCCGATTCTGTAACAAAGTGTAGTGATGATGAATGAAATTGTCTCGCCCTCGATGTGGGTGTGTTAGCGTCACTTCTTTGAGAGTCCCACAATGGATGTTACATTAACCTGGGTTCCCTCCATGGCTTTATTATTACACTGGCTTCCCATCTATGTGCTGGAAGAAAAAATCATGGCGCCCTCATGGAGCAGGAGTCCAGCAGATCGATGGTCAACATGGAAAAATCAAGAATCTCATGTTTTTTTAATGTTATGGAAGCACTGTTGCTAGCAACTATTGTATATAAACAAGATTGACAGCACCCTATTTCTCCCTCCCTGTATTTCATGGAAACAATATAACCTAATACCAGGACAGGATTCTTTCATTCGTTATCACAACACCTGGCATTCGATGGGCTGGGGAATTTTGATGACTTGTTGCACATAAAGTCCAAGAGCAGAAGAGGAATCTGAGAGTAGACATTTCACACAAACAAGCGTGAGCACAAGGAGAAGAGCTGCAGCTGGAGCGCAGGAAATCTAAGCATAAGAAGGATATATATGAGTGCGAGTGCAGGGTTTTGAGTGAAAGCTTTACAAAAGAGTGTGAAATCAATAAGTGCTGCTCTCAAACTGAAAGACCACGCTATTGAATCAAGACACAAAAAAATAAAATTACTCTAAGCCTACACATTTAACAGATAGATTAGACATTTGAAGACTTTAATCATCAACTTGCCAGATAAGGTGAAGTATATGCACAGAAAAAGTGCTATATTGTGTATAGAGGATATTTTCAGTCGTTGATTGATTGTAATCTAAATCCTAGATAGTTAGTTCAGGACACTGTGTTTATGTGTGAGAGTAGGATTTTCTATATGCGTGACCATGTCTAATAGGCTACCTGAATATTGAAAATGTAGTTGTATGCTTGTGACTCATTCTTTGATCCCTGAGGTATTTGCACTCGTTGTGGGGGCCGGCTGCCAGCGTGGAGAGAAGCTGTAAAAGCTTTCTGATGTCTCTCATTAGGAGTAGAGAGCTGGCCTTTGTCTTGTCTGCCTCCGTCGCAAGCAGCGCGGCTGTTTGAGACCCACGGTGCTTTGCAGCATGATTCAGCCAACTAACACCACTCCAGAGCCCAGACAACACCTAAAGGGCCTCATGATCCCCTGACTCTGAGACTTCTCCTTTTGTCTTATTGTCCTTTTTTCTCTGCGTGTGTGCAGGCACGCGCCATGGCAGACTTTTACAATGTGGCGATTATGACATCACTGTGACTCCCCGCCATCACTGTGGAGAATGTAGATAGTCTGTGGCGAGAGACATAGGGCCAGTTGTAGCCTCCTTCCTCTGATCAAGACACAGTGTTGGCACCGCTCCACCTCCAACATCAGACGGACTTTACAGAGTAAGAGGAGTGGCGGGGGGTCAGGATGCGAATGTCCCGAGATGAGAGTTGTGCAAACAGCAGAACGATCAACAAATGATTTGTGTGGACAATGAACCACTTCAGGGGCCCTGTGTGTATCTGCCAAAGCCGAACAAAGACCTGCCTGTCATGAGGATGCCAGGAGGCGCTGACAGCAGATACTCTTCATCTTCTTTAGATCGGCACCACGTATCAGATAGGAGTTCCTGCAGAGCACAGCCAGGTGGTCAGACAAACTCAGATTGGATTGTTAAAGGCCGAGGCAGCCAGATGAAAGGTTACTTTAACACATCTACAGCAAACTTGTTTTGCTTGTACCTTTTCTGTCTCCCTCCCTCCTCCCCCTCCTCACATCCCCCATTTTGTCTCTTGCCCCCCAGCACTCCTTGAACTCTCCGTCTGCCAGAAGCCATTTGTTGTGGATGCCCCTCCTGTAGAGAGGGAATAAGGGCCCCTGTTATGGCTCGGTTAAGTTGCACTGAGTTCTAGGCTTTGCTCCAAGCTAGCAGCAGTCTAGCATTATAATTGGGCATTTCCCTGCTCTGGAATAAAGCTGCGGCTCAGAGGGGCTATAACGAAACACGGCAGCATCGGTAGGGGCTAATTTCCTTTGTCTAATTGAGCCGCAGTGATGTTTTGGCCTTTTTTCAGTGCCCAATAATTAGAGTTTAAAGGGAACAGCGCAGTCTTTGGTCCTGATTTGAATCAACGAGAACGTGCTGTGGTCTTGTCTCCATAATGAGGCATCGCACAAAACTGTGTATTTGTTTTGATGTATTGATACACTCAGGTGGATGCTGTGCAGCAGAGGACAGGAACTGGAGTATGAATCAAGACATGTTTGGTCATAAATAATTTATATCTCAAAAGAATCTCAGCAGCCTATCTCATTTGAATCAGTTTCTTATCCTCTGAGATGTAATTTTACAGTTGTAACAGTTTTATTTCACCAGTTACTTTGTGTGCAAATAGTTTTTTACCTGTTTCACTGTACACTAAATATGTTCCTTGGGTTTTAAACTCTAAAGTGAGTCATCTGTTTATCATTGTAACGGGAAAAAAAAGGCCAATAGAGAGTAACTTAATTAAGTATTCTCAGCATTTATTCACTCTTTTATAATATGCCTCATTCACTCTATTCCCTGTTGTCTCTCTGCTTTTCCCATAGCTCACTCTCACATTTGCCATGCTTTCCTTCTCGTCACTTATCTTCCGCAGTCTAGCCAGCAGTAGCCGTGACAACCCAGTCCACATATGGGATGCATTTTACGGGGATGTGCGAGCCAGTTTCCGACCCTACAATCACCTGGATGAGCTGACAGCGGCTCACTCCCTCTGCTTCTCCCCCGACGGCACGCAGCTCTATTGCGGCTTCGACAAAACCGTCAGGGTCTTCTACACCGAGCGTCCAGGCAGAGACTGTGAGGAGCGGCCCACAGTAGGTCAGTCATTAACTACTCCCACACAGTTTCAATGTAAAGCATAATAATGGTGGTTTATACTTTACATTACAAGACACGGTGGTTTCTGATTTAATTGCTCTGAATTCATCTTAAATGCTCATTGAAAGTGGTAGAAGGTTCATGTTCACAAAGATGGAGTTCATCTTCATGAATATCACTTGTTCTAAACCTGCCTCGTCTGAATGGGTTGTTTTCTTGCCCTTTGTTAAATATCCAGAGCTACTTCAGGATTATTCCTTGTTATTCATGAGTCCTCCTCAAACAGTTCTACAATATACTGTCACTTGTTATTGTTTGTTTGATGGATGTTGTGTGCAGAGCAAAGTTAGAAAACTTTGTGTTCATTCTACCTGGTTAATCTGATTTCATAGTCAGTGGTTTCCAAAAAATGAAACTGAATTTGTTTTATCCCTGTGTGGTTTATATGTAAGCTTGAATGAGAGATTTAACTGGTGGTGGTTTTTTTATAATACATTTCAGAGGTCTGTTAATCAGTCGAAACAATCCTCAGACCCAAGTTCACAACTTTTCAAAATAAAAGCTCTTCAACTCGATGTAAAGCTTAACTGCATTAAAACGAGCCTTGTGCTTTTAGTTGGAAGAAAAATTGCCAAACAGGAAGTGATTCAATGATCTTGTCATGATAGAGATCAGCACCCGCAACAGCTGTGAATGTCTGTCAGTTCAATATGGTGAAATAAAATCAGGTGGCGATTGGGACCTGTGGTTTGACCCAGTTGTCGACACTTCTAGAGTTTATTCGAGGACGTAGACGGAAACTTGTTCAACTCCATCCGAAGGGACACGGCCCCGCCACCACTGACTCTTACAGAGCTGGTTGCTTGTTAATTCAAGTTGATATTGAACATATCACATGTCCAAATTTGATCAAACTTGCACTTCCCTGGGCCATTAACAACGTGCCAAGCCTTTGAGACAAATAGTTACTGAGATATGTATTCCACTGAGAGACAGGCGTTTGTGGAAATACTGTATCAATGTTCAAGGATGCTCCAACTGCTAGTGTCAAAAATGATTAACAAAAATAATTGCTCACTCACAAGCTGTGTTTTTGGAAAATCCACCCCACAAGAGAAATGATAAGTCAAAGAGGAATTGTGAAAATGATAATATAATGTAGACTGTTGGCTGTCAAATCACTCAGGTTTTTATTATGAACTTCTGACCAAACTGGGAAGAATTCCTTATCTCTGTCACACGTTTCATTTCACCAGTTTTCTTGTAGTTATTGGGCTTATGTATTTCAATAAAGGCTCAGAAAGGCGACTCTTCAGGTGGCAAGAAACAAACATGGTAATACATGCATGAAATAGTTTTCTTTATTTTTAGGTCATGAGTAATCCCCAGCCCGATGCGCTGGCAACTCAACACTGCTCTGGTAGATTATTACTGTCTTTGGTTTCTTGTGTGTTTGGCTCCTTCATCTCTGCTTGATAACTAATAACCGCAAATTATGCAGAAATTTATGGTGAGTCTCAAAAACAGGTTATGTGATACATGTGAGGACCCTGCCAGACCATTGCCTCTGCTTTTACCTGCCAAAAATGTGTCTCCTTTTAAAAGTAAGGAACAGGATGATGATTTGGAAAGGAGTGAACCGTAAAAAGAAACAGATGATCCAATATGTGACTATGTGACACTTGAACCTTTTCTCTGACAGATGTAAGCAGGAGTCGCCAAAAACATCGACTTGGGAGAAAACGTGTTTGGAAGTTGTGTCTAGTGAACGATTTTTTGTTTTAGTTTTCTATTATTCTGACGGCTTTGCAAAGTGTCACTCTCTTCTTGTCGCTGCAGTGAAGAAGCAAGGCCAAAGTGGCATCATCTCCTGCTTTAGCTTCAGCCCCTGCCAGTCTGTTTACGCCTGTGGCTCTTACTCCCGCTGCGCTGGCCTCTACTCCTGCCAAGACGGCACCCTGCTGGCTCTGCTGCCGACCCGCCACCACGGAGGCCTCACCCATCTGCTCTTCTCCCCCGACGGCAACTACCTGTATACCGGCGGGCGCAAGGTTAACACATGCACACACACATCCACCTGCAAATGGCAGCATGCATTCGTTTGAATGATCACACACACACACCATCAGTAGGTTTTGTGTGTCAAGAAGGTAGCTTTGGTCAGTTGTGTTTGAGGAGGTGGTTTACACAGGCAAACTCTTCCATTATACTGATGATGACCCTGTATTAACTCACATATGACAAATAAAACTGGAAATGTTTTATTTGTTGAAATCCTTCCTCAGGTCTCAATAGTCATCAATAAGTAAAGTTGTGTGAAAACAAAGAAAGCCGGTTTGGTTCCGGTGTCAGTGGCCCTCACAGGACTGTATTAAACATGACACCATATCTATTTTATTCAGCATGTTAGCTGTATGGCTATTACTCTTTTAAATCAATGTGTATTGCATTTGTCATTATTCTGACAAACTATTTTTGATCTCAAAGGAATTACTAATTTGTTTTGCACGATCAGACAGAGTTATCTCTGACACTTGCTGGCCTCTGTAGCTCTGAATGTGCCTGTGTGTGTCTCTGTAGGATCCAGAAATTCTGTGCTGGGATTTACGAGAGCCAGGAAAGGTTGTGTTTTCACTAAAGAGGAACGTCGCCACTAACCAGCGCATCTACTTTGACCTGGACCTGTAAGTTTTCTTTGCTAAAGCTGTTTTCAGTCACTCTGGACAATGTGTGAACATCGGGTGCAGACTTTGCCGTTTACATATGAACAATGCAGCAGGAGATTATAATGTGGGTCGAGCACGCAGGAGGCAGGACATGTGTAAATTCTACTGCAGAAATCACTTCTTTTACAGCACATCATCACTGCGTTGACCCTTGAATTTCGCTATCTGAAGTTGACCTCATCTCCTGCATTTTCCTTTTTTTATGGCACGTCATTTTCATCCTGGGATATTTGTACTGTCTTTGTTTTTTTTTCTTTTAGTCTTGCATCTGTCGTACATTAGAAATATCAACAACACGCCCGCTCGCCGTGAATTTTCCTGATATTTTCCTGCTGGCAGGAAAAACTCCAGATACTGTCCGGTCAACAGATTTCACACAGTTGCGTTCGCACATACTGCCCCACAGGATTATTTCAGCAGCTCAGTGTATGTCTGAAAGCAGAATAGTTAGAAGTCTACTCAGGGATGTGTTTGTGAGCGTGAACTGTGACAAAGTAGTGATGCTGCCCTGAAATCTAAAAATAAAAAATAAATACAGAGATAAGGGACATTCATCCAGTGCAGTTTGCTGCCTGTGTAGTAACATGGCCTGACCATTCTGTGTGTGTGTGTTTATATAGGTCAGGCAGGTACCTGCTTAGTGGTGACACAGAGGGAGTCTTGTCAGTGTGGGACACCCAAACAGCTCCCCCTGATGGTAACGAGGAGCTACTGCAATCCCAGCTGAGGTTCCAAGCCCACTGGGACTGCACCAATGGCATCAGGTATGATTATTGAAAGGTGTAAACCATCACATTGACTGGCCACACATTTATTTCATCATACTGCTTTAGTCCTGGTGGATAAAGTTCACACTGAACGTGGTTACAAACAGAGAACATTAACTGTAAACAGGAGAAAGAAAGAAGAAAATACAGGTACTTCTCCTGTTTGGGTCCCACGATCATTTCACAAAAAATTTTAGATTGGAGGAGGAGCAGTCCAATTACAGAGCTGCAATATCGTGAGTACAATAACCACAGCTTCTGTATGTGCCGAAGAAAAATCCAACAATTCACTTAATCTATTGTCAGCAAATCCTCAACAGAAGAGATAAAGGCAGCTGATGAAGATACACTATGACCGACATTGAATCTGAAGTTTTTAGTGTCGATTGATTCAGTTTTTATAATATTGTGCAATGAATCAATTGTACCGCTGCCCTGACAAAAATCCAAATTGTCTTTGCATTGGCATTCCTCCCATTCCTAATTTTCTTCCTGACCCACAGTATTCATCCATTCATGCCGTTGTTGGCGACCTCCAGCGGCCAGCGGCAGTTCCCGTGGCCCAGCGACAGCGATGGTGAATCGGCCTCTGACGGCGAGGGAGCTGAAGCCGTGCTGACCCAGCAGGAGATGCGACGAGACAACGCCCTGACTCTGTGGTGGGCCGGACCGCTCGGCCCCGCTACAGAGGAGAACCTGGAGCCCAACACGGCGGCAGAGACCTGAGGCTTTCTGAGTTCAGCCAACTGACAAAAATTAAGTTACACCTGCCAATGTGAGGTTTATTTGGGGAATTTTTGATGTGGACAAAACAAATTATGGGTCAGTTAAATCCTTTTCTCCATCAGCAACATTAAGGCCTGATGTGGGCCATAATTACTGGGTCTTGTACACTCACTGTTCAAATACATCTTTGAAATTAAATCTAAACATATCACCTACAAGTTTACAAGTAGTACAGTCGCAGAAGTTTTCTTTGTTCCAATGCCAGTGTGGTAAGAATTTGAGCTTTATGCATCGACGATGGTCAATGACAAGTGGGTTGCATTAGTAATGGACTGCGGCTTGATATTCCTCTTCTTTGTTATTGAATTTGTGAGAGAAAGGTATTTCCCTGTATTTTTTATCCTTTATGAATGGTTTGGTTGGGACAGAGTTGAGTGGTTGTGGTGTGATCGCACCTCTGATTTTGATTTGTATTTGCGCGAGTGTCCGTTTACTTGCGTGTGTGTTCGTGGCTGTAACGCTGCCCTGGAGATTCTTAACTGCTCTTTAGTCACATTAAGTGCCATTTGTTCTTGAGCTTTGCTTTTGTAAACTGATGGGTGTCTCCGCTTTTTTTAAACTCTTGGACGCAAAAAGTCGTCACGTCTGCTCTGTGCATGCCCACAAAATGTATATTTTTGTAAATCCTTGATGAATCTTGTTCACCCTATCCTAATGTAAACTCTGTAAGCAGCTGGCGTGATCACCGTAACCTCATCACAATCTGTGAAAATGCCATTCATGGGTGCACATG
This sequence comes from Paralichthys olivaceus, assembly GCF_024713975.1. Classification (NCBI taxonomy): domain Eukaryota; kingdom Metazoa; phylum Chordata; class Actinopteri; order Pleuronectiformes; family Paralichthyidae; genus Paralichthys; species Paralichthys olivaceus. Next base: position 6,461,926 of record NC_091114.1, read on the forward strand.
GAAAATGAGCGTTGTCACTTCCACTGTTTTCCTCTACAGGATGTGCTCAGATTGTATTTGTACTGTGTGAGTAGTGATGTGGAAGCACAAAACACATTGTATCGGAGTAATTGCATTAATAATGCGCTACAGTGATTTGCTTCACGCTTATGTTGCCATCAGTGGGGTGTACTTTGCTGTAGGTTGGTCAGAGGCTCGGCATGCTCCAACCAAAGCCTGATATTTTTAGATAAATCGATAATGAATCGATGTCCCTGCTGATTCAGGTTTTACTTTCTAGAATTGTGTTGCCAAGCAATAGCAGCTGCTATCTGTCGGCTATTATTACAGAAAACAACACAAATGTATGCTCTACCAGTAAGTATCTGCAACAGGTGGTTTTATTCAAGCAGCAGTGAATTAAAAGCATATGTCCTCACATATTCACGCTCTTGCTGTTTTTGTCTCTTTTTTTGTTGAAGAAGGTTCAGAGTTGGACGCCCTGTAATAAATCCCCGACGAATGCAAAGAGCTGTTACACTCGAGTCAAGAGGCGGCTCTTAAAAAGCTGAAGGGACTATTGGCTTTCACTTGGAAACTATTCATCACTTTCACCTTTTCCCACACACGCGCCGTATGAATGCGCACACACTTGTGTGTTTGATTGTCTGAAAACCACAGGGGCGCCCTGAGCAGGGAGCGAGTTGGAGAGCTGTTGTGTTGTGCAGGTTGCCTAGCGACCGTGTCCGCCTTGGGAGAGGAAAGTATAGGTGGAAGATTGGGGGCAGAGACGGAGGGGAAAAAATGAGTGCAATAAATAATCCAGCAGTGCAGTGATTGCTACTTGTTTGTCTGATGCTCCGGACTCATTGAAATCTCAGCCCTCCCAGAGTGTGTGAGTGAGTGATGAGCGATATGCAGGTTCTTATTTTCTCTGGTGTCTGCTATTGGCCATTAGGGATGGGGTGTGATAATGACACAAGTTTCTTTGGTTTGCTGATTTATTTTCTGTCATGTAAAATGAACTGTGAGACTTTTTACAGACACACATGAGATTTCCTTGTATCTAGGAAGTAGAACTTGGGGGATGTGTTAGAGGGAATGCATAAAATAAGGTGGCACTGGATTTTTGGGATCACCGTTCCCCCTCAGCTCCACACATCATCATTTTGTGGACTCCGACTTCACGGCCTGGGTCATTAAACCTGCATCTAAAAAGTCCTGCAGTGTATTTCCCTCCATACCAGAGCTGGAAGTTGCTTTATCTATGCATTATCTCTTCGACCATACTATAGTATTGAGAAACCCAACAGTTCCCACAATGAGCAAAAACTCCCTTTTACTGGAGCAGGAACAGTTGTCACCAGCATATTTAAGCTCTCAGACAGTTTTCTGAGAAATTAAAAATAAAAAGAAAGATGTTCATTTGAACAGCACCAGTAATGTTGATAAATGTCGTTGAGTAGTGTGAGATCCTGCAGCTCTGGAGTCAGAGATACCTGCAGAATAAGTGAGAGAGACCAGGAACAATTGTGCACCCATCATATCCGAACTCTCAGACCGGTTGTTAGAATTAAAATGAGACTGATTCTTATAAATTCAATGATGTTATTAAGAAAGCAACACGAATAAATAGTAGATTAGTAGTAGATAGAATAGTTAATAATTGTTGTCAGCTCTGGAATCAGATACCTGCAGAATGAGGGAGAGAGTTTTACTCTGAAGTGAAAAACAGTTTTGTCCTATTTGGGGATGTGGGATGTAGATTGATACCACAATGTGTCTGCTGTCCTCCGGGCATTTAGTGAATCAGTGCTGCTCAGCTGTAGTATCATGGCACAGCGTTTGTTCCCATCAAATTCTGTGCCTCAAGGCTAACAACTATCCTACAGTCCAGTTATTCCACACCAGGCAACACTCGGTAAATCCATTACTGTGCACCTCTGAGATGTAAAACTATTCCTCAATGTTAAATTAAGCTTGTGTTTCCCTTGTCATAACAGTTCCGCCCCTGGGCTAAAAACCACAAATTGCATGCGATAGATATTGATTTCAATATTTAACATTCAGCGATCAAGTCCCTTTTATCTAATAGAGGCTGCAAAGTGAAGTGTCGTGTATAGAAAACGTTTGTCTGTGCTGCCTTCCTAAAACCATGTTGGCGAAACCTCAGCACCGTCACACAGATGACAGCAAAGCTATTATCTTCATCCCAAGGTGGTCGCGGTGTCATCTTTCCACTTGTGCAGTTAATGAGCCAATCCACATCAAGTGTTCTGTGTTTCTGTGCTTCCATTTACGCTGCATCCTCCATGGCCGTGCATAAGTACCTCCCCTTAGACTTACACACACACACACACACACACACACACACACACACACATACATATCACTCATGACAAGATAGTGTTCAGAATGGTAAGTAATGGGATGTTGATATTAAGAAAGACATTTGAAAACAATTATTCAAATAGCTGTCTGCTTGTTGGATCTTCTAATCCCACAGTGAAGCACTCAAGCAAACACTCAGTGCTGTGATTTACCCCCCACCCCCCACCCCCCACCCCCCCGCTCTCTGGTTTGTCGCTCTCATTCCGCCTTTGAAAGAGAAAAAAGGCTTTATAGAACATGGAGCAGAGGGAACAGATTTCCTGCTTTTAGAGGTTGTCATACATGGCATTTCTCAGAATGTCAAAGGGAGGGCTCCTTTATCTCCCAGAGACTTTTAATGGGTTTGGCAGACGCGTGGCACGGGACTTCTCTCTGACCCGGCTCTGACACCCCACTGTAGCAGAGTTGTTGTAGTTAATAGATTATCTGCTGTATATACACAACAGCCACTGTAATTGCTCTTCTCTCGGTTTACAGCTCAGGCTCTGAGAAATGTGACACTTTCCGTGTGATGTGATCTTGGTGAATCCATTCGTCCCAGGTTGGATTGTATTAGTGATAAATACCTGCTGTACATGTGGAGCCTCAGTTAATAAACTGGCTGCGGTGCGCATTTATCTTCAGTATCAATGCTCCTGAGCGGGATGATACTCATGAGATCATTTCAAACCACAAACAGTAAATAAAGATGGACGATGCGTATCCACTTCCTCCCACTGTCCAGCCAGGTCCCGCCCATTCGCTCTCTCTTTAACTAATGCAAACCAAACTTAGCAGAAACATGGATGCTTAAACCCAAAATGACAGGAACCATCTTTGAGAAACATTTATTGAATATTTACTTTGACTTTTTATTTTGGTTCGTGCCCCATCCGCTTACATGGGGGAGGTAGGATTCACAACCTACACTGCAATGCTTTGGCTTCACTTTGGGGGACTGTCATGTCGTCCATCTTTGGACTGTTGACGCTGACTTTAAGTAAAATGTATCTTGGCATGAAATTTGGAATATTAAATATAAATTATAATAACTTAGTGGCCCTTTAACTTTTCATCAGAAGTTCTGATCAAGTCAGAATTCCAGTTTGTCCATTGTTTTTTTTTTATGATCATATATCTGAAGAATGAATGATGTTCTTTGTGTTTGATTAGCAAATCTTAGTGAACAGAGAAAATCTTCTTAACAACAGCATATAGGCATTCAGACATTTAGCTCACAGAGCCATGACTGCAGACCGTCTTGTTTTAATACTCCACGGTGGTTCTTTGGACGTTATTGTTTGTAGATGATCAGTTGCTCCTCCTGGTAACATTAGTGAGGACGCGAGCAAAATCCCCAAATAGTACGTCTTCATGAGCATGCATCAAAAATGAAGCCCGTTCACAGGCACTAGTGGAATGTCGTTTTCCCATCACCGCATTTTCTACTCATTATCCACCGTATGCGAACCAGTCTGCAGTTCAGATGACTTGAGGTTTTTGCTCTCGGAGCCAGAATCTGCAGGAATATTTTCGTAAGCTCCGACCTAACCATTTCATCAGCTGCCAAAATAGCCGCGTTCCTGTGAATACACCCCCCATTTCCATTCCAAAAAGGGCGGCATGGGTGATTGACGCGTCCTTGTTCTCTGGTTTACATTAGATGTGGAAATAATTGGCACCTGTATCCCTGCACATGCTCTGAAACCAGGGAGCAGCACAGCAGCGGAGGATTCCTTTCACTCTGGAGTCTGATCCCGACTTATTCGCTCCAGATGTGGAGGCACACACACGGATATCTATCAAATATAGCTGGGAAGATTAACACGCAGTAAAGATCTGTCACATCATCATATTCTGCTGCTGCTGACACGGAGCAGCTGATATTTCTCTCACTGATGCATAAGCCCTCATCCATATAGAATATCAACTTAAGATAGGCGACGCTCTCTCATATATATAAGCCCCTACATCCCTCTACTCTTCATCATCTCTTCGCACCCTCTCCTCTTCCTGCTCTCCACACACTTCCCCTCTGGCAATTTCCATAGCAAGTTAACATGAGGGTGAACCTATTGATGTACATTAAGCATCCAATATCTCAGCCGGCCCTGACAGATTGGATTTGATTTTGGCAGTTTAGCAGGGTATGCATTGCCCAGGGAGAGTAATTGCACTCTGGGGAAAGGTGGAGCAGCAAAGCCTAAATTCATCCTCCTACCTGCCCTCGGGCTGCATGGACCCCTCTCGTCCCCCAGCATCTGTCCGCTCTGTACACCTGTCCATCACCTCTCTCCCTCACGCCCCTCTGCCATGGCTGCAGGGGAGACTTACGGGGGAGTCGGCGGTTGAGGGAAGGCCAGAGGGCGAGCGGTGGCAGGGGGAGCAGGTGGGGCGGCGTGCCAGGTCAGAGGAGCTGTGCGAGGGGCTGAGGAGACAGATGGAGGAGGAGATTATACGAAGCGAGGAGGCGCCCTGGTGATAAAATGAGACGGGAAGCAGAGCAGGAGGCCACGGAGACACATAGAGGGTATAAAAGCCAAAGTCCGAGCACTGTAAGTTGTGTGAGAGCTTCTGTTAATGAAACACGTCTGGATAATTTCCCAAAACAGTGTAGATTTTAGATAATAGAGCATTTGTTCAGGACTTTCAGTGACAAACTTTGAGTATTTAAAAAAATATTTATCCTTTCTCTGACTTTTCTGTTTTATTTCTCTGGGAAAGACTTTTGTTCCTCGGGCCTCCAACACAAACCAAGACATCTAGAGGACTCCCTGTCTCTTCCAATCCAGACCGTTGGGTGTTCATGGTAATCCAATCAGATTTTGCCATGATCTCAAACAGCCAATCATGTCATTTCTGTCAAACGTAGTGTTTTCTCCTCCCTCTCAGAGTCAGCTGACCCTCCTCCTCCCCGATCACCTCCAGTGTCCACTCATCTCATTCAGATCCTCAACATTCTCTCGATCCCATCAACCGCCACTGATGTCTAGACCCCTGGGTGTTTCCTATACTGTGCAGCCACGCCCCCTTTCAACATTGATGACATCACAAGGGGTCTGCGCGCCAAATGGATTTTCATTTATATCCCAAAAAAGCTTAATCTTCTCAAGGATAAACCCTGAAAACTGAACATCGTATTTCCAACCATTCCCCACAGATACACCTTCATGTGTTCTACAGCTTGAAGGTTTTAGGGATAGAATTGGAACTAGATTGGGATAAGTTAAGAGACGTGCTGGCGTCAGGATGAATGTAGTCATGTGGAGAAATCCTCATGAGCGTAGCATGAACGCAAATATGAAAATCATGAGTCGATGTGAGACAGAGATCCACTGTCAGGTACAAATGATTTACTGAGTGGCCGTCACTGAACGATCAATACCTATGATCTGCACATCACATGTTGCACAGCCCCTCACCTCTCCTCATTTAACCCACCCCCGCATCTGTCTTTTTCGTCAGAGGATGTAAGAGTTGTGTGTGTGTGTGTGTGTGTGTGTGTGTGTGTGTGTGTGTGTGTGTGTGTGTGTGTGTGTGTGTGTGTGTGTGTGTGCCATTCCAAAAAGGGCGGCAGGGGTGTGTGTGTGTGTGTGAGAGAGAGAGAGAGAGAGAGAGAGAGGAGGTAGCTCACACAGGGACAGACAGATGCTGAAGGATAAAGATGTGGAGCTGAAATCTATCACCTGTGAGGCGGCCAAGGGTGCCATGGTCTGACACCCGCCCACATCCTCACACAAACACACACACACACACACACACACACACACACACCCAGTGTACCACCCTCGGTGTGAATTTCATTCCCATCAGGGTGCATGTTTTCCTGTCTGAGTTCTTTCCACTGCATGGGTCTGTTCTGGTCTGTGTGTGTATTGTACACTTAACCCTCATGCTACATATGATGTTAACTATGCACTTTCTATAATTGCCTATGTTTACATCTACTGTGTACATGCAGTGTGAAAGTGATGTGCATGTCTGTTTTTTGTGTACGTGCGTGCGTGTGTGTGTGTGTGTGTGTCTGGCAGCTGGAGCAGACTGCAGTGAGAGTCACCAGGGAGAAGATGCAGTTATGAAAAAGAGTTGAAGGTCGGCGCAGTAAATGAGGTCAGCCTGAATAAATGAGCACTAATAAACACACACATAGCAGCCAAGGGTGTATATTATCTGTCTGTCTATCTATCTATCTGTCTGTCTGTCTATCTATCTATCTATCTATCTATCTGTCTATCTATCTGTCTGTCTGTCTATCTATCTATCTATCTGTCTATCTATCTGTCTATGTATCTATCTATCTATCTATCTGTCTATCTATCTGTCTATCTATCTATCTATCTATCTATCTGTCTATCTATCTATCTATCTATCTATCTATCTATCTGTCTGTCTGTCTGTCTTTATCTCTACTCATCCACCCAGTGCCGATGAAGACATGTCAGTGGTGCGTTCAGTTATTCAGCAGATCAGATGTAGGTGTTTCCTTATAGCACTTCACTTTTTAAAAAACTGAGTCATCTCCTGCACAAGCTTTCACGCAGATTCCCAGACAGAGCTAGAGGTTTTGTTTTTTCGTGCCAGCTCCACCTCTGAACCGCCGCTGTCTCTGAACTAGTCTGCCTTCCTCCACCACATTTAGCTCTGTCATGGGCCCTGCCAAGGTTTCCAGAGGTCAGCGTACAACAACCAGCTCCATCTCTGCTCTCTTCCACTCTTTTTTTTGTCTTTCTTTCTTTCTTTCTCTCTCCTTGTCCAGCTCTATAAAACCTCCCTGCTGTATTTGTTTCTCGTTTGGATTCTCTAACCTTCAATTAGGTTTCTTGTTGGAGGCATGCTGTAATTTTGCAACGCAGAGGAAACCTCTACACTTCTTTAAATAATACTTGCGGACGATCCTCCAGCCAGACAATCCTGGTTTTAGCCCCTGTCAATTCAGTCACCTGTGCTGCTGAGGTGCTCTTCAGCAAGACACTGAATCCGTGCCAGCTGCACGTCTGCTCCTCTTGTAGACGTGACTTTCCTCTAATAGTTTTTAGTATCCTGTCTCTCTGTGCCTCCCCTGTCTCACTTTCATTTATTTCCTCTCCCTCCCTGGCTGTGCAGGAACAGCAGGAGGTGTTTGGTGCATCAGGTTTTTTTTCCACCGCTCTGTTGTTTTTATGGGAAATATTTTCAATGAAAGATATTACGGCTCTCTTCCTCTCTTTGTTTGTATCTCGCTTCACCGTGTGTTGGCTGTGTACACTTTGGGGGAAGTGACGGATTGCTTCACAAAAGTATTGCATGCGGTGGTGGAAGCCAAGTAAGGACAGAGGCCTTTGCGCTGAATGAGTCACACTATTTGGTCCTTTAAATCACAAAATCTGAATAATTCAATAGAATGTGATGTTTTGTGTCAGTTTATGTCAGTAAAAACATTTCCATGCTCCAGCAAAATACGATGATTTAGAATTGCTCCTCCATTTGGTTGGGCGACGATCAAAACCAACGGAAAAAAATCATCAAAACTAGAGAAGCAGAAGCCAGATCCTGACTTTTGAGCTGCTTTCAGATGTGCACTGAAGTGAACAAGAGAAAATGTTGCCAGTACATTCTCCTGAACGTTTCCATCCAGCCTCCTGGTACAATTTCCGGAAAATGACGGAGTGAGCCCACGTGAGGATACAGCGGGAAAATGTCCAGAGAATTCCCATTCTCGATGACGTTCCTAACAAGGAGCGGACATGAACCTGGAAGAATTCAAATATCTCAGGATGAAAAAGAGATTTGTGAGCTTTTGGTGATAAAGGGCCGACAGCCGTGTTGATGAGCTATAAACTAAAAGTGTTTTCCGCTGCGGAATTTATATGACACGCCCTGCCGCCTGCATGCTCTACCCAGATTCCACCACTCGCCTGAATGTTCTGGAAATGTTTCTGTTAATGTGAACTAGAATCTCCCACTGCCTTCTGCTTATTGTCTGAAAACAGCTCAAGATCGATACCACTCTCATGTCTACGTGCTGCTTATGGATCAGATTGAGGAAGAGTTAGCGTCTGAAAACACTTTTATTCTCGACTGTGGGTCAAGCTCCAAAAATGCTAGCTGCTATATTTCCCATAATGCCTTTCTCTATAGCCAGTCTCAGCCCAGGATGAGCCTGATGTCACCACAATGACGTGATCAGGGCTTTTCTGGATTTCATTTTCAAACCTTCCTCCAGAGCTAGACAAGTTCTGATTCAAGTATGAAGCAGTCCCTGGTCTATCAGTGTATTCTACATGTATTGTAGTCTGAATCATGCACTCTGTCTACCACATGGGGGCAGCACAGCCACAGTATTGGTAGTCTTCCAAACACAATTTCAGATATGATTCTCTCTTTTTCTGTGTTGTCAGTGTTCCCAGGGCCCCAGCGTAAACACTGGTGTATGTGTGTGTGTGGCCCTCAGCAGGAGCCTGTCACCCAGCTCGTCCTGCACATCATCAAGCTGATCGGCCCACTTTGAAGTGCTGGATGCTGGGACTCACACACACACACACACACACACACACACACACACACACACACACACACAGAAAGGGGAATCTTTTTGTTTAGTCTGGGTTGCAGACATATGAGGTGAGTCCAGTCTAATGATCATGGGTGTCACCATGATTCTTCTCTCTTGGTCTCTTTCCCTCATTACTATGTTTTGAAATGTGCTACAGTTACCCACAGTGTAAATGTGTAACTGCACTTTAAAATAAAACCATAATATTCCTTTAGGGTTTCCATGGAGATGTGATGTGATACTCTCATACTCATGCCTTACATACCTCATAGGGCTGAGGTTCTTAAGGGAGGTATTTAAGGTTCTTTACTGTGTTATTTGTGTTGTAAAATTCCAAACATAGATTCCCATTAATTTGACAGTGCTGTAAACAGGAAAAGCTGAACAGATAACTGCAGACACCTCAGAGCCGAGGCACTCAGAGTGTGAGCTGGTCTGGGCATCGGGTTCAGGGACATTTAGTGTTTGTGTACGATGTGTACGATCTGCTCTCTGGTGTTAGTTAGTTATTTATACAACTTATTTATACAACTGCCGTACCTGTCTACCTACGTACTTGTTGCACTGTTATACTGTATGTCTTATATGCTTTATTCCTTGAATGGTGTTTTTGTCATGATCTATCTATCTATCAATCAATTTATTTATCAATTTATTTATCTATCGGTCTATGCTTTGTTATTTTATTTTATTTTGTCATGATCTATCTATCCATCTTTCTATTTATCAATCTATTTATCAATCTATCTATCAATCTTTCTATCTATCTAGCCAATCCTCTTCCAGTGCCACTTGTAATGCCCAGTATATCCATTGGGGGCGCTCTTGCTCTTCCGTCGTGGAGTTGAGCGCGTTGCTGTGCGTTGACAGGGGTGAGTTGAGGAGGGGGGGGGGGGGGGGTTGTACTGCTTCTTCTTCGTCGTTTTAAATTGAGGCAGAACAGACCTCCGGGGAGTCCAGAGGTCCGAGTCTGTGAACCCCGGAGAGGAGGAGGAGAGAGGAGGCGCATGAAGGGGCTCCACACCCCCCCCCCCCCAGCCCCAGCCCCACAATAAAAAAAAAGGAAGAAATGCGCTCCTGCCAGTCTGAGGATGGAGGATTTGTCCCCCCCTCCCTTCTCTCCATTCATCCACGTCCCCCTTTTTCCCCTCCTCCTCCTCCTCCCTCTCTCCAACGAGCCAGTCGCTGTGTCAATGCGCTGCGAGCGTCAGGACCAGTCAGACCTGCGGGACTGCGAGGCGCGCACACGGATGAGATAACGCGCTTTTTTTTTGTTACTGCGAAAACCATCCAGCTCACCGAGCGACGCACGACACCACCGGCACAGACCGATGCGCACAATCTTTGCGTTTCTTTCCAAGTTTCACGTCGGCCTTTGTGCGGCACCATCGCAGTGGAGACGCTTTTCTAGCGCTTTGGTTTGTTGCTCTCTCAGTTTCCTTGCGCGCATCGATCCTTGGATTTATCGTCGATTTTAATTTGGACCCTTATTTGTTTTTGTGTGTGTGTTTTTTTGTTGTTTAATTCTCAATAAGAAGGATTTGCGGATTTACCACCCCGAGCGAAGAAGGATAAAATGCGCACGGACTGAAACCCACCGAGCATCAACACGTATTTGAGGATGGAGCTGTGGACACGAGTGACATCGTTTCCTTTTTAAACCCTTTCACCTCCACGGGTTGTTTTTTTTTTTGCGTGATCGTGACACACACGAGACAATAAACCTCTCCCACTCCACACTGCTTATGTCGGGACGTGGATCATCTTGCGAGGGAACAAGGTAATGGGAGAGAAATCGCGCAGAGTCTGTGCAGAGAACAAGGGAACATTGTTCGGGGAGAGACAATCAAGGCGCACGGAGAGGCAGTAGGAATAGCGCCTGCTGGGTGGCGGTACCTCTCAGAAAAGAATCCATACAGTGGAGTTATATTTGTGCTTTGCAAGAAAATAAAACACAAAGGACTATTGATTGCTGGGAAAGTCATGGCACTGAAATAGTTTTTTTTTTGGAGACGCGGACGCACGGATTGGACAAGTTTCTCCTGCACATTTGCGAGCGTGTTTTTGTGCATTTCGATGAATTTTGGATGCACGGCAGCCTCCGCTCTCTGACTGTCTCTACCTACAAGCCTGGCTCGGCTGTGCCCGCTGTGTCTCAGAGTCTCCCCGCGGCAGCAGCAGCAGCAGCGCAGAACACAGAGAAACAACCCTCGGCTTCTGTTCTTTATCTGTTATTCTTTTTAAATGGGGCTACGTAGGCTGGGTGTCGGGGTTGAGATGGCGAGTCGAGGGAGTGGGAATGGTTTGGGGATCCTGCTGGTTTTCTTACTGGATTTACTGGGGACGACGGCCAGCAACATGGAGCCCATCTACTGGAATTCCCTGAACGAAAGGTAAGAGCAGCTCCCACATGCAGCCTCTTCCTTTTCTTTTTCTTTTTTTGATCGGTTGCCTCATTTGCAGGTTTGAACTCGAGGGAAGGAAGCTGAAATAATTAGTTTGAAGTGCATGTGCGCGACTCGTGCAGCCGAGGATGGGATTTAGACATTTAATGAAGGTTGCTCGGAGTGACTTTTAGCATGGAATAGAAAACACAACAAAGTTAGAGAGGCCTGCAGCAGACAACCCCCAGAATATCTTTTTATTATGATAATTTGGTCAGTTTCTCTTCTCCACCATTATTAAGTTTATTAGTTGAAGCCAGTGTGATCTGATGAACACACAAACACACACCTGCTTACACACACAGACACACACACCTTGATGAGCTGCTCTGCTCCACAGCTGCTGTGAGTTTGCCAAACTCGCATTGATTACTGTTGATAATCCAGCCTCACTTCTTCTGAACGGTAAAGTCCCTGTAAACTGTGTGTGTGTGTGTGTGTGTGTGTGTGTGTCAGGTAATAAAGATGTGTGATGCTCTAAATTGCTGTAGCTAGATGACCTTGATTGAAATCCAGTCCCCCCCCCCCCCCCCTGCAGGCCTCTCCCAACACCCTGTGAGCCCACTTGGCCACGACTCATTAGCATTTTTCTCCCTCTGTCCTCTGGAGAAGGTGTCAGGCATTAGCCGAGGAAATGTCATTTTAAACACCTCTCGGCTGTCCACCACTTTTCTCACACCTCTGCCAATTTTTTTCTCTGTTTCTGAATGGACCCAACGCCTGGTGGCGGTGGGAGCAGAGGAGGGGGCTTGTATGCTGGAGAAAGAGAATGTTAAAGTGATTTTTACAAACCCTGACTGCAATTTGTGGACGATAGTGATATTTTCAGCTTGATTGTCAAATCCTTAATTCACCTTTCCTTTCACGACCTTTCCCGTATTGTTGATTTTAAAAAGAATAAATTGTGGCACTTCCTGTACCTGGGTCACACCCACGCCACCGGCTTTACCAGAGACCTACAGGTTTTTAATGTGTCCGTGTCGGCTCGAGGCTATGGCCTGCCCGGTTTCACCCCTCTCCACAGATGTGACTGTGCGTGGGCCCCTGCTGTGGAGCCAGGCATGAAGCCCTTAATGAGGGCTTATTGTCAGCAGTGGGTGGATTCACCCAACGGGGAGCAGGACACGGGAGGGTAATTTTCACTGAGAAGCTAACAGCCGAGGCTTTTGGGGCCTTACAGGTGAATCCACGCCATTGTCTCCTAATGGAGTTTGGTGTTAGGTGGGTGTCGGGGCTTAGTGAATGGGCCTGGCTGGTAATTAGAGGGGTGGTGGCTTTGACGCCAGACTCTGTCGTCATTTTCTCAGATTCTCTCACTCGTACATTGAAAATACAAAGCCTTATTGTATACTATGAAGCTTATTCATAGTTAATCAGCTTAGTCATTCCTCCAGTTCCTTTTTCTTGGCCCTTTTACACACTTTCATGTATTTGTTTCTTCTTGCTCTCCACACAACAAGAGCTCCAGCGGCCTCAGGGCAAAGTAGGTTTGGGCCCTGGGCTGAAATAGGATCCCATGCTCGTTCAAATCCTGCACATCCTCCATGGACGCTGTCCAGAGCCCACCCACATCTGGTTTGTTCTTCTGAAATGAGGTGAAAAGTTTGCAGAAGCGGTTGTCTGAATCAATCAGGTGCCGAGCGCATGTATGGTTCACATCTCGTCTGTGTAGCAAATGGAGTGTCACGTTGTTAACCTCCAGACCTCCGCTGCATGTGCAGCTTTGAAGTTCAGACCGTCCACCTGCAGCCGCCCTCCACCTCTCCTCCTCCCATCGTTCCTTCCACCTCCGTGAGCAATCTCCAGCTCCCTCAACTCTTCACCCTCGCACCTTCCTCTCACGCCGCCCCTCATTTCTCTCTTGTCCTCCTCTGCTTCCATCCCTCTCATGCCTCACGTCACCTTCTGTCTGTCTCCATCTCTACCTCAGTCCATCTCCCCACACCCGCCTCCTCCGGCGCGGTGAACAGACGTAGCAAATTGGAAACATGTGTCACATCCAGCCACTAATTATGGCCCTACAGCAGCCGCTGATGCTCCCAGAGATGTGTAGAGGTGAGGAGGAATAACAGGCACCCATGGGTGTAGTGGAGAACGCAGACATCTCCCAATACATATCAAACAAAACGATCTGGCTGACGTAAGTTACAGTAAAAAATACTATTTTAAGAGCTTCTTCAAATGCTGCACCCACCCTTTTATTGACTGCTCCATCAGCTGAAATCACTGTTCCTGAAAGAAAAGGAACATAAACAGAGAGAGGTGGCAGGAGGGGAAAGAGAAACAGGAGTGGGGGGTAGAGACTGTCCTAACCCTACGTAAATCAATACAAGTTAAGACTTAAGTGCCAATACAGGTTCTACTTGAGGAAGAGAGAACTGAACCAGAACAGTCACCTTGGGGAGAACGACACCCCCCTCCCTCCCTCCCTCCCCCATTATCCTTATCTCAGCATCTGCTATTATTGGCCTTACACGGCCGCCCTAATGAAAGATCGAATCTTACATTACCGCTCAGGAGTCTGGGGGTGGGGCGGTGAAGGTGAGAATGGAGGGGACGCCGGGGGGGCAGGTGACCCACACACCTGGGTTCACACTGCGAGTCGCACTGGTGGACAAACACACGCAGAAAATGGAATAAGTGGAGAGAACGTTGGCCCGGGCCACTTTTTCTGATCGCAGCATATGGAGTTTTGTAGGTTTTGGCCCTTTTGCAAGCTCGATTTCAGCGTCTGTTCTTAAGGCCAAAGCCTCCCATTCACCCCTCCCTCTGCTCTCAGTCCCTCTTTTCCTCTCTTCCTCTCTTTCCATACTTCAGTAAACGGCTGTAGATTATTGTAAACGGCTGCCGAGGGTGGGCGTCTCTGCACTCGGCGCTCGCGGTGACTTGTAATACAACTATTCCCCCTAAGATCCACATTAAAATTTAATCCCCCCCTTCCCGTTTCTCAATAATTCATTAATCGCTGGCTAATTGGCGCCGGATAAAAGACTAGCTAACTAGGCTAAGTGTTTCGACTACAAAAAAAAAAGAAAAAAATCACTGGAAATGTTCTTGGTGAGGGCATTCTGGGACTGGAGAGTGGAATAAGTGTTAGTAGGTCAAAAGAGGTGCCATATACCAAAGGAGCAACATTTTATAACCCGTTTATCGGTTGTTTGTATGTTTGAAACACACAGCCAGTTTCACGTAGGTAGGTAAACCCACACCCACCCACCCCGCCACCTACACGTACAGTGCATGTGAAGCCTTTGCAGGCCGCGTGGACAAGCGAGCAGGCGCCTCGTAAGCTCTTCACGCATCCCCCGGGCAAATGATTAGAGAATATCCACCGGGTAGTTTTATTTAAATGTGTATTTTTTAGGGACGAGCGCGTGTAGGAACAAGAGGAGGAGGAAGAGAAGGGACGAATATGAACCATATATTGCTTGTTTGAGCTGCCTGTTAAAGCAAGTGCCCCTCACCCACCCTCACTCCCACCCGTCTGTCTCCCTCTTTCTCTTCCTCCCCTCGTGTGTATGTAAGTTTATGAGCTGAGAGCAACAGGAGCTGTGAAAAAGAGGTTTCAGCTGATGTGGCAGAATGGAAAGGCCACAGAAAGGAGAGGGGACCCGAGCCGGCTGCATTCTCCTCTGTTCTCCTCTTTTCTCTTCTTTTCTCTTCCTTTCTTTCCTGCAGATGGACACAGGTATGCAGCTGGACTGTGAAAATACAGACATGCGAACAGACAGGTCTATTCCAGCAGCCGCACGTTCTTAACAGATGTCTGCACACATAAACGAGCCTCGGGGGTCTTGACCTCCCCTCCCATCTCTGTCGGACACGTGTGTTAAGAGTGTGTGGGCCCTAATGTATCTCCTGCGTTGCATGTGCAAGTGAGCATTAAACACACACTGCTACCACTAGACAGTAAACAGGGGAGGGCAGATGTGTGCGCACACAAATTGACACACACGGGAGAGGTGAGGAAATTGGCAGGCGTCACGGACTGTTGTTCCACTCGGAATTCATTCATTATTTTATCACTCGATTATAAGTTTATTTGGCAGGGGCAGTGCACATTCATCAACATCATAACAACTATAAAGCGGTGTTGTAAATATGCTGGGGTTGGCTAAAGAACTAATTTACTTCCCCTGGCCCTTGGGCTTTAGAAGTGACTTTGGGATTTTGGTAATGGTTAAAAGTGCTGATGATTAGGATGAAGGAGATTAAAAGCGTGCGGCTGGTTCTGTGTGTTGCAGAACATGCAGAAACAAGCAACTCTCTTCCCTCGAAACAGCCATCGCACACACACATACACAGCGGTAGTGGTGGTAACAGTAATCCAGGCCGTGGGGCTGAAGGGGGTCACATGTGTCCCAGCATCACTGGGCAGATTGCCCTGGGTGGCTGAACCCAGAGCCCCTTAGCAAAGCCAACCAACACACACACACACACACACACACACACTGGCCTCTCATTAGCTTGCTTCACAGCACACCCTGCCTAAGCAGGATCATCCAATCCTCCTGGCAGCATTTGGACTGGGCCAGGTCAATCCTCCTCCCTTGGGTGACACAGAGAAGCAGACTGGCGTACTATAAAAGTGTATGTGGACTCTTTTGGCCTTAGGAGTGTGCAATATGGGAGCAACCTCTGCCACGCTGTTCATCACCTCCTCTATCCATTCCTTTGCTCGCCCTCCAGTCTCTTTGCTCTGCATCACGAGAGTCCCAGCTTTCCCGCCTCTACCGCTCTGCACATCTCCACAATATTGGGATGGGCTCATATAGCTACTGTGGCTTCGGCGTCCTTCCAGATGAATGGGATAGCTGTAGGAGGGAGTTGACGCTGCTGTCATTTCGTGTGTGTATGTGAGTGTGTGGATTCTGGTTTGTGACAGAGGATGCGCTGGTATGTGTGTGTCTGTGCCTTGAATACTAAACTGTGTGTCAAGATCTCCAAGCTCTAAGCCGTTCGAGTATGTCAAGTGAAAAACAAATCCTCCAAACCGAACCGTTTTTTGGGTGTAATTAAGTCCTAAAGTCTTTTTTACTCAAAACAAATGTGCCACGAGCATGCCACTGTAGTATGATTATTTTAGCCCGTCTCCAATACAAATGAACTTGTTTCAAGTATTTGCAGCTTTTTGCATTATCCTCCAGATACAGAACATTGTTGATAAAAGTAAATTTCAAGTGGAAACAAGTTGATAAATTCCAGAAATATCGATTCTAGGACAGAAATGAATGGATAGGAATAGAATTTTTAGCAGTGTGTGTTTCCAGTTCCCACTCCTTTCACCTTAAGCAACGTCAAGGAGGAGTCCTCGTTTGCATAGCACATACACACGGCTATGCAGAACTTGTAGAATGCAAAACTTAAGTCAAATATTGTGTCCTCTTATGTCCCAGTAACTTCCCCTGCAGCCAGAAATCATTCCAGCTTTCAGCCTTTACGTCCTGACACTTTGATCAGCGTTGAAACACCGTCACTCTAGCCCGCCCCGTCCATGCCAGTGGACCTCAACACAATGCTTTGATGGGACACAGGCCTGACTCAATGTTAGAGAGAGAGGGAGAGAGTGTGTGTGTCTTCACAAGAGAGACAAATGAGAAGCTACGCTGACGGACAGCTGTGCCTCGTCAAATGTGAAGTTTTGGCAAACATCTTCGACCGATATGAGCAAGAGGGCAGCGAGAGAAGAAGTGGGTGCTGTTAGGGCGAGATGAGGGAGAGATAGAGGGGGAGACGGGAAGAGAAACAAAAGGCCTGAAAGATGGCGACGGGAGGCGAGCTAAAAGAGAGATGGATGGTTTTCGGGAGCATGGCCGGGTTTGACAGTGGCACTGGCTGATGTGACGAGGCCCAGTCAGAGAGTGACTGATGATCTGTAGGTCACCGCCGTGACTAGCTGCTTCCTGCTCACATACAGAAGAGCCGGCCCCTCATTGCTCATTACTGACACGTCCCATAATATTTATCCCTGTGAAGTCCAGCATGAAACCTGGTAAGCTTTAAAGGAATGCATAGACTTTTTGCGCAGAGTGAGCTCTTTGATCAACTTAGTGCAGAGCAGTTAGGAGACTGGCAGCTGTTTCCTCTCTCCGTACTTGCTGCACTTAATATAATAAGATGAGATGCTGCAACTACACAGTGCTTAAACTTGGGCTCACAGCAGCAAAATGGAGCCAACTCATAATAATAATAATATACTTTATTTGTATTGCTCCTTTCATACAATAAATGCAGGCAAGACAGTTTAAGTGCCCCTTGTTTTTTTTAAAACGTGTGCCATAAGCTGTTCGGTTAAGTTGAGGTGTGATAGGTGTGGCCTGGAAGGATCCACCCACCCCGTTTCTAGAGGAGGAAAAGACGCATTTGACGACCGTGTTTTAAGGAGCCTTTGCAATGTGAACAGTTGCAAATGCAGCCTCTGAAGGATGCAGTCCTTGAATTAAGACACAGCTGTTGTCTCCCACCACAGTATCTCCTCCTTTAATTTTCCAAAAAAGAATATGAAAAGAGACAGTACAGTGTATTTGTGTCGTGCTTGTTTTTTTAAAGCGAGCTGGCCTTCTGGTGTATTGTCAAATGTAGTCTGCCCTGTAACACCGTTCCAAAACCGGCATTCATGGCTACACTCTTCTTTTCTTTGTGCCATTGAAGCCGAGGAGGAATTTGGTCTTACTGCGTCACGACAGAAATAACAAAAATACATCGTCAAACAACAAAAATGGACTCATAAATGCAAGATTCGTAGCCCGTAGCTGCATCTGCAAGCAACGAGCATTTGGGTTTTCTTGTAGTTTTCTTTAAATATCTCATATTACATTTATATTTTTGGCATAAGAAGCTTTTATCCAGAGATTTGCAGAAACACACAGAGCCGCTAAAGTAAGCATACATGAATCACCCTGCCTGCAAGGAGCCTGGCAACAAAGCAGAGCAAACTATTCACTCGCTCGGCTACAAAAAAGATACATGACTTTTATTTGTGCGGTGGGAGTGGTGGGAGGGGGAGCGGATCCTCTGGCTGTTGCCGTAGATGTTTGGTCTCTTGTGTGGGAGATATGGAGACCTGTTACTCCAAAGCATCTTAGCTTTAAGATAATCTTTACCCATTGACTTACGATTGGTCAGAGATGATCCTAATGCTAAGAGGCTTTGGTGGGGAACCCTGTCCTGCTCTGCCCCGCTGCAGTAACAGCCAGTCATCTCGAAACTTGGCTTATTAATAAACGAACACATTTATTACCCCATCTGAGCACACAGGCCCACTTCTCTACCTCTGATCCTTTGTTATATTCTCCGTGCCCAACTCTCGGCACCTTGATTATTTTTCCAGGCTTCTCGCTTTCGTCTCCTCAGATGTGTGTGCACGCGCGGGCGTGCACGTATGCATAGTTCTAATTAGGAGTTAAAAGACTGTACAGCGAAAATAGTCCATCTGGCTTTGGCATTAGCCATCGTTGTTACGGTCTATGGGGAAACTGACCTTGGCTAACAGCGCAGGGAAAAATCATGCTCCATTTCCTGGGTTCTGCATTAAATATAATTTAAGTAGGATTGACATGCAAGATTAACATGGGAAAAATAGACAGAATACTGATAAACTGAAAGAAGTTGTTCATAGGTCGTAGCCTCAAGTATAATGCCTCAGCCTCAGACCCCCAGAGTCAGTCTGTGACTTTCTATCAAAAGACATAAATGTATATAATTGGGTATGTACAGATAATTAGTTATCAATCTATTCATTCACCCTCAGAGGCAAAGTTCAACATTGTGAACCAACTCCATCACTCTCTAATCAAAGCTGAAATTTTCATTAAAATTTTGCAGAGGAATTGGAGCCAGCAAGTGATCTGAGCTTAGCATAAAGACTGGAAGCAGAGGGGAACTGTTAGCCTGGCTCTCTGCAAAGGAAAAAAAATCTCCCTATTGCCCTGAAAAGCCAGCTTACACAAACACTGCACTTGAACAGAAATATCAACAACTAGCACTAATAAATAGGTTGTTAGTTAGCTTAGCTCTGTAATTAATGCCACTACACTGTTGATTTTCTCATTTTAAAACAGCCTGTGCAACAGACTCTCCTCCTAAACACCGGCTGGCAGGTGGTCAAGCAGATCATCTGTTAATCGGAAGGTAATGGTTTGATTCCAGTCCGCATTTCAAAGTGCCCTTAGGCAAGAAGTGGAACCCCCTAATGGCTGTGCCGTGTGTGTGTGCATATACATACATATATATGAGAGAGAGAGGCTCTGTATGAATGCGACTGGTAGTGTCAAGTTCTTTGAGTGGTCGTTAAAGACAAGAAAAGCACTATGTAAATGTAGTCCACTTAGCATTTACTGTGCCCACAAGTGGCAATTAAAGGATAATCGTAAGTGTAAGTAACAGAAGCAGAGAAGAAACATAAAGTTGAAAGTTAGCATCATAAAGTCAGCCAACTGGCCCAGTTATATGTATTTAAGTTGGCTTACATTAGCTAACTAATGGTCATTGCAAATCAAGACAGGCTGTAGCAACAAAAGCACCAAGCAAGGGCTCATATTATTGTCGAGAAGAAAATTCACTTTCTTTTCAAAGTTTCAACATGTCACTTTGACTTCAGCTGAAGAGTTGCATTCTTCTCTTGGATGGAGGAAAGCATGCAGCCTCCTGGGTTTATGAAGCTCTCAAAGCTTCAGTGGTTAGACTCAAAAGTTCATGGTTGTCAAACTAAAACAAGGCTGTTTATCCCACTTCCCGAAACGTTCCTTCAGCAAATAAGTTCTTCAACCTGAAGTGATGATTTAAAACTATTGGAAAAGCTACAGACCACAGAGACGGGGGAGTCACAGACAGCTTCAGCATGCCTTCTTCCCCCTAAGTGCAATATCTTGCAAACATAACCCTAACATATAGCTCAATATAAAATCTAGCATGAAAATATGTGTTCATTTGACCTGGGTGTGAAAACTGATTGAATCCATTCCGATTGCAGACAAAAGCAACATGTTAGCGGGTGTTAGTGGGTTTTTACCCGTGGAATAGGGGCTTAAGATCAAAACACCTTACCAACCTTTAAGGAACGAGTACAAATTAAACGCCGTCTCCTTTTTTTTTGCAGCGCATGGATTTCAGTGCAGTGCTTTGTTGTCTAGGACAAGATCTATCTTGTATAGAGCGAGTGAAGTGGACTGTTGTTGCCCCCTCCACATGCCATCATCTGATACCCCAGTGCTGGCTATAGGACACTAAACACTACACGACAATACTCCGCAGCTCTCTGGCTTCACCCTGTCTCTCTTGCCTTTGTCCTCATGTCTTGCAGTCAACATTAACACACACCAGCGTTCACATCCGTGGGCATACACACATCCAGGCCTGCATGGACACAGTGGAGAGCTTGTATATACACACACATACTCATGCATGCACAGATGAAAAATGTTATTGCTCCCAGTGCTGGAAAAAATCCAAGTGGAGGGGTAGAGTTTCTTCCCTCCCCACTCCCTCTCGTTCTCACTCCCCGTCGGTAGCATATCCCTCACTCCTTCCCGTTCCCCTCCTTCCTCCCATAACTTCGCCCTCCTCCCTCTGCTCCCTGCGAACAAAAGCTCCCCCCCCCACACCTTCTCAGCGCTTCCACTGAAAGCCCTCACACTCACTCGGCTCGCTGGCTTCGCGCTCTCCCACACGCACTCTTACCCCTCTCGTCGTCTGCAAAAACCAGTCCACTTCTCCGCGCTAATCCCCCCCTTCATTTCATTTGTCTTTTCTTTCACTCGCTCCCTCTTTGCCTGGCTTACCACCAGTGTAAATTTCCTTCCCTACATATCCAAGCTGTTATCATGTTACAGCTAGTTGGCAGGCAGTAAAAATTATTCCCTCTTCTTCTTCTTTTCTTTTTTTTTTGAAATTGCTCTCCTCTTTTTCTGTTTTTTTCTCATCAACAGCCTCTTTTGTCTCTGTCCTTCTTTGTGGGTGGTTTTTGATGTGCAGTGTCTCTAGTTTCTCCTCATTCACTCATCAACGTCCTGCAGTAAATAGGTCCTCTGTAGTGACGACAGGATGAATAATCGTGATTGCCTATCACTGCTGTGTCAAAGTAATTTGGGAGAGACTGTGAACCAGAGCACACGCACACGCGCACACACACACACACACACACGCACACACACACACACACGTTTGCATTAGCAGATGTACCACTCCCTCAAAATTCTCTGGAAATCAAGAAGTCTTTCCTCATTAGCTGCCCCATCTTCTAACCTCCCTTCCTAAAATCTTTCTCCCTGTCGTTCTTTTCTCTTCTCTGTATCAGTCTTGCTCTCCATTGGAGTGCAGCTGTATTGCAGGTCCCCAGCCACAGGAGGGGGGAAAAAACAGATGGAGTGCCCTCCTTTCTTTCTTCCTTTCTTTCTTTCATCCTTCCTTTCTTTCTTCTCTCTCTCCCTCCTTCCCCACAAAGAAAATCAAGCCCGAAGAATGCTGGTGTGTAGGGAGGCAGGCGGTGGGGGTGGGTGGTGGTGGGGGACAAAAGCCTCCCTTTGTAGACAGTCCCCCTCTTGTGTTCTTTGGTTTTCAGTTGATGGATGGGTGGCACGGCTGTGGGTCACCGTGCCGCATATACGCAGCCACGTACCTTGTTGTTGGATATGCGGGAATGCATATTTGTGTGTGATGCTTATTTCCGTTACGTGGCGCTGATAACCCTCTGGCTGTGTGGTCTTTGGGTTTTGAAGACAGTGTGTCTGTCCCTAGCTCACACACACACATGGTGTTTGTGTTTACTTCCCTATTTTGTGTGCTGCGGCAAAGCCACTGGTCCCACTCAGGCCTAGCCCATCTGGAGCCTGAGTCCTGGGTGGCCAGTGTGTGTGTGTGTGTGTGTGTGTGTGTATGTGTGTGGCGGGTGTGTACACAGCTGAGCGTTGCAACATGTCCAGTTTCTAAGGTGTGTTTACTCTGGCACTTGGAAAAATCATGCACAATTATCCGATTTCTCAAACGCCTCGATCCTGCAGCCAAATAACGGCTCTATCTTCATGCCCGAGTGCTGCAAATCAGCTGTATTTTTTGGAAGTTATCTCTTTTTGCTTTCTCCTTATGTTTCCTCTTAAATTTAATCACTCTTGTGATGGGCGAGCTAACTCTATTATGGTGGTACTTAGCTAGGACAAAAGAATTCACTCAAGGTCTTGTTTAAGTGCTCCTGTACCCCCCTGATGCCCTTGCATGCTGAATAGAGTGAGTTTTATGTGTGTGGTGCCTGTTTGTGTGCGAGTATGATTGTGTGGATGTCAGGCATGCGTCATGCGTGGGTGCATGCGCTTGTGTACATGCCCTGCGTGGGTTTGTATACACCCCCCCCCACCCCTCCACCCTGCTGCTTACCACCACCACCCCTCCATGGCCGCATTAAGCATTATTTGCAAAACAACACAATCATGCGAGACAAAGCACGGTTCCTGTGCGAGCGTGTAAAGAGAGCGGCGAAAACAACGCAAAGCTGGCCTGTACCTCTTGACCCTATCGAGGGGGGGGGGGTGGTGGTGATGATGAGGCAGTGTGTTGAGGTGGTGGTGGTGGGGGGGTTGTAAACCAGGGGAGAGATAATCCCTCCAGTCATGGCAGCCCCCCTCCCCTCCTCCCTTTGCTCAGGCTCTAACGTGGCGCGCTGGGCTGTCAATCACTCAACAAAGCTGTCTGTAAGGGGATTATGAACCCGTGGACCCTCCCTCCGCTGCCTCACCCCACTCCTTTTCTCCTCCGAATGCCTTTTCCCCTCCTCTCTCTCTCTCTCTCTCTCTCTCTCTCCCTCATCCTCTCCCCATTCGGCCTTCCCTCTCTTTCTCCTAGGCCCTCTCTCACATCCCGCCCCTAGTTTTCCACCTTCAAACCTGCCCGTCACTTCCCTCGTCCACTCACGACAAAGTGCGTCTGTCTCCCGACACTTTTTCTTCTTTGCTTTGCTGTTTGCGGCTTAGTTTATCTTCAGCTTTCCACCCGTCCTCTCTCTGTCCTCTGTAAGCCCTGTTTCTCTCTCTCTCTCTCTCTCTCTCTCTCTCTCTCAAGCCATTCTTGCTCTTTCTCTATCTTTCCGTCCCACCCGTGTGTTATTTCTCACCTAGACAAGGGACAGGTTATTCTGTGTGTATCTCTGTGTGTCTGTGTGTGGTGACAGGTGTCCCAAAACTTGCGCAATCGCGATTATTCCGACAGATAAATATGGCAAATCGAGGCTCTAATCAGTCGGACACATATGCAATCCAAAAGATCCTAAATTGCAGAAACCCCCCCGAAAATGCTCGCCATTGTGACCTTTGCACTCGCAAAACACACACACACACACCAAGCTGTCATCCGGCTAAATGTCACCTCTCCTATAAATGTGATGCACAGCCCCCAGTCCTATCTTATCTCTGCGTCCTTACACTCAACCACTGCTTCCGTCGGCTCTCGCAGGTGGTGACAGAAACCCCTCCTCCCGCCGTCACCCTCCATTAATTTCCCGTTTTTCCCCCGCCGACAATCTCTCCATCTATCTGTCTGTTAAATGTCTGTTAAGCTTAAACGTCTGTCAGCGCTCGGACGAGCTTTCACTCTTCACCTCCCCTAACAGGTTCGCCCACCTGTGGTCCCGTCTTATCTCTCGCTGTCTCCTTTTGTTTTTACAATTCCCTCACTCTCTCTCTCTCCACTTTGCATGCGCCACACTCTCTCTGCTCCCCGATAGTCCGACCAGTTTGGCCAGCAGGTCACGCTACGTTGCAGGACGTCAACTGGTTAATCTGCTTCAATCCTGTGAATAATCACACAGCTTTAGAAGGAGAGCGAGAGAAATAAAGATTTGTCTTTGTTAGTTGTGAAGGGAGATTTAAGGGTCAAGGTTTTTGCAGATTCGCACCACTTTTAATTAAAGTTCTGCTTTAATGCAGGTTGCGATTGAGTGTTTTTAGATCAATTTTTCTGTTCATTTATTTCTTTATATAAAAAAATCCTTCTATAGACCTGAGCACCTTTTTTGGATCATCATCCCGTTGTATTCTGCTAAAAACAGTAGTGCTTTTATTGAATTATTGAATTTTGTTACAGGCAAAAAAAATCCTTTTCCAATTTCACTCCCTTTTTTTCCAATCATAATTCTCATTTGAGTTTATCCACAAGTGTTTTTCATGGCTGGATGTAGAGTTCTTGTTAACAATAATAACCCTGAAGGAGGCTATGATGCAAAGAGACTTCAATTTGAAAGAAAAAAAAACTGAGAGTTTGAGAGATGCTGAGATTTAACAACCATTTATTTCACCATTAAGTGAACGAGATTAGAAAACGACGCGGAGTGAAAGTGAGGGAGAAGGGAGAGAGAGAGAGACGTAATGTGGGTGACAGGGTTGTTATCTCGCAGGCGGCTGATGGTTTTAACAGCTGCATTATCTTGTGTATCTCGTATTGGATTAAGCGTCATTCTCTTGCATGCGTCGCACTCTGATTGACGCTCTGATTAAAGACATCCACTGGCAGAGATGCAGAGACCGGGGGGGGAGAGAGAGAAAGGAAGAAGGAGGGTAGTCGGGGGGAAAAGGGGAATGAGGAGCAGTACTTGAACTGGGCTGGTACCCACTTTTAGAGAGTTGGTGTCTGCACATTTTCCAGATATTTTCATATACCACGTCCCGCCTCTTGCATGCTCTACCCAGGTGCTACCCCTAACCGGAATGTTCTTGACATTTTCCCGTTGCTCTGAATGCGTCTGACCCCGACAGTCACCTGCTGCGTTCTTCATATGTGAATGTCTGTACAAGTCTGGACCTAATTTTCCAGCCCCCCTCCAGTGTTCATGTCTGAGTTTAGTTACTGCAGTTGTTCTGATGTGTTTTTATTTTATGGGTGTGGAAAGTCAGGCCATGCTGCCACACTTTGAATATTTTTGAAGAGAGTTCACCTTGAGGACAGGAGCTGTGCCGGTTGACAAAAGGTGCTGTAGAACCTGTTGTCTGCAGCTCAACAGCTTGCCGTAGATGTTTCTGTTCCTATAGCGACACTTGCTAGAAAGAATCTGGTAACTAAATAGCATACATGTTGGTATGCAGACCTGTTTTTATTGAAGAGTAGACAGTAAACCTGTCTTGCACTAAACTGATGCGTCAAAACACGAGTGGCTGAGCTGTTAACTCGAGTGAAAAGCATGTGTTACTTTTCTAGCTTCTTACTGAATCTCTGTGGTTTGGGGTTTACCTTCCTTTAGGGTTTATTGATCATCAGAGCTGCTCTACTTATTCAAACTGAGCATTTCCTTCTGCTGCTACTTCACTTGAAACCTATTCCACCAGCAAACCGACAGGAGACTTATTGTGAAGCAGCTTTGGGGAAGAAGCAGTGTAGTACTAAAAACAATGAGCTGTGAATTTGAATAATTGTATTAAATTATTTTTATAATTCAGGGAGAAGACAGGATTTTATAGGACGCACAAAGATACTTAGAATGAC
The DNA here is from genome assembly GCF_024713975.1 of Paralichthys olivaceus. NCBI lineage: Eukaryota > Metazoa > Chordata > Actinopteri > Pleuronectiformes > Paralichthyidae > Paralichthys > Paralichthys olivaceus. The sequence continues at coordinate 6,487,711 of NC_091114.1, forward strand.
TCATTTACACCTTCAAATTAATAAGTCTTGTGCATGTTTTGTTGCCACGATCGCTCCATGGTATGAGTAGCGGCAGCTTTGTCACTCCACCTTAAGTGCTGGTGGGGGAAAGAGAGGGAGCTAACAAAGGCGGAGGGAGGAGAGAGGGTTACGAATATTTAAAAAAAAAAAAAAAAGGAAGGTGGGAGATGAAATGTGTCATAGCTCTTATTAGAAACTGCGACTCTGATCTGTTTGGTCTCATCTCACACCTCAGCCAGAGAACGCAGCTTTCTCTCCCACTTCTTTCCTTACCTACCCACCCCTGTTCCCTCCCTATTACTCTCTCCCCCACTCTTTCCAAATCTCTCCCTCTCACCATCCGCTTTCCCTCTGTCGCACTTGTATCTACCTCTCTGTTTCTCACTCATTCTCTCCATCATACCCTGCAGTCTCTCACTAGCAAAAAAAAAACTTCTCATGCTCAGTTTGGTGCGCAGCCTGTCAAGCTTGCTTTGAACACACACACACACACACACACACACACATACACACACGCGGGCATATACAGCCATAACTCCAGCATACAGCCAAGGGAATAATAGAATCAAGGAATACTCTGAGATAAAGCGGAGAAGTGGGGGAATAAAAGGATAAAGCAGACTGAGAGGGATAGAGAGCTTCATATTATTAATTTAGCTGGAGAAAAAGAAAAAGAGGGAATTTCTTTGAACCCCCCCCCATCACCGCTGCTTCCACAGTGTTCTTTAGTGGCACACAATGGAGAGATTGGAGCAGGAGGATGGGGGGGAAACAGAGAGGTAGAGATAATCCATCCTGCTGTATAAACCGTGGAGTTAACTGTTTCATATCAGCTTGGCCTGCTTTTATTCCTCCGTCATCGTGCCTCTTGATCTAATTTCCTCCCATCTCAAGCTTTCATTTACTCCATCTTTTTCTCTTTCTTCCAGCCCTCCTCCCTCCGTCTTCATCTCCATCCTCCCATCCCTCCCGTAGCTCCTCCATCTACCTCTCTGTGGGCTCTCTCCCTAATCCCCCCAACATTTTTTCCAGACCTATACACTAGAATAAACCTGCCCACATCACATGCAGCCAAGTGTGTGTGTGTGTGTGTGTGTGTGTGTGTGTGTGTGTGTGTGTGTGTGTGTGTGTGTGTGTGTGTGTGTGTGTGTCTGCACACACACAGCTTTTTTGTGTCCTATATGTAAGCATCACATTGCCAGCGCGTGACTTCTGTGCGTGGTTGAGAGTGTATGTTCGCGGTTGGCAGCTCACTTGCCCGTCAAATTTGGCAAAATATCTCCTCATCTGGCAAAGGAAGAAGGAAGGGCATCCCATAGCGAGGGATTACACCGATTTACACACACACACACACACACACACTTATTGGCACATAGTTGCACATTAAGAAATGCAAAGCCCCATGCTTTCCAGCCACACACAGGCTTATTTGGGGTGGCTCACTCATTCATACACCAGGATATCAGTTTTCTGTAAATTTATTAGCAAGTATCATGAGCTGAAAAAGTTTCAAGAGAGGGCCCAGTCACTCAAAGGGAAAATAAACGCTTGGAAATGCACCCCGTCTCTCTGCTCGATGCTTAATATGCTGGAGAAAGGGTAAATATTTTCTGTCCACACGCAGAAAGAAGTCAACTCTTCTTTATGTTGCTATAAACCGAGCTGTCTCAGCAGGATGTGTCTGGTGTGTTTTGAAGCAGCATTCTAGCCTCCCTGCCCAACAAGAAGTAAAATGCCAATGAAATGCATTTCTATAATGGGCCTGCTGACAGTGCAGCAGCTACAAGCAACTGGGAGGAAACGCTCTCCTGAAGCCTGTTACTGTAAAGTGTTTCTTTGTCTCAGAGGAGAGGTGCAGGGACCTGGAAGAGCAGAGGGGAGAAGGTGGAGGTAGCCAGACCCAGCACTTTGTCTCGAGTTAAATCCATACTGCTACGTTTTTTGTTTAAACGAATCCCTGAACAATCTCTGTCCACACGGGCATTTCGGCTCCTATTCAGATTTAATCAACATCAGAAGTTGCGGCAGGTAAGCAAAGACAACAAGGTCAGCAACTCTTGATAACTGCCGTTGCATTCTACACTGGTGGCTGAAGCCAGTGACGGGGTCAAGTGTGTTTACGTCACAGTTTCCAAATGTCTCTGTTTCTACAAGTCCAGACTGAACATAGCCCCGGAGTTTTCAAACTAAAACCATCCTTCTCCATTTTAGCAGTTTAGCAGTGTGGACACCGGGTGTATCCATTGAGTTGATGCGTTTTCAAACGAAAGCGTGGTAGTGTGGATGTAGCCTGAACTTGATTGATAGGTGTGCTTGACCCTTAGCACCTTGTGAGTAATCCAACAAGTCACTTTCTCACCTTATATTTAGTCCCTTCTGTGTCTGCTTCACACACACACACACACACACATTTTCAGACAGGCCCTAGATGGAAACCTAATTCTGTCTCTTCTTTCTCTCCTTTTCAAAAACCTCCCAATTACAGCTACTCCATTTTCCACCACCCTTCCTCGCTCTCCTTCCCTCCCCCTCGCTCCTTTCTTAACGAGCAATCTCGTTAATGTCAGCGCGGCTCTTTCTCTCTCATTCTTTCTCTCATTCAGGATTTTGGCCAACACAGACAGAAAGAGAGAGCGATGAAGAAGCAGAGGTAGAGAAGTCAGAGCTCGGCTGAAAGGACAAGTGGCGGGTGAGAGAGGTTGAGGGAAGGCAGAGAGGGTGTGGGAAGAGAGAAGCCAGAGCCTCCATAATAATGGCCAGACAAGTGTGTGAGATTACTGCCCTGGTTTCAGGGGGGACATAATTATATGCTGCACCGCCTGTCAGAAAGAGTGAGATGAGGGCGGCTGTATTTAGAGATGCACCACTGAGAGACTGGTGAGGCGAAGGTGATGACTAAATCTGCACCACAGCCTGGGTGTGTGTGTGTCTGTGTGTGTGTGTGCGAGTGGATTCGCGGGATGACTGATGTTAAGCCATTGAATGCAGTAAATTATTCAGATGCTTCATGCGTGGAAACATTATAATTCCATGTCTGGGTGTGAATTACCCTCCGTTTTACCCCCAGGCACATATCTCACTCTTGCCCAAGGCCTTCTGGGAGATTAAGGGGAGTAAATACTATGGAAGCTGGACCAGCATGTTAATCACATGGAGTGGCCAGATATATCTCCCAGCAGGATGTGACCAACTCTCGTCTGCTCCAAATGGAGTCGGTCTGAGTCCATCTCGCTGCTCCTCATCTGTGTCCCCCGCTCAAACCTGGCATTGACGTCCAATCACAAGCGGACCGCTCCAAGTATGTCGGTTCACATGTGGCGTCAGAATCCCTCTTCATGAATATCTCGACCGGTTATGATCCGATGTCAGCAAATCAATGAAATTACTCATTTCAAATTGTAAATAGATTGAAAATCGATATGCAGCATCATTGTGGTTGTGGCCACAAATAAGTCAACGTGTGTAAAAGTGTAAAAATATTTTCCTTTTGAGGAGGTCTGCTGGGTAGACGATCCTTCAGTGACATGGACAGCAATATTCTCAATAGTCTGAATAACACACTGTCATGTAAAAAGAATTTTCTGATTACCTTTAGCTGAACTAGATCATACTCCAACATGTTGAGTATTCTGACCTTAGTCGCTTTATGTAGACATGAATGCCTCTTATCACATTAAAACGACCATCAGAGCTTTCAACATACCCTTTGTGTAAAAAAAGAGTTCTTTCAGAATTATAACGTAAACACCCAAAATGATGTAACTGTAGCATCATATATTAAAGTATTCCAGGGGATTTTCAGCAGGATTCTGGAGGGAGAGAGCTTAGAAAATCTGAACGGAAAATCAATAAGTCATGCTCTCAAACTGAAAGATCTAAGTCTTGAATAAAGATAGGAAAAAGAAAGACATCACCTGCATTTTGTAAACCAAAAGATTCATCTCAATAATTGATGAGTTTATCAGAAAGGAAAATAATTCCAAGTAACAGCCATAATGAGATATTTATTTCCATGCCCTTGCCACACTGGAGTAGAAAAGCAAATTTTCTCTGTGCATTCATGTAAAGCAGCTGACAGCTGACTACCAGCCCTAAAATGATACTGAAAACAATATAGGTGCTAAATCAATACTTTCAGTAAGAGTAACGGTTTCAGAAACAATACTTTTCAACAGCTTTTTTATTATTTCCATGGGAAATGAACCATATCAATTGTTGACATTAGTAGGCCTGAGCAATACAAATATAAATAAGTACAAAATTCTTCACATATTTGCATAATAAAAACGTAAACCCTATGGATTCAGCATCACAGCACTTCAGGATATGCTTTTAAAATCAGTCTTCAGAGTGGAAACAATTACCACAGACTTTTCAGCCCATACCCTGCTTCTGTAATACCTGCAGTACCGTGATCCCCACCTGCGCATACATCCTGTTTTATGGCCGTTCATTAGTGGCTGTTGAAAATACATTCAGGGAGATGGACTGGAACAAACCACTGACTCGTGTCAACACGACAAGGAGCGGGAAAATGGGTTCACCAAACATGTACCGTTGCAACACGAGACATTAACACATCACAGATACCTCACGGCAGAGCTTCCATTTAATCTGCAGCCGGCGGTTAGTCTTGATGCTCTCCTCCAGTCATATTTAAACTTTAAAGATTCGCCTCACAAAGTCTGTTTCCTCCTCGTCGCCTACTGGAGCTGGGGTTTGGTTTTGGATTGGTTTGCATGGGTGTGTGTGTGTGGGTTGGCGAGTGTTGGGTGTGAGTGGGAGGTGAACTAGCATGCAGCATTAGTTCTGCTTGAGCTGATGTGTTAATTAGCCAGCCGGGTGCATAGATAATTAATGAGAATCATGATTAATGACTATACAGTACGCACGGCTAAGGCGGAACGCGTCTTTCTGATAAGGCGGAAGGATGAGAAGGATCACTGGCTATTCACCCTCTGCTGAGTGCCCGTCAGGGGGGGTGTGTGTGTGTGTGTGTGTGTGTGGCATGTTTGCCTGTAAGTGTTTGCACATGTGGGTATGTGTATCTAACCGTTGTGTGTGTTGCCAAGCGTGGGCGTTGACAGCAGTGTGAGTTAGCAGACCTGGCATTCAGTAGGCCTAATAACAGACTGCAGCAGGTCAGGGGGGCATTTAACACTTCTAAACACACTGGCAGAGCGGCCCACTGATGCCAGATCAGAAGGAAGACCTCACACACCGATCAACAGTGAAATGACTGACGTCAAAGTTGGTCTGTCATTGTTCAGCATTCTTTCTCGAGATGCATTTCTCTTTTATTTCTCACAGGAAAATGTCCTTATTATGAAGTGATTTTTTTTTTCTTAATTAAATCCACACATCCAGATACAATCTTCCAGTGCAGCAATTCACTTAATTCACCTTTTTTCCAAAATTGAGTAGGTTTTCTTGACTCTAGGATAAGATAAAATCCAAGACACTGAAAAATTATATAAATATTTTACAATATAATATTTTGACAAAACGAGAAATCTGTCGACAGATCTCTGCGCTCTGAGGAAACTTGATGGGAATATCTAATTTATAAGACTAAATGATAAATCAGAAACATAACAGAAGGGTTATTCAGAAATATACTGTTTATAAGCATCCATGGCAACTATATATAATACTATGAAATGTATTTAACAACGTTGAGTCCCTGTGGTCCCAGGGCTGCAATTCCATCAAATCAGTTCCCACTAAGGAGATATAAAATATTAAATTATTGAAGCTGTTTGCATTAACTGAGTTTGCATATCAAGCATTGTTTAGTCGTATTTGTGTATTTACTTTCACAGTGTGGTCATACTAGATGAGCAAGTGATTTTAACTGAGAGTTAAACACTGCCTAGATAATACATGCTTCAGATTTCTCGAGTTTAGAGATTAAACTGAAGATCAGTGAGTGGAGCATGGCACCGGCCAGTAGTCAGTATCCATCTGCCCTATGATGTATGGATAGATAGAGATACAGATAGACAGTCAACTTTGACAGGGAAATACTCAAAATGTGAAAATATAGGTTGCACCAAAGACCCTGAAAAGACAGATGGACATGTTCACTTAATAGCAAACATAACAGTCTGAGGTGAAGAGGAATGTTTGAGAACAGACGGAGAATCAAGCCACAAAAACAAACAACGGCCATGTTTATTTGTAATCAGTCTCCAATGAATACCAACTCACTTGTGACATCACCGCCCGTGGCAAGAGGTGGTTTGACCATTGACCGCACACACAATCGAGGCCTTGACCTCCTATTGGTTCAACTCGCAACATATGATACCATCTCGCCCAATGAGTCGGAGGCTTGTGGAGCCCGCCGGGAGGGAGGGTTAGAGGGGGTGACATACCACCGCTCACCCAGTGTGTGTGCTTGTGCTAATCTGCTTTGTCTGGCTGGATGCACCATCAGCACTCAAGCGTGACCCTTAACCTCCAACCTCAAATACGGGGTACGGAGGTCCCACCTCCGGCGTCAGGCCAGAGGGTGAGAGGTGTTTGGGTGCATGGCCTGCAGAGGGAGAGAAGCTGTGTGTACATGTGAAAAAAAAAATATTTTTACATATTTATATACCGTATGTATATATATACTTTATATGGATGGAGAAAGGAGGAGGTTGGGGACAAAAGTGAGACTGAGAGGCACAGAAGAGACGTGAAGAACAATGTATTCTGTACTTTCTTCTCTCCTCTCTCTCTCTCTATGATGAGGAGACAAATGGCTATTGTCATCTAAGAGATGCTGGAAAAAGCAGCTCGCGCTCTCGCTCTCTTTGTCTTCCGGCTCTGTGTTTGAGAAGGGATGACAAAGGCCATTTTCATGCTCTGCGTCTATCTCTGTCACCTCCTCCTCCTCCTCCCCCTCTTTCTCTCCGCTGTCCTCCAGGCTGCCCTCGGCTCCTTTCTTCCTTCCTTTCCTCACGCTGAGCCTGCCATCCCTTTAGTCATGCCTTAGCCTTCTCTCTTTTTCCCTTTTCCCCTTGCGATGTCACTACTTCCTTGCCTCCGCTCCTGCCCTCCTTCATCTCACCTTGCCGTCCATCCATCTTTCTCCTTTGCTTTTCCTCCATTCGTTCTCTCACCCGCAACATTCCTCTGCCGTGGAGGTCGGCCTAATTATTCCTCACGCATCCTTTCTCCGTCCCTCCCACCGTTTTTTTCTCCCCCTTGTCTCCCTGACACACACCTGTAACTCAGCATGACATCTTGCACTCTTTCATCCATTGCTCCTTCTCTTTTTTCACTTTTCTCCTCTTTTTTCAGGCATAGTTTTCACCTTTGCTCAAACTTGCTGAAGGACCTCTGTGTTTTCCTCCAACTCTGTTTCGATCTCTTCCTGTTTTTGCTCCGCTCTTCCTCTTTGTTTTTTTGATGTTGCACCTGTTTACGCGCCGACTGCCTCTCCTTCTCACCATCTTCCCTGTCACTTTTAGCCGCCCCCAAGGCCCCCCCCCACCGCCAAGAACGTAAACATGCACCCAATTTGAACTAGTGGCACTGCAGCTTGTGTCATAAAAGAGGAGCGTGGCTATAGAGGGAGGTGAAGCAGTTTCTTTCCTCCGTCTCTCTCTCTCATTGTCAGCCAGCTGTCTCTCCAGAGTTCCTGCTGAAACAAAGGGAGGAATAAAACTGTATTTTTAGATCCTTTCATTTTTCATTAGAATAATGATTCGGGCTTTGTAGCATCTTTTCATGTATATTTGACTGTGTTTGTGTGTGTTCAACAGGGTGTGCAGGGTGTTACTTTTGCTGCACTGCCGCTCCCCCCACTCGGGAGCCTAGAGGTTGAAAAAGAGAGCATGCACACACACACACACACACTCTGCGAATCAGTCATACTCATCCCCAGCCGTGCCTCCTGTCTATTTATTCCTCGATTCATACGATTCTTTATTTATTTTACACGCTGCTTCCTAATGCAAATAGGTTTGTGTGCTCCCCGCTGAACTGTGGGAGCAGCATGGGACCCAGAGTGTGTGTTTCTGTGTGTGTGTGTGCGTGTGAGCTAGTGAATCCGTGTGCATGTGGGAGGATGTGTGAGAGTTTATATATATATATATATATGTGTGTGTGTGTGTGTGTGTGTGTGCGTGTGTGTGTGGGACCCAGTGAGTAATAGAGCCAAAGTCCTTATCTGTCACCAGAGAGCTGCCTGGCTCTCTCTCAGCTGTCAATCATCCAGCCCTAGAGACAAACACTCTGCTTCAAACACTATGAGAGACAGAGAGAGAGAGAGAGAGAGAGGGAGGGAGTATGAGGGATGGATGAGGTAAAAAGAGAGCAGGAGGGAGGTGGGGAGGGAATGAGGGATAAGAAAGAGGAGTGCAGCAGCAGCAGCAGCAGGAGGAGGAGACAGGTGTGGGGGGACAGGAGGAAAGTGAAGGACAAAAGGATAGAAGTTGTGATAAAAGTGAAGAGGGGAGGAGGGGGGGTGGGCAGGTGTTATTTCAACACCTCTGCTGTGTGTTCTCCAGGCCCCGCAGGTAAAACGGAGGAATGGAACTTTAAAACACTTCACCTGCATGAATTAGACAGGCCCCTTGAAAATACCCGGGTGACTTTTGAAAAAGCCGCTCTTTAGAAAATAAAGTGGGAGAGAAGTGGCGAGGTGCACACGCGCGGACGTGCTCAAGCACACACCCACGCGCTGCCACGCACTCTAACATTCTCTCTCGCCCGCTAACACACACACACACACACACACTGGCAAAGCTATCAGCACTGAAATATTGGCATGACACACTTCAATATCCTGACGGGAGTGAATAGGATTTTTGATGACCTGGGGGGCTTGTTTGTGTGTGTGTGTGTATGTATGTGTGTGTGTGATTGCATTTATGTGTGTCTATTTGCAATTGAGGCAGACATCAGCTCGCCCAACACCCAGTCTGTCCTACTTTCATGGATGCAGACCCCCCTCCCCGACTGCTCGGACTCCCTGCTCCTCTGCCGGCTAACTGTTGATTTTACCTCGGGGCTGCACAACCCCTGGGTCGAGTCGGGACTGCCGCTCCAGCGCTTTCCCCTAAGCCCTTAAAGCTTCCCTCAGCTGAAAATGGGAGGGGTGGGGGTGGGTGGGTTGCAGAGCCAAGGGGGGGGGGGGGGGGCAGCAAAGGGTTTGAGCCCCCAAATCGCTTCAAGATGCGTTCCACTGGAGTCGGAGTAGCTGAGAGTCTGGGAGTCGGGTAGCGCCGCTCAGAGCCTGTGGGGAAACCGAATGGAAGCCAGGTTCCCATTTCCAACGGTGGATTAAGCACTGCTACGGATACACAAGGCCCCTATTGGGATACACACATACTCTTGGACTGACATCCAGATGAAGACCTTCTATGGGGTATAATATTTCCTTTAACATAAATGAACCTCACTGTTAACTTAAACAAATGCTGTAGCAATTTCTTAAGAATGACATAAGAATGAACAATTTAAAAAAACAAAAAGAACTCAACTGGAATAACAACAAACAACTTCAACTTGAGGAATATTTTTGGAAAACATGATTGTTTCCCACTCACTTCACTGTCTTGTACACAAACTTTCATGCGAGTGCGTTCGCCGGGTGTCATGTATCCATCACTGCCGATCAAAACCAGAGACGATCAAAACCGTGTCTACGGCTGAGTCATTTGACCCAGGAGTGAATATTGATTGTAGCCATTCCCATTACAGACAATCGCCAGACGTTAGCGAGTTTTTTCGACCAATGGAAAAGGAGCTTTATCTCAGCATCGAGGCTAAAAGCTGATATGAAAGCTTACATTTAAAAATAATCACGTGGTTTTACAATGGGCTCAATGACTGTTTTCAATTGTCCAAAAACCCACAGTAGTGAGCCCCTCTGACATGTTACTACTAACATATGCATGCTAGTTTATTTTGAGTCTTGCCCTGTGTTTCTTCTATATATCATCTTTCTACCTATTATAGCTGTGTATTAATTGTTGTTTGGTAAAAGCAGATTAGGTCCCTGGAGTGCTGCATACTTGGTGGCCCCCAGGGGCCTCCTATGGATTACATTGCTCTCCTGACACCATGGCCTGACTGGGCTTAAGTTGAGTCACCTTTAGCTAGAGTTTCAGACTCCCTGCACCCTGTGGCCCCTCCAGAGCCTGAACATACACACACACAGGCCCTCACAGGTCACAGATGGGGAGGGCGGACCCTCGGGAGAGCCTCTACATGCATGAACGCATGTGGATGCAGTCAAACACACACACACACACTCGTACAGGGAGCTTTGGAAATGTAGATGCCCCACTCTGTGGCAGGTCAGTGTCTCACCTCACGCCTTCACTCCCAGAGGGACAGCTCTTGGACGGTTCTCTTTCTCTTTGTGTGTGCGTGTGCGTGTGCGTGTGTGTGTGGCATAAAGAATGAGACTGCATGCATTATAACCTTCATTCCTCCAGAGTTCTGGGTGACCTAATTAAATTAGTGAGGTAGTTTGAGTGAAGTTGAAGCTCAAATACTTTTCCGGCATAAACACCAGCTGCCATTATTTACATGTATATGTGTGATTATATGTGTACGTGTGTGTGTGTGCTCTCAATCTTCCCTCCCGCTCTTTTACACACACACACACACACAGATGGAGAGAGAGCTGTCAGGGCCTGCGGTGCTCTATCACCACACACCTCAACCAGACCACCTTAATGGGACCAATCTAGACCGCTGCAAATCATCCAGAGTACACGCTGAAAACAGGGGAAGACGGGGAGTGGGGGCAGGTGAGAGGAAAAGAGACACAGGAGCTCGAAGAAATAATGGTTCGAGACGGCTCAGGAGCGAGGACAGGGAAAGAAAGAGATGGGGTCAAAAGTATGATTCTGGCTTCATATGATCACCCAGAGGAATGGCTGAGGTTGCTCTGTGGAACAATTCATCCAGTTTGGACTGAAAATGTCTCCTCTGTGGCTTTACGGCTGCTGCTCAGCGCATGTCATCAAGTTCATTTTCAGACGCAGGCATGAAAACACTGGCAACGTCGAGAGAGTGTCGAGCAACTGCAAAACATTCAAGGTCAGAAACAAAGACGGGTTCAGACAAGGGAAACAATACATACAGCAATGTCAATGATTGTTTCGTATGTAGTTTACGTCTTTAGCTGATATGTAAAGTGTGAGGTTATTCTCCTGGACATCCTGTTAATCATACAAAGCTGTTAGGTTTTGCTATTTTGATTTTGTGATTAGTCTGAAAACAACTTGTTTCCAAATCTGAGGGTTAGGATAAGACGTGAATATATAAATGTGAGATAATCTTACATTTGCGTTGTTGGACACTAATAACAAAAGGAGGTGGAGAAACGGAGAGCGAGGATGACACGAGAGATCGATCATGAAGTTTCTTCACGAAGTCGCTTCAACATAGTGAATGTTTGGAGGAGTCAAAAGAAGCTGCAAACAAACGTACCGAGATGCAGGAGCAGAAACATGACACACAAAAAAAAAACAGGAACAAGGATGCAAATGAGAAAGATGGTGGGGAGGAAAGAGAGGGAGGGAGATGCTTGCCTGAGAAAAGTTTCTGTTGACCTGAATATGGCTGCGTCGTTCAGCTTTGTTCAAAGAGGAGAGGAGTTGGTTAGTTAGCTCTAGTTTCTCTTCGCAGTGCAGCTACAAGTTTCAGCTCAATGCGATACGCTCGTCCACTGCATTGTATCGTATGGAATGTATTGAACACGGCAGGAGCTCGGCAGCAAGGGACGCGAAGGGCGTGCGCGGTCTGTGCGTGTGTGTGTGCGTGCTCTTTGTAAATGCCAAAGCAGCTAGCGTGCCTCCATCCCGTGTCTCTGTGGTTACACGGGGTGTGATATGTACAGGATGTGACACCGACGCTGCAGCATTCTGGACCGCCTCCGGACAGCTGTGTGTGTGTGTGTGTGTGTGTGTGTGTGTGTGTGTGTGTGTGTGTGTGTGTGTGTGTGTGTGTGTGTGTGTGTGTGTGTGTGTGTGTGTGTGTGTGTTGACAAGGACAGAGTTACCTTCAAAGTCCCATGATGCCAACTAACTATTCAAACAAGGCTCTGCAGCATCCCTACCTGCTGACTCCCACCTCCTGTCTCTCTCTGCCGCCTCAGTCTCATCATTGTCGCTCTAGCATCCTCCTCACCACCTCCTTTGTCTCTCATCCCCACCTCTCCCTCCCTCCCTCCCTCTCTCATCATATGGAAACCATTACCGCTGTTGTCGTTTCTCGCCACCGACATTCCTGAGGGCTTTCCAGTGTTCGCTGACTTTACATCAACCTTCTGCTCCTCTTTCCTTGTTCACACTGTTCTTCATAGTTGGCTTATCCCTCATTCTTTTTCTTTGTAACCCTTTACCCCCCCCTCCCCCTCATTCAATTTCACATATATAGCTTTAAAGCTGCGTAATTGATTTCTGGCTGCTCTGTGCCAACAAAGCAAATTGAAAACACTGACATACAGCATTATCACCTAATTGTTATGTATGTGAGTCGCAAATTACCATATTCAGACGGAGCCACATTAACATTGATTTGAAGTCATGTTCTGTCCTCTGGCAAAAAATATTTTTTCTGTTCTAAGGGGAGGAGGTTTCCACCTGACTGCTGAAAAGCTGTTTTCCCTCTCCATCCTTTCCATAGCATGAAGGCTTTTGGGATGGGGTTGCTGCTTTCAGACACCAGATAATCTCCTGACACTCTCTGCTGGGGCTGAATGTGAGAACACAAAAGTCAGAGTGAGCGGCTCCGGGCACAAAAAGATCATAGATTAACAAAAAATATTTTTTTGACATCAGACTTAAAAAAAAAAAAGAAACCTGAATAAAGAAAACTAGCAGCAACCAGACCCTTGTGCCTTTCAACAGGTGAATGCATGATATAGACAAGTGTTTGATGAATGGCAACGTCTGCTGCTGGAAAATAATTGAATCTCCAAATGTAGACAGAGACGGAGCTTCTCTCACATTCACCTTCTCTCACATTGACACAGTCGTCAATTTTCACTTCAACACACTCCACCCACCTGCAAGTGAAGCACGAGCTGCCTCTTGATTCCCCCCACCCCCCCTTCAGACGACAGGTCCACCAGCGGCCTCGGGGCGGCCTGTGTCACAAGAATACAAAAAGCATTGATTAGTGCACGTACGTTTTGGAGAAGAATAAAATAGATCGAGAGAATTTTATGACACTATGATAAAATCTCTCTACTGAAATAATAGCGCGTTTTAGACCCAAACCAAACGAATCAGTGGAGGAAGGGATGTTAAACTTTTTGCATCATAAAGTTCCTCTTTCTCACAAAATAAGTGGATATGTGCAGTTTTTTTAAATGTCAATAAACCTGCTAAAAAGGTGATGAACTCCTTTTCCATTGCCAGTGGAGGATTTCAGTTTTTTGTCCTCGGTGTCCCATGTTGGACGTCAGGAACGCACCGGCAACTGAGTCGCTCTCTCACGTTTCTGTTAATAAAACTCTTGCAGAGTCATTTGACACAAATTTTATCCATTCCCATTGCAGACAAAAGCCAGATGTTATCGGGTGTTAGTGGTTTTTTTTTTCACCAGTGGAAAACAGGCTTTAGTTGATCAACATGTCATGTTTGGAAGCAGCTATAATTCTGCCTAACTAAAGAGACGATCATTTACCAAACAAAGATTTCCAGCTTTCTCTCTCTTCTTCCATGTCCTCATCAAACTCTCATCCATCCTTCTATTCCATCTATAATAGAGATGTTCAGCGGTATCTGGGTATCCACGCCTTCCAGAGAGACTCAAACTCTCATCAATTCACATTACAGCTCGGTCCATATGCTCCCTCTCTGTCTCCTCCTCACCATTCTCGCTCTCCCTCCATCTCGCACAAATGTTACACCCCCCCCCCCCCCTCTCTCTAGCTCTATAGAAACTGTCAAAGACCACTTTCTGCAGCTCTTCTCCAGGGTATATGGTTCTTTAATGAAGACAGTAATAATGGTTATGGGTATTTTAAAACGGTCTGTCTGCCCTTTGCACTGACGGGAGCATGCAAAGATAATGCTGAGATTCTATTAACTTATGATCATTGGTTATTAATTTCTAGAACAGTTTAAGATGACAATTATTCTGCCAAAGATAATACGAGAATTGGATAATTTCCTGATAGATTTACTGTCTTTCCGATATAAAGTTATATAAATTAAAGTATTATTAAAAAAACAGGAACAAAGTATTGATTCAGTAATATTACATCGTAATATCATTTTTTTAACTCTATACCTCAAGTTTAACCTGCTAAATGAGCTGCAAACAGGCTTTGTAGCAGCATTGAAGAAGTCCTATTCGATTACAGGGCTGATCAAAGATTGGGTCAAGATGAAAAGAACACAGCAGGAGTAACATTTAAAAGCTCCTGAATCTTTTATTCTAAAATTCTTCAGATGGAGCGGCACTCTGAAGATTTAAGTGAGACATGCCGATGCAACAGGTCAACCTGATGAAGCTGCTGCTCGTACAAATACTCCGGCCAAGCCAAGGCTGAGTTGATGTTTTATAAACTCCTGAACATGTGTTTTACATTACATACAGTTGGGTGTTTCTGGGCGACGCAGCATACAGGGGTGATTGCTCCAGCAGCACAGTGGAAAACGATAGCCACCGCAGCCCGTGCGCTGTGTGGGTGCTCTGCAAAAAAAACATCCATCGTAGCAAGTGATTTAATCCAGCACCGCAGCTTGAAATAATATTTTCCTTAAAGTAGGTAAAACAGTCTGTCAGCGGGCAGGATGAGATAGATTTTCTTCACAATAAAGAAGCAGTTTTTTATTCTTTGGAGACTTGATCGCACCAAATGCAATCAGAACAGAGATATTTATGTTGCAGAATTAAAGCTGAAATGTACATTTGTTGCTTTTTGTTTAAAGATTCCTTGTGGGCGTAAATGACTTGTTCAAAATTAAGGTTATCCGCAGAGTACACGTGTGTGTTTGTGTGTATGTGTGTGTGTCTTTGCTCATTGTGGCATTCTTTGGAAAGCACCTCTCCAACAAATGAGACCCAGCGGATTTACTTTAGACAGCTACTAGATGGCCTGCAGGTGTTGCAGCTCAGCGGGTGTGTGTGTGTGTGTATGTATGTATGTGTGTGTGTGCACGCTTGTACCATACGGAGTGTGTATTGCTCCCGTAGCCGATTGGTTTGCACACTGTTTAGTGTGCGTGCTCCCCTGCAGTGCGTCTGACAGTGTGTGTACATTAAAAAGAGGCGGGTGGGGCAGGGCCGGTCCGGGTTGGAGGGGTGGGGGGGACTCGGGGCCCCTGTCTGTGTGATTACGCAGTGTATACCATGAGATTAGTGCAGACAGCTTTATGCACAAGGCCCCCAATAAATCTCCCCCCGCCACAGAGTCGAACACCCCCGTCGTTTATTATTCCCTAATAGATCGGTGCTGTGGCGTCTCTCCTCGGTTTCCCGCTCGCACCAGGTCGTGGTCAGCTCAAGGACACAACCCCCCTCAGTGGGGGGAGGAGGTCAAAGCTTAGGATAGTTTTGAGTAAATCTTTCACACTGATTTCAGTTTAGTTTTTTACTCTCAGCCAGCTTCCAGTATCCCTCCATTTATTCTTTCTCCTGTCTGGTGGCGATCATACCGAGTTCTTGATCTGTCTTTGTCTGTATGTGTGTTTGTTTTGGTTTTGATGCTCCACCTCTCCCTTTTTTTTTCCTCTCTCGCCTTGCTCTCTCTCTACCTCAGTGCTTCGTCCTTTTTGTGATTTGTCTCTCTCGGACTCTGCGCCCACACTCGTCTGCACTCCCTCACCCCGCCTCCGCTCAGTATTCTCGTGCTCGCGCAGACGTACACACTTGCACACACACACCCTCCCTTGTCTGCCCCCCCACTCACCCCGTTGCTGCACCTGTGTGCCCGCCATTGGTCCGGACACGGCTCGGGTTGCCCCTGTGGAATCTGGGAAATGTTAGAGCCGTCCGATGCGCCGCCCAGAGCAGGTACAGCCGTAGACAACATGCAGATGGACAAGAGAAAAGAGGGACACATGCAGGTCACACAGGAGCACACACAGTCTGAGCACATACTTGAGATTTGTTTCACATAAGTGCATGATCTCAAATTCCTTAATTTTTCTATTATTGGGATTTAGATATAGAAAAGAACATTTTTTATAGTGTTTTAAATGTAAAAAGTGTATCTGCCACATTGAAAGAGTGTGATGGAGATGAGGGGAAGGGTACACGGGGGATGAGTGAAGGGTGGGTGAGAAGCAGAGGGTGTGAAAGGTCTGTGGGGGAGGTCACGGAAAGTGACACTCGAGTCTTCTCAGCGCAGCTCGGGGGTCACGCCGGGCCGCCGCCTGGGTTGAGAAAATGATGTTTCTGCTTTCATAAAAGAGCTGCAGTGAAAGAAGAGAGGGTAACCCCCTCATCTCCCTCTCTTCCTCCCCCTGCTTTTTCTCCTCTCCCTCCTTGGTGTCACCTCTGGCCCCCTCCAAACCCCCCACACCATGTTTCAAAGTGTGGCCACATGAATGACTCTATTGTTAGCGGCTGAGAAAAAGGGAAGGAGAGAGAGAGTGGACAGCTACATGGGTGAGGGAGAGGAGGAAAAAAAAAACAGACACGGAGAATGTTTCTTGGAGCGAAATGCAGAGGCAGAAACGTAATGTTGCTCAGGGCTGTGTCTGAATGGGATGATTTATTTAGATGTGGTCACAGATGAACTCTATATAAAGTTGTGAGTTCACTTCACTTCCCTCGTCCCTCTCTCCCTCCTGCACTCATCTGCCGGAAGTTGGATTCACAGACCGTCCTGCACTTTCGGAGCAAACTCTGAAGGTGGATTTGATACATCAGATACAGAGTGTATGTCTAACTGAGGTTTGCTGACACAGAGAGGGAAACTGTGCATTCCGGGATAAATACAAACTATTTTTCTTGCAGCTATGTGATTAGATTGGGTCTCTCTACCCAATCCTATTTACAGTGCACACACAACACACACACACACACACACACACACACACACACACACCATCATTCACTCGGTAGGTTAACCTGGGTTAACGCCACAAATCTGACACCCTGAGCATGGGACCTATCAGCAAATTGAGTTCTGTCGCAGGAATGTGCTGCAATTCACTCTCACTTTCTTTTCTCCCTTTCTCTAATTTGTTTTTCTCGTGTCTTTTTTTTTTTTTTCTCTTCGCCTCCTCATCCTCCATGTTACATTTTAATCCTTCTGTGGAGCCCTCTCTTTGCCTATGTGTTTCCTTTCTGCTTGTTCACCACTTTTCTTTTGTTGTTGCTGCATACCTCGCCTGACATGTTCAATACGTTTTTTTTTCCACACACACACCCCCCTCCTCCCTCTCTCCCACTTCTTCTCCCACCTCTTTTCTCTTTCTTTCTGTCATTCTTTTTCGAGCACTGCACCTGCCCAGTGGCACTTTACCTAAACACTCACCATCGCCTCTCTCTCTCGCTCCCCTTCTGTCTGTGCGTGTTTGCTCTGCCATTCTGCAATGCAGCTCGACTGTGACTCAGGGTACCATCAGATACCACTCACAGAATGCGTCATGCAGGAAGCAAAAGGTGCTTGTTTTTGTAAGTGTGTGTGTGTGTGTGTGTGTGTGTGTGTGTGCGTGTGCGTGTGTGTGTGTGTGTGTAGGGGTTTCAGTGTTCATGTTTAGGGAAAAGATAAACCTGTCTGTTTGGATGTGGGTGGATGTGTTTGGGCAAACCTTTTGTGTTTAGCAGGAGACCATTCTGTATGGGACTGTGTGTGTGTGTGTTTTGAAAAGATTTTTCTGTTTAGGCTTTGCCGCAGGAACCACCACCATGTTTACAGTTCATACTCTATAAATGGTGTGAGTGCTCGCCTGTGTGAGGCAGACAGGAAGGTGAAATGTGTGTGTGTTGAGTGAGGCTGAGTGCTTACCTCTCCAGTCTGAGTACGGTCTGATAACCCCGGGTGACCTAGGTAATGAGAAGTGGAACAGTGGCTTCCCAGCAGGCCTCTGGGCCTGCCTCAGCCGATGCTCTTCCACCGTTCAGTCTGCGTTCTCCGGTTCCCCTCGGTGTGCGCCGCCAGCCAAACACGCCAACAAGATAAAGCTTACATCTCAGTTTACTGCAGGTGTGAGGCAGTCAGTGCCTGCAGTGCGAGGAGGTGGATGTAGCCCGCATGGAGGCAAAGGATGTGGTCAGAAGATGCAGGTACAACAAGAGACTTGCAAAATCCCTCCACCTCTTTGTATTGCTGCACTAAAGTCTCTTTTACCTTGAATTGATCACCTTTTTTTCAGTTTACCTGCATATATCCGCTTATTTTGGTGTTTAAGAGGTATATGCCCATATTATGCTTTTTAGTTTGTTCCCTTTCTTTTTATTTCATAGCTTTTTAGACCAAGGTCTGTGGTAAAGGGTCCTTCTCTTTCTTCCTGAAAGCATCAGGAAATAACATGTCACATGCCTGCCTACTATCTTGTCTGGCTCGAATTGGTGTGGCTTCAGTGGTGTTTACAAACCTGTACCACGAAGCAAGTTCAACATACCCAGGAGGATATCTTTTCATTATCCGACTTGACTTAACCTAATATCAACCAACCTTATGGCCTGTACCCCCAAGCTTATCAGCCGTTTTAGTTAATCCTGGTTTTGCTCACCCAGCCATACGAGCACGTTCATGTAGAAGAGTTGGAGACGTTAATTATGAACGACCCTGTCAGAGCCATGAATTAAGTCTTTAAGTTAATCCTGGAGTTATTGATAACCACAAATCCTATTTCACAGTAGAGGCCACAGGAGGCCTATGGGTAAAGGAATGCGACAGCTGACCAGCATAAGACACATAATGCATGTTTTGTACATCACAGCTGTTTTAACTCTATAGTCATGTATCACTGTTTGTACTGTGGAACAACTGTGTGGCATTCAAACCATTTTACTCATGCAGATCAGTTTATGTCTGCTGTGGTTCGTGCTGCACATGTGGAGGGGTCTGAGATAACTTTGATGATGTCACTGTGATATCATCAGGTTATCTCTGCTTAGATTTGGACGCCTCAATATGTTAGTGGAACATCTGTGTTAGAAAACTGTGGGAGTAAAGTTTTATGGCTGTGGACATTTACCTTTAACTGTCCGTGAGGGTCTAACAAAAATACTGCAAGGTTGCATTTATAGGTAATGTAGAATATAGTGTTTTTGGAGCTATACCCACACTAGGGCCTCAACGTCAGGCTCTCTGTGTCTTTCAATCGTAACTTATTTTTTATATCTATCTCTTGCAAGTCCACATCTTTATGGAAATACAATATAAATTTCATAAAATCCTATAACAAATAAAAACATGCGCTAAAAGAAATTTACAGTCTTTTTTACCTGTTTTTGCTTTTTAATGTTTTAGTAGAAAGATAAAGAGAAAAGAAAGATTAATTGGAATGATTTTTTTCAGGGGAGGCCTGAAAGAAAGTCTATTTGTAGCTGAAAGGTGGACAGAATTATTTAAGGGACAAATGAAAGTGATGTGTGAGTAGTATTTGTCCCTTTTTTTTTTTTTAAATGGTACAATTAAGCAACAAAATTCCCAGTCTGCTCGTGCTTTGTGATCCTGTGTTGTTTATTTTTTTATGGTCAAACAGTTGCCTGACAGCAGAACACAGAGAATAATTAATCAGGTTTGAGCGTGGCGACTCCCGGGTGTTCATGTGCATTTGATGTTCACAGAAACAGCGTTTTGAGTCAGATGTAACAGAAAATGGGCTTCTTCACATTACAGGCATTAACTTTCACATCAGAGTGTTTTATCTTTTGCTGCTTTAAACACTTTATTTATTTATTTCCATCAGTTGTGGCATCTATCTACTAATTCCACAAATGTCTGTCTGTCCGTGTATGGAACGTTTATCTTGCGAACCATTCATCTTATCAGCTTGGCATGTGTATTGGCAAGGGCCAAAGGAAGTGAAGTGCGGAATCTGGTGCGACTGGGACACGTGATACGTTTACTATCGATAAAATTTGAATAAACAGCGAACCTCTGACATGGCAAACAATTTATGAAGAATTAACACCAGTCCAGTAATCATTCAAATTCATAGGTAAGCTGCACACGCGATTTCCTGGAAAACATTTATACACATCATAAAAGCTTAACTTCAGATAAACCAGGGAGGATGAACACTTGTAACACTAGAAACTACACTCTGCACCAAAGACAGATAACAAGTTATGCACACAACCTCTCGCACAAACAATAAAAAGTGATAGTATATTGCAGTATATGTCACTAATGACAAGGAATAATAATACAGGCCAAGAAATCAGCCCATTCCACACACTGGGCCCCGCACTAGTTTATTTCAACTGTGTGCATAGACTGCTGCTTCCCCACTGTTAGCCAAGCATGCTAGCACTAGGTCAAAGTTAAAGTCATCATCAGTTTCAAGAAGCAAGTTGATAACTCATAGCAGTTGGCCTTATCAGCAAGAGACGGCCCTGTGCTGTGAGGGGACTGACAGGGTGTCTGAGTCATTTGTCAAGTTTATGCCGCTCTGACGGCCATACTTCATGTTCCCTGCTCCGGAAAGACCTCTGGAAGCTGTGCAGACCACGGTGAGTCCAGCACCCCGCCATGCTGCGACACCACTTTCCATGAATGCTTCTGGCTGCGGGGCTTCGTCCAACCCGGTTGGATCTGTGCAAATGAATTCATTTCACTTTTCACGTGAAATATCACCAGTAAAACCTTCTCTGGTTTACGTCTAGGAAAGCAATTTAACGAGATTGAGACTTTGCAGCATCGAAGCTCTTCACTCAAAGCGGGGGTTGTAATATTTTATGATGGCAAAAATCAAACATGCTCAAGCAGAGTTTGTTAAATGGAATAAAAGTCTTGGATTAGAACCACTGCAGACTGCAGACTTCTCACAGATGACAGGTGTCGCATCATGAGTTGGGCTAGACGAGCGAATGGCACATCCCTCATA
Source organism: Paralichthys olivaceus (assembly GCF_024713975.1). Classification (NCBI taxonomy): domain Eukaryota; kingdom Metazoa; phylum Chordata; class Actinopteri; order Pleuronectiformes; family Paralichthyidae; genus Paralichthys; species Paralichthys olivaceus. Next base: position 6,508,707 of record NC_091114.1, read on the forward strand.
TCAGAAGAGGATGACACACTGATATCAAGGCAGCTAATTAGCAAAGTAATTAACCGCGTATATACCTGAGATGTGCATTGGCAACTTCGTTCCACTGATCTGCAGCGATACCCGTCTGCGTTTTCCTCTGTAGACACGCCTCAGTTCTCATTTCTGAATGTTTGGTGAGAAAATTTGTATTGCAAAGAGAAAAAGTTTCTTTCTTGTTGTTTACAATATTTCACTCTCATTTTTCCATGCATACGTTCACATTTTTGCATACATTCCACAGTCTTTCCGTTGACTTAATCACTTCACATTTGTTTTCAGGGTTTTTATTGTCTTGTTTTGGATTCTGTGTCGCCTCAAATTTACCCCAGGCTTTTGTTTTCATTTTGCATTCATATAAAATACATGTAAGTCTCGAAATGTACAAGATCACTCACAACTGTGTGAACAGAGGGTACTTTTTGTGGGGCGGCTCACAGGAAAAACCTTATTTAATGCTTCTCATTTTGGCTTTAGATTGGTGGTTATTTTCCTCATGTGGATCACACCTCCGTTTTTTTCCCCTTTCTACTTCATGGGGTCAACAGGGGATTGCGTGAGCTTGTGAGGTAAAATTTTATTTGTGCAGTTGACTGCACAGCAGTTACTCTGTAAAGCACCTGTTCCCCACGAAGGAGAGAAAATAATAATGAAGTAGTAGAAATAAGAGAGGTAAAGGACCCATCTGTTGCTCATTCAGCAGCAAGGACAGGTGGCTCTGAACTGGTTTATATTGCTTGTTGCAGGAAGCACAAGACTTTGATGAATGATTCTCTTTCCTTTCTTTCTCCCCTGATTCCTTCATTTCTTTCTTTCTATTTTCTTTCTTCCTTTTCTTTCCTCCCTCCCTCCAGGTTCAGGGACGACAAGGGCTACATTCTGTACCCTCAGATCGGGGACCGGCTGGACCTCATCTGCCCACCGCTGGACACCGCCAGGTCCACGCCGGAGTACGAGTTCTACAAGCTCTACCTCGTGTCGACGCGGGAGCAGGCGGACCGCTGCGAGGTGATGGGGCCCCCCAACATCGTGCTCACGTGCGACGAGCCCACCCGCGAGCGCCGCTTCACCATCAAGTTCCAGGAGTTCTCGCCCAACCTCTGGGGCCACGAGTTCAAGAGCATGCACGACTACTACATCATCGGTGAGTTCAAGGAAGCAAAACCAGCACTGGAGATTAGGGGATGAAGTGTGTGTGTGCGTGTGTGTTTATGAGCGTGCGCTGTGCTTTATTGCAGTGTGTGGGAGGTGATGAGGGGGTTGTTATGATTGCATGACTGATTTCTGATTGTGCCTGAGTGTGTTTGTTTATTTCACTGATGGCGGTGATGATTGGGCGGGTGTGTTCAGAATAATTAGGTTTGACGATTGTGTGTGTGATCCGGTCCATGGGCGGATACAGTATGGGACATGGACTGCAAAAAAATGTCCATTGCAATAAGATGGAATTACTTTTTCAAACGTTTTAGGGTATCATTTCAGACACACTCACATTTAATCCCATGGTAAACCAAAGGCAATAACACTGGACATTATTTTCATTTTTTGAAGTGTCCCCAGGATTTGTCCTTTGCTCCTTGTGTGGGATTTTGTGTCTGGAAACACTGTAACATGTGCATGTCTCTTCGCTGTTTCTTTGTCCCACTCAGCTGCCGCGCAGGCCCCGGGGCCTGTTTATTGTTACCACCATCCTGGCAGTGACCGCAAATAGCGAGGCACAGTTTGTTTTGGTTTATTCAGGAGGTTTGTTTGGAGTTGGGCTTTGTCAAGACCCGATGAGGTCATCAAGGCGAGCCGGGCCAAAGCATTTGTATCGGACGGAGCAATCTGCGAGGAAAGGTCGCGTCAACCGAAACCTGCGGGCTGTTTTTAAATTCAGACTGAGAGCTGAGAGCGTTCAGCATAACTGGAGCAGCACACACACACACACGCACACACACAAACAAACACACACACCGACTCACACACTCACACGCACACAAGTTTCCAGTGCAAACACAAGCAGCTTAAAAACACCTCAGGAGTGAGAGAGAGACAAAGAGAGAGAGAGAGACCCTGTTTGATTCCCATAGCTCTCCTCCCACGCACCTGCGAGCTGTATTCACTCAGGTGTGCAAATGCTCTTTTCATTTCTTTTCATCTGCGAGTGGGAAAAAAAAAATCTGAAAACGAGGGAACGGGTAGAGCCAGGAGGAGGAGGAGGAGGAGGAGGAAGCTGGGACATAGATGGGGAGACAGACAGACAGACAGACAGACAGATAGACAGAAAAGAGACAAAGAGAATATGAGATCTCCTGAAGTTTGAAAAGTCCCCCGTGCCTGTTCGCTGTCTATATTTGTTCGGCCCTTTTCAGGTGCGCTCATTTTTTCACGATCAGTCCTCTCATACCTGGCGTGTTTGTGAAGAGAGGTGAGGCACTGGGCATATTTCTCCTGTATCATTATCGGCGTACAAGTATTTCTCTCCGATTAGATATGAGGAGCTGAGAGAACCATATGCTATGCTGTGTGTGTGTGTGTGTTAGTGTATTGTCCATGCACCCAGGGACCGACTGAGACAGGAATTTTGGCCCGATAAGCCGCAAGGAAAACTTCATGCCACCTGATACCTGCTGATACCTGATTCAGTGACTGACAGATGTTAAACAGCAGAACGAGAAGAGCCATCAAATATGTCTTCAAGACTCCGACACCTGTGGGATGCTTTAAAACAGACACCCGATAGCTAAATTAAACCATTTCTTGGTTTAAAATCCATTTTATGTGCAAGGACATTTGCTGACAGATTGGATTTTTGTATGTATTTGTCAGAGCTGAGAGATTATCCCACTGTTATGCTTGTTTGGCACATTATAGCATGGTTTTATCACATTAACATAACATTAACATGCACCTAACTACAGAACACTGAAGTACAAGTACAATAGAGTTGCAGCACAATTCTCCACCACATTTTAAGTTTGAAAGGTTGACAGATTTTCTTGATGTTATCCATATTTAGAATTCACAAAAAGACCCAAAAGACTCTGGCAGAAATCTGCTACTGGGCACCCATACATTAGTAATAACTCAGCAGGTTTGAAGCCGGTTATATCATCCAGAGATTTTCTTATTGCCTTATTTCTCATTGACTGAAATGAGCTCGACCAGTGTTCGTCGAGAAACGTTCTCGTCCCGTCGCTGTCCCCACGAGTTCTGTAGTTTTATGTTTGCTTTCTCCTCGGGCATCACCCAAGTGACCAGGGTTCAAAGTTCTAATCTTGCACATAGTGATTACACGCCCAGAGGATTGTTTTGACTGTTTATCATGCACTTGTCCTTGAGTAAACAAGCCTTTTTTCAACATCTCGACTTTGCTGCCTTGCAGAAAAGTAAATACGCTCTCGAAACACTCGCAGGACCAAAAACATGTGGAGGCAGAGAAGCCAGATGCTGTCCACAGTCTCTGTTCTGCCCATCTCTCTCCGCACTCCCACTCGGCAAACAGCGTCCAGAGATAGAAACACCTTTATCTCCACACGCAGGCCAGACTGATCGATTGACAGCTCCAGCCCAATCAATGACAGCGGCAAGGTCACACACACACACACACACACACACACACACACACACACACACACACACACACACACACAAACAAACAGATAGACACAGACTGACAGACACATACAGGTTTACTCACACATTTGATGAGAGGGAGAGCTGCAGAGGTGAGGAGGCTGCAGAGAGCATTCAGTGCTGATAACTTATCGATAAAGACACCAGATAGCTTTGTATATAGTGAAGCGGTGTGTCTTTGACTGTGTGTCCTCAATGAAGAATTGTATTGAGTCTTGTGTGCACTTAATGAGGCTGTGAGATAATTAATAACTGTTAATCCTGCTGCTCATTTGAAGCCACGTATCTGCTGCAGCTTGCGTGAGCTCAACTGGCCCCTGCAGGGAGGATATCGCACGCACTGAACACTGCGGACTATAGTGTGTCCCTGAATTCAATTGCTGTATATGTTCCTGCATGTGTGCGTTAAGGGCAGCGATGTATGCAGAAGCCTCAGGGAAATCTTGGTTTAATTAATCTATAGCATAGTGTGATTCAATTTGCTCACTGTGCAGACCGGGCAACACACAGAAAGTGGCGTTGTGGAGTGGTTGGATGGCGAGGCAGCAGCAGGAAACAAAGTAGCGGAGGTTAATTTCAATGTTAAACCCATTACAAGCCGCCAGTAACTCGCTTAAAGTCCACCGGGTAATCGGTTTCCGTCACACAAAATCTTTCATAATTTGATTTTCACATTGTGATCGTCAACAAGTGGTATGGTAGATCATTGGGAGAGAAAATAATCTTTGTTTCTTGAGAAAATCAAGTAATCCAAACAAAACCCCCAAGTTTCCTTTTTCTGAGCTGGCTAATGCATCCCAGATGCCACTGTTTTGTAATCAGATTACTCGAATCCCATTAAATGTAATTCGAAATGTCCGCGTCCTGGGGAGAGGAGAGAAAGGCTGGGGGAAATTGATTAGTTATACTCATTGATTGATGTTTTCATTCATAACGTGAGGTCAAAGTTCATGTAACCCATTTCTCTGTCAAACACTCTCTCGCTCTCTCTCACCCTCTGTTTTGTCTATGTCTCTCTCCCCAAGTCTCTCTCCCTCCCTTATTTTCTCCTCATCTCTTTTACCATTCAAATCTCAGTGCCACACACACAGAGAGAGAGAGAGAGACATGCTCAGTACATCAACCCAAACCGCAGATCAAGCCTTTCACTGCTCTTAATGAATCCTTTGAAAGCAGGCGCCAGGGCCTTGTGTAACACACACTCTTTGCATGCATGCACAAGAACACTTACTCATACACACACACTCACATTCACAATCAGAGTGTGTGTCTTGATGGCGTGTCTTATTAATGAGGACTGCAGGAGGAAACTGTCTCCGTGCAGCTGATTGGGCTTGCAGCTTAAAAGACAGTGCACACATGAGGAGAACAGAGGAGCTGTTGTTAAAACTGGCCCTGGATTAGTTCCCTGTAAAGGGTGAGTTCACTGACATTACAAAAAAAATGTAATTTCTCACTTAATCTTGGAGCAGTCCAGCTGTGCAAATGGTTTTACTTTGGTTTTTTAGATTTTTGGTGGAAAAAAAAAAGTCTCCAGCTATTTCACAATCATCCATGTAAAATCTGATGAAAACCTGTAGTGTAGATTGTCTAGTTTTTTTTTTACTATCATTATTGTTATGTTTTTTGTGAACATGTCCCTGCAGCGTTTTGAAGATTAATTCTCATGCACAAGGGGCGGTCGTGTTTTTTTTTATTTTTGTTTACAAAGCAACACTATGTGATATTAAAAATAAATGTGCAGAGCAGGATGAGGGACTAAAAATCACAAAATATAGTCTGGAAACATTTCAAATGAAAGTGGCATCAAAGTGTTATTACATGGTACTTAATGCTGTCCTGTTAATTCTCTATATTAATCCTATTTACTTTATTGTCCGAAGTTGCAAACACACACACATTGTGCAAAAATGGGATAAAATACATCAAGTAATGGCTTGCAGTCAAACTTGTGACTCGAATAATGGAAGTGGAATCTGCAGAGAAGCTGAGTCACAGCAGGGAGGAGGGTGGGGTGTGGAAGGAGAAAGAAAAGATGCATGTATAGTTATGGAAGGAAAGAGGTGGAGGGATACGGAGACAGAGAATAAAGGAGGGTGACATCGGACAGAGGCAGGTTCTGTGTACTCATGTGAATGGGATTTGAGTGTCAGTTGAGACACAGACACAACATCTCGTCTGAAGGGTGACACTGAAACAGCGCGGTCACTTTCAATCACGGTGGCTAATGTCAGGGGAGGAGGACGCACACACACACACACACACACACACACACACACACACACACACAAATGAATACATGCACATACCTAGACACACATGTTTGAACACACACCACCCTGCAGCAGTGAATGATTGCATGCTCACAGTCAACATACATATGACCTCATATGTGAGTGATTCCTACCCCTTCCTCTTTCTCTCTCTCTCTCTCTCTCTCTCACACACACAAACATTCACATCATCCCTGGTGCTCACACTAACATATGCATGCTCACGTCGCCATACGCAGGGGCTTTCTCATAATACATGCACTCACACAGACACTGGTGTTCAAAGCAGCCTGTTGTTGTACACATGCACACATTGCTTGAATACACACACACACACACAAGGATTGGTCAGATCTGTTGTGGTGAGCGGGTCAGTCACCGCGGGACTGCAGCGTTGTTGTTGTTGTTGTTATCGCTCGCTAAGACAGATGGCAGTGTTGTTTGTGTGTGAGTACCTGTGGGGCGGATACAGGTACGAAAGTGTGCAGGGGTTTTTTGTGTGCGGCTCCGGCGTGCATGCATGGATATGTAGGATGGACATGAAGGGGGCCGTGTTTGCGTGTGCGGATGAATGGCTCCCAGTGGTGTGTTTAGGGAGCAGCGGCCCCCGGGGGGCTTTGCAGAGAGCCCAGCGCTCGCCGTCGCACAATGGCAGAGATAAACATCCACCCCCCCACCCCTGCCAATCCCTCACTAATATGAATAATAGACGAGCTGACTGGAGTCTGCACACCTAGAAAAAACTTTGTGTGCTTGCATATTTGTGTCTTTGGGTAAGGTTGTCAGGTTGTGCAGAAATGTTGATGGTGTGTTGTTTCGTGTGTGTGTGTGTGTGTGTGAGACTGTAAATGTATTTAGATGTGTGTTTATTTGATTATTGTGTGTCACCTTTTTGGTCTATAAGAACAAGTTATTTTCAGTTTTTACAGTCTGTGTGTGTGTAGGTAGTCTAATTGTCGGACATCTCGGGGGCCTGTGCAGCGCATGCAGACATCAATGTGTTCAATAATGCAGGAGTATTCACTGGTTTATTTATCAGGGTTAAGCTGAAATAAATGACACAGAATCCAGTTGAGGGCGGAGGGAAGGACAGAAGAAGGGGAGGAGAGGGGAGGGGGAGAAACAGCGAGAGAGATGAAGAGAGAGAAAGATGGGGAACGACAGCGAAACGCAGAGTGAAATAGAGGAGAGAGAAGAGACAATGAAGGAGAGGAAGCGGAGAGAAGCACTGCACTGCAGCCTAAATGAGCTGCACCTCTCCGCCACTCTGCGTTAGGCTGTGATTTTCCCCCTGAATCCCCGTGTACATACGTGCGCGGCACACAACTTTGTTTGCGGCGAGGAGTGCCAAAGTGCAAGACTTGAGGAAAGGATGGAGGAATAGAAAGCAGCTGGGTGGAAGAGACGGGGAGAATCTAGGGACGCAGAGAAATCTATATCTGCTGAATATTTGATCAAGTTTAAGCCCTCTGATTTGAGTCTCCTGCCAGGCTCTAAAGAAACCACAGACACAGGGGAGAGTAGAGGAAGAGCTGCAGGGAGGGGATGGAAGAGAGGGAGAAACAAGATGACCACAGTGAGGGGATTAAGGCTAGGCCCGTGGTTTGTTTTCTACAGAATAATCCCTCTGAAATGGAAATGCTTGTGTGGCACTATATATCTCCTCCTTACTTTGGGCATAGATAAAGAGATAACCTTGAATACCTGTTGAGAAAGTGCTGAAGCAAACATGGGGAGTATTCAGGAGTTCTTGTCTTGATATTAGAATTGTGTTCAAACCCTTTTTAATGATGACTTGTCAGTTCTTTGATTTTGATCACTTCTTGATTAAGAAGGAAGTGGAAATCCCACACAATGTCAGAAACAAAGTAGTAGTGAGGGTTTTGATTGCTAGAGCTTCATTTGCTAAAATTCTTCAAACTCCAGAGTAAGTCTGGAACCATTTGAGTGGATACTCTGCGGTGTTCGTGTCTGACAGCGGCTCTTTACAAACCAGTTCCCTCTCATTCCGACCACCCTTACTGTTAACAGTAACACGCTAGAGAAGTTGTTACACATTCTCAACTTTATAAGGCTTTCTCATCTGTTGTGGCCCTCACGGGACGTGCCTTGAGTTCGCTCCAAGCCAACCCCTGACAACTATTTTGAGCTGGACCTGAGAATGCTTCACGAGCCCACAACACATTTTTCACACTCCACCAAACACATCACATTCCTTGGGCAAACGGCCTCAGTTAAACTCTCATGCGTGAAAATAGCCTCAAATAAAGTGCAAAAGTGGAAAATGGAATAGAATAGGTCAGCAGGGGTTTGGTGCAATGGATCCAACTAATTTCCCCACTAGAGATAAAGTACATCAGCAACACTCAGTGAGAATAGTAGAATAGATGACTCTATTTTAAAGAATAGAGCTCAACTTAAGTGTTTTTGAAATGATTAAGCCTGAGATTCCCCCGAGCTTCGCCATATGTACCTTTATCATACACACAAGAATACTTACATGCAGTAGACGCCGCAACAAATGTGCAACATACTGTATATTGACATCTTTGTTGCGGGATACAAATGAGGTCAAGGCATTCCTGGCAAAGATAATAGGGGAGAGGAGAGGGACGAGAGTGAGCTGATGTAAAGTGACACTGGAAGAGAGCGAGGGATATTTTGGCAAGGGAAAAAAAAGAGGAGAGAGAGAGAAGAGAAAGAGGAGGGTACAGCTGAAAAAAGAGAGATGTGTGCTGGGTGTGAGTAAAAGAAAGTGACAGATCGCCTGGCCGATTTAGGTCAGCAATCAGCCGCACTACTGTCTGCGAGATTGGGTGTGTGTGTGTGTGTGTGTGTGTGTGGGATTTTGGTTGACTGCTTATGCATACTTTGTGTATGTGTGCGAGCGGTCGGTGCATTTGTGTGCGATTGCGTGTCACGTTTGTGTGTGGGTCTGTTGGAAGGCTGACTGTGTAGTCTGTGAGAGTTTGTGTTTGTAGTTGTGTTGGCAGGGTGGGGGTTGATTGCGTGAGCGAGTGTGAATACGTCTCTCCTGTTAAAGGTCAGACAAGAAGAATCCCTTCCTAATTGGATTGGGCCTGGTTAACATTGTATGATTCATTTAACCTTCCTACACTGTCTGTCTCACACACTAACACACACAAACACACAGATGCACAAACTTTTCTCATCCCACCCCCCCCATCGCAGCTTGACACACAAAAGCATCATTGTGCCGCTGCCGTCTGCCGAGGAACCTTCTGCAGAGGGATGTGTTTCCCTGACAGTCAGACATAGGGGAGTTCAAAACAAGCGCACCTCTCAGCTGACCTCTGCCATCAGTAGAACGCATTAGCCTGCTAATATAGCCTTGATTTAGTGCCCAGGTTCAAGCAAACATGACCCCTGATCAACATAGCGAACGTGGTCACATCTGTGTAGCCCCACACAGGCATGTGTGTGTTTCTGCGTGTGTTTGTTTACACAAACTAACTTTGTGCAAAAAGTTTTCCATCTGTTCTCCCCTTTTCAGTTAATGGAATGTTTTAACGATTTAGGTAATATACACTTATTCTTTGTGGGTGTAGAGTTTAGGTACTAAAAAACATGGGTATTTTAAGGTGGAAAAGAGGCGAAGAAGCCAATGATGTCAAGATGTCAACTTGGAAAGACGCTGAGATTCGAGAGCGTTTGGTGATAAGGTCCAACGCATTTTCATGTCTGAAAATCTCATTCACACAATATATTCAATTCTTTAACCTGTACATGAAGAGACATTGAATTTTGAAAATTAATTTTACTTTGGACTCAATGGTAGAGATCTCAGTTTGTGTATTCTTGAGCACTGGGCAGGCTAACTGTTTCCCTTTGTCTTTATGCTAAGCTAAGCCAGTATATTAGATATGTTCTCTATTTTACAGGCATGCTCTAAGTGTGAGAGAGATTATGGTGTTGTTGGAGCAGGACTGAACCTGGCAGCTGTTCAGTAGAAGATGGAAATGAAGAGGGCGAATGGATGGGAGAGAAGAAGTAAATTACAAGGAAAGAGATAAGCTAGAATAACTTGAGCACGCAGGAGAGAAATAGAAGAGGAAGGGTTGGCAGTGCTGCGAGGAGACAGTAGAAGAAGACAGTGTTGACACTCGGCAGAGCGCGAGGGCCCACGGCTCAAAGATACAAGGACAAACAATCAGTGGCAAATCCTTTTTAACCACCATTTAAGCAGCCCTAATTACCCCAAAAAACTGCACAAAGAACATCATTATCACTCGGCGCTCGTGCACGTGCCTGTTGTGTCTGTGCGTGCATGTGCGCTCCACTTGTTTATTGAAGAGCGATTCATTAGCGGACTGGCTGTTTACTTGTTCTTGACTAATCGTCATTGTTGGGAGATACTTTGGTTGGATTTCACAAATACAGCCAGGCAGTTTTTTACCCCCCACCCCTCGCTGTCAGAGCCATAATCTTTCACACACACACACACACACACACACCCCACCCTACCTTAACTCTCTCAACCTGGCTTATTTTACCCTCGGCTCAACTTGGGCCAAAAAAAACTTAATCGGATGCATGTTGTCCGCTCAGGAAAGACCAAGGGTTTGATAATCATTTAGAATGCGGCGGGCGTACAAGCCAAAAAAGCTGGGGAGTGGAACGAGCGGTGGAACTAATGATCCTGATGTTGTCACGGTCCAAGTAAGTCTGTGTGGACGTGCTGCAGGGCCAGACAGGGGCGAGGCCTGATGGTCGCGATCCGGCGGCAGGGTTTAGCGCGTTGAATGTCACAGGGAGCGAGTTAGTGATACAGTGAAGAGTTTCGGCTAAAGACGACTTCAAGTTGCCCCAGTAGTTCAAATATTAATCCTCTCTTTTCCCTCTGGAGGGGCTTATCGTCCATATTAGTACCACACATCGGGCTGCCGCTGTATGCGCTGATTATATATTGATGGGGTGGGGGGTTGGGGTGGGTATATAATTGAATACCCACCTCGTGAAGGGGAGTGCTCGGTCTCGTTTCTCCACTTCAAACTACCTCAAGTGGGAGGGGGAAGGTGAAGCGGGTTTGCCACCTCTGTGTGCGTGTGCGTGTGCGTGTGTGCTTGCATGTTTGTGTGTAATGGCCTTTTGTCCGCCTGTACCCACCCCCAGCCTAAGCTTTAGATCCGGGCCCCAACCACGGCTCCAGCCCTGCTAACCACTGGTTTAATATATGCAATTAAGAAGCTAATTAGAGTAATTAATTCAGCCAGGGCCAAGGCCCACCCTGGCCCCTATTCACAGCTTAGGAACTGCCATAATCCCCCTGCCTACGCACACACACATGCACACTCAAGCTACACAAAAAATAACACACACTCAGACACCACCAAACCCTCATTATGAGCGGGGTCTTTGTTGACTGTGTGTGTGTGTGTGTGTGTGTGTGTGTGTGTGTGTGTGTGTGGTGCCAGAGAAGTCGGAGATGAAGAAAAAGGGTGTAAATAAAGACAGAAAAAGTGAGGCAGTCAGTTCAGCATAATGAGTAAAAACAGTGAACTAATTCATTGGCAGCACAAGCCTCGCTCGGCTGCTCTCTTGGTGGCGCTGCGAGAGAAGAGGGCCCTGTTGTGGCAAATGGCGTCTTACCTCATCCGTAGCAACAGCTCTGCTGTCATTGCTTCTGGAAGCCAGCCGGCTGGGAGGAAAGAAAAGGTTTAATGTTGAATGCCCTGCCTGTTTTATAGGTTTAACCTTTATTTATCCGGGTTTGTCCCTTTTGAAGATTTAAGATCTGGTTTTACAAGCCTGACTTTGCCAAGAAAGCACTATTACATTATTGCAGATCCATTTCAAATTATTTGGAGCTAAAATTAAGACTAAGGTGCCGTTTTTTCTTATATTTTACAATATAACAAGGCGAAGCGGGTAGTTTGTTAGTCTTTAGTGATTCATACGCACGCCATAAACCTTTGATAGCTTGCATTTGGCTGCGCTCTTTCCTGAGGAAGAAGAGAGCGAGTAATTCCAGGTTTGTTATTTTTGGAGCGTGATTAAGAAATGCATGATGAATCGAAGATGAGAGGAGCGGGGCAGATTTACGGTACTTGGTGAACGCCACTGTAAACGGATTACCGGTAAAGAAATCTAAGAAGTTTTGGCGACGGTGCTCAGAAAGAAAAAGGTCGCTCAGCCCACAAATGTGACACAGAGTGACAAATTAGTCATCGTTTATTTGGGGCTGTTGTGTTGACACGAGGGATTTGTGCTACCTTTTTTTTGTTTGTTTTTTTTGAGTTTCTGTTTTTTGAGTGAGTACTGCAGAACTGATAGTTTTTAGTGCCCCTCCCTGACATGGATGTTGAAGTGCACTCTTTTTGACCTGCGAGTGTCAGGAGCACATCACACTTATATCAATCCACACTTATATCATCCTCTGCTCATGTCATGTGAGGTTTTGTCAGTTGATGAGCGGAACACTGCTCCCATCTGCCATGTTTTGGCATGCTGTGGTGGTTTCTTTTAAAGCCAGGCCTCTAAAAGAGCTGCGTGCAGTCCTTGGAGGTAAGAGTAGTTGGCTTGTGATCCTGCGGGAGCTCGGTGTGTTTGTGTGTGTGTGAATGGCACGTTTGAAATATGAATTATCCTGAGCTGTTTTCACACTAGAACCTCACACTTGACCCTGTTAAAAGTTTCACCCAGATGGGAAACTCTGTCTCTCTTCTACTTTTCCTTGTGTTATTCTGTTTCTGTCGCTCTGCATGTGTGTCACTCTCCCCGCTTCCTGCATGGCGCTCTTATGACTTTTTTAGTTGCTCTCTCACCCTCTTTCAGCTCAAGACAGCACTAAAAAAAAGTGAGCCAAGCAAAGATACATGCATTCCTTTTGCTATCAGATATGGCAGCGGGGAAGAAAGACTTCCTCTTGCTAATTTCACATGCAGGACTCCCAAGATGAAATCTGAAAAAGATATTTTTTTCCCACAGGTTTCCAGATCAAGAAAAAATGTGGAAGAATACACTTACAAGAGAATTTTAGATTCCAACTACATACAATCTGATTTCTTACATAAATTACATGTTGCGGCAGAATGTTTTCAAATTAGATTTTCACTTGATCGATCAATGAGATTATCTTTTGCGATTCTGTCTCTGCGCTGGGGATAGCTGTGAAATACATTTTCGGGTTGGCCCTCCATCCAGACTTGGGTGTATGCTGCAGCCTGACTGGTTCATGGCGGGAAAGAACTGTGAAGCAGTAATTCTTGTTTTTAATCTTCATTGTGGATGAGCAGGTACGGTTCAGTGTCTCCCTCACGTATCCAACCTGTGACCTTTTTCAGTTTCAGGTCAGTCACTCATCAGTCGAGTTCTCTCAGAATCTCCAATCTTTAATAAGTATAATTTTGTTACAGTTTTTTAAGAAAGCACGTACCTGTGAAATACTTATAGCTGTTTTTAGATATGAACGAAAAAATGTCCTGACATTTGGATCTGGACATTATCCTGATGCAGCAGGAGATTGTTGACATCAGATGGGACAAGAAAATGTCCGCAACATTCAAGTGAGGAGGAAATTCAGAGGCGGAAATCAAAATTTTTTGGTTTTTGGCCCTTATCACCAAAAACTCTTGTGATTCTAAGTTGAAATAATCGTCTGTGTCTTCTCCGTGTTTGGCTTCTGTTTTTCATCTTGAGAGATTTGTCTTGTTTTAGAAACGTCATGAACACGCCTACTGAATTCTCCGGACATTATCCTGTTGTATGGGCTCACTGACTCAGACATTTGCGCTCTCATTCCTGGACAATGTCCGGAGTTCAGATGTCAGATTGTCACATGTTCTACCATTAAACTTACGACAGATTTGTTTAAGCATTTTTTTATCTACCTTGACAGACTTGGTGTTGTGTGATCTACTTTGGTAGTGTGAGAATGATCTTATCAGGCAATAAAGCTTGTTGAACTTGAAAACCAAGGTGGCAGAAAGAGACAGACGGATATCTCTCAGCTGCCAGATGAAATAAACTAAATCAAACAGCCAAGTATGCAAACAAACCTCAGGACAGCACCAGAGAAACCTTGCACTAATGAGCACACACACACACACACACACACACACACACACACACACACACACACACACACACACACACACACACACACACACAGGTTTTTCCAGTCCCAAATGCACCAGACATCCGCGGATGATTTCACTTAAGCAAACAAGACGAGCAGATTAGATGCTAAAAACACACATTTGAGGAGCAGACTGCAATTACACACACAAACACACACACTTGCATGCATCAACCTAAAGACACACACCATGATGGGAAAATGAGATTCAACGCTCACATAAACGCACTTCAGAACTGAAGACAGAATGATGTATACGGCATGCAAACACACCCACCTCTCTGAGAAGCAGAGACAAGCACAAGCATGCATGTAACACAGACACACACACAGACACACACACACACAGTGCGAAAAAGACAGAAAGCCATACAGCTAAGCACACAGCTTCTAGCAGGCTGCTTTAATCAAAGAGAAGCTAAACAAACACAACTGTCATCACTCTCTTTCTCTCACTGTTGCACACATATAAAGATATACACACACAGTGTACACACACACTACGCACAGTATATAATTGCCCTATGCTTTCTGCTGTCCATCATCTTCCCCTTCATATCTCACCCTTCTTCTTTCCACTTTCTCTTTCTCCTATCTCTCCCTCGAGCAGTATGCAGGCACAGATGTCAAGATGTATTATTTCGGCTGGTTGGCTCCCATGTTCTCTCTGTGTGTGTGTGTGTGTGTGTTTTTTTTTCCTGCTTTCCTCTTTTGGAAACACGCAACAATGGTGGTGAGGGGTGAGGAAGACAGAGGAGGCCTTACTGGTAAAGATGAGTAAAACAAAGCTGAATTCCATCGTATATGTCCTCATGGACTAAAGCATACATTATAAATGGCACACACTCATAGACACATGACTTCAGTGTTCCAGTATTGCCGTCATGGTTCAAGGACATTTAAGGCAACACACACATGCACTTGTACTTTGTATTGAATCTGTGTTGATCCATTAGAAGGACCTCCATGCTCGTCAGGATTGTGTTGTAGCCCAGTCTTGGCTGGTGCATTTAAACACTGAAATGCAGCCAGGTTTAAAGTGCCCTGTGTGTGTGCGCTCGGGTGCGTGCACAGTATTTACAGTGTATGCAATGAGAGATGGAAACTTGAGAGGAAAAGAAAGGAGAGCCTGCTTTCTCGGTCCCCCAGTGTTTTCACGGTCTGTGAATTTGGGCCCCTAAAATCTAAAATGTATGGTGGTTGTGGAGTAAGAGAATAATTGTAATATAGTGACAGTGTGTGCCTCCAACAGATCCGTTTTTACTCAGTATCACATGGTCATTAGTCAGTGTTGGGAGAAGCTTCTTTGAAATTATAGCCCCTGAAGTCGTCCATTAACAGCAATGCTATATTTATCACACCTATATAATTCTGACATACTTATTTATGAAATAGAATAAAACTGATTGTTTTATTGAAATTAGTAAGCTACACTACAAACTATTCAGTTAAGTCCTTTTAATATATTTGAGTGGACATTTTTTAACACACAAGATGAAATATAGCGATTTAGCGTTTGTCTTAGCAAGATGATTCACTTTTCTATTAATCTTGTTGGAGCATAGGCTATACTTTACAAGTACTTTTAATACTTCCTATTAGTACACTTGAAAGCAAGTATTTAGGCCATTAACCTTTACTCAAGTAGAAAAGTTGATGTAGTACATTTACGGGAGTACATGTTTGTCTATTTGTACTTTTACTCAAGCAAAATGTTTGAGTATTTCCTCCACTACTGTGCCCAACACCACACAACAATCCTACTACTACTACTGCAGTAACTGTAGCCTATTTGTACTGCATGTTCACATTAATACAGTTGTTTTACTAAGTAGTAACATACAAGATAACCAACTAACTAGTCCTACAGAATGACTACATCCTGTAGGACTAGATTTATTAACAACTCTGTTCCATCATTATGTATAATTGAGCTTCTTCACCCAAAGGTTGTTTGATTTTGGTTCCTGCTCGATATCCTCCACTAAATCAAGACCCAACATTTTCCCCAGTCTTCGATTAACATCTATTTTCCTATTCCTGGCCAACCCACAATCAAGCTCTGCCAAGAGTTTAAGCAGCAGAGCCTAATGATGTATAATGCAGATTAGGCTTTTACTGTGAAGCATTTTAGCTAAACCTTGAATAAAGTTTTCCTTAATGGAAAATCCAATTGTTTCAAAGGTCTCTCCTATTGGACACGACTCTGCAGTGGGCAGGGCTTTAACACTTTGTCAGCATAGAGAGTATGACAGGGATGGTTAGTTAGGTGTGTGTGTGTGTGTGTGTGTGTGTGTGTGTGTGTGTGTGTGTGTGTGTGTGTGTGTGTGTTACAAGTATGCATGTTTATTAGATGGACCTCAAAGCTGCAAAACGCTCATTAGAGTGTTTGATTGTTTTTGCGTTTACGTGCATGTTCCTCCTGAAGCGCATCATTTATCACACACACACACGTGCACGTGTTCCTGAGGTTGGCAGTTTTTGTCCTTTCTCAGCTCACATAGAGTTCATTAAAAGCCTTAATTAGACTGACAGTTATGTGTAATTACAGTCTTTAAGATGTACAGCTTCTCTGCAGGCCCACTCCTTCACTGCCTCCTTTCAAAAGTCCTCTTCTGAAGGGAGAAAGTGTGTGTTCGGGAGCGTTCACACGTGTTTGTGTTTATTTCGGAGACCTAACCTTCCTCAAAGTTCCACGTCTTTGACATTTTCCATTAATATCAAAAGGGAGTGACATTTATGAGGCCCTTCTCCTCGACAGCTTCTGCCTCCGTAGATTCTGTGTTTTTCCCGTCATTCTCTTCCATTTTCACCCTCGCTCTTCCTCCTCCTCCCTCACACCCTTCTGCTTCCCTCCTTCTTAATTTAGAAACCCCTCCTCTCTCCCCGCCGCCATCTTCCCACTTGCTTTTGCTTTCTTTCTCTCCTTCTCTCCTGCTACATGTCACAGATCCCTGTTACGTTCCTCCCCTCAGACTGCTGACCCACTTCCCTCTTTCTCGTTCCCCGCTTCCTGTTTCACCAGACGTTTGTCCTTCAGTTGCGCAACTTCTCTCCCTTTCCTGTTCCCCCGCTCGCCCAATTTCTATTTCACCGAAAGTCGTGTAACCTACATCTCGAACCCAAAAAAGCAAAAAAGTAGGCCCAACATTATTCGACTGCCTGTCCTTCAGAGAGGTCTTTAAATAATCTCAAAAGTACTTGGCTTGTGATGTTTAGACATGACAGAGCTTTTTTAGGTTTACTCCATAAATTAGTGTGATTGATGTTATTAAAAAAGGATTGTGGGGTTTTTCCTGCATATCTTTTCAATCTGAAGGAATAGAAAAATACCAAATATAATAAAAAATGTCTGCCAAACAAAAATAGAGGTCAAACAAATAAAATAACCGTGGGAGTCAAACTGTATTCCTGATCCCTGAACAGTATCGTGTACATTTTTCTGCAATATCTCCATTGTTTATTGAGTCACCATCATCTACAAAGTTAACTCAAAGTCACTTATATTAAGACAATCTGACAGCTCAGTGTCACGGAAAGAAGTTTTGGCCTCAAATACACACAGTGTTTCATGAGTTATGTTTCTAGTCGAAGGGTTTGTGCCCCGTGGCAGAGCAGAAAGCATGCAGCGAGGGTCGCCTCCTCCACGTCTTTGGCATGTCGGTGGCGAGGCTCCAACACTGTAATCCTGCAATGACAGACAATGTCACAGCTAGGTTCTGCCTGAGAGGAAGCCCCTCACAAAGACGGGGACGGCAGGAAGGCTGGAAACATAAAGGCAATAATTGAAAGGCGAGGGAGAGGGAAATGTCGGAGAGGAGGGGAAGCGAGAGCTGCTGGTGAAGAGAGTGATTGCTGCAACAGACGACTTGTTTTTTTTTTCCTCTACCCCCTCTCCCCGGTGATGAAAGTATGACAAAGTGACAGGAGACGTGGAACTGCGAGTTAGGTGTAGTTGTCTCCTGTTTTCCTCTTCACTGCACAGAATTCATGCCTAAATTGAGACAGTAAATCAGGCTAATGTGAGACTGGGGGCTTTTATTCGGAGACGCTGCGCTCACACAGGTGTGTAAATGTGCAATCCTGTGTGTCGGTGTGTGAGCACATGCGGGAGGGGGAGGGCTTAGTGGCCCCAAAAAAGAGGAGGATGAATGATGAGGGCATTAACGTGAGAGAAATCACATCAACTCTGCTACTCTGGATACACCTGGTGTCCACAGTACTCAGGAGTTTTAGAGCCGCTAAAATGGCGACGCTTTGAAATGCTGCTCACCTCGTTTTAATTTGAAAACTGCGCGGCAGCATTTCAGTCTGGACGGGCAGAAACGGACATGTTTTAAAAGAGTTGACGTTTGCTGATTGGGTCTTTTCAGTCAGGACGTAGCCTTCGCTGATTTGTCAGGCTCCTGCCATATGGCCCTGTTCTGGAGGAAACGACAAGCATTAGCCTGGGTACCACTCTAGAATGTGGTATCCAGTTACCTGTCTTGTGTCTCACCCCCTCTGACTGGTTTTGAAACAGGCGTGTGGTGTGTGTGCATGTGTGTGAGATGTTTTCAGGAGATAAAAAGTTGACACACACTTAAAGTCAGGGCTGTGAAAGTAGATTTGTTTGTTTTAATTAAAATCATCAATGCAGATAATGATTATATCAAAACTGACTTCTTAAGTCTTAATATCAGGGGACAGCAAGTGCGTCACCACACATGAAAAGCACAAATTCGATGCTTTCCTCCTCTGAACACGCATCACACAGCGTCTCCTCTCATTCCCTTTACTCAACGGAGAGAAGAGGAAAAGGAAGGACGGAGCAAAGGAGGGGACAGAGTTAGTGAGTGATGGACTTCTCTGGTTTAACCCAGATCCAGGCAGCCGCAGGAGGAGTGGACAACCGGAGGTGTTTCGTTTTTATTCTCGGAGCAACTTGGGAATAAGAGAGGCTGGTAAAGAAAAAAGAGAAGCGTGAGCAAAGAGCAGGAGAGACAGTGAGAAGGTACGACAAGGCTGGCGCTGACCCATTTCTCCAGGCCTCCAATCTAGTGGGCTGATATAATGGAGGACGGCTGCCCACATACACGCACAAACCTTGAGACGGACACACGCCAGCAGACAAGAACGCACAGAGACGGACATGCACATGCGCACATACTGGAGTCCTCAGACAGCCCCCCCCTCCTCCACGGTTGCTTCAAGTGTTACTTCTCATCCTGTGTGGCTGCAGCAAATCTGGCGTCACCTCAGCCGCCACTGGAAAATATCGCATTCAGACACTCAAGCGCAACCGTGAACTCGCCGGCCCACTGCGCCGGCTCAGCCTCCCTCTCCTCTGCCCCCGCCGGCGCCGGGGTAGCGCTAACGTACCGAGCCACATCTAAAAAGGCTTTGCAGGGGTATTTTTTATTATTTTTAAAAAAAAATCTGTGCCGTAGAAGTCACTCAGGGATTCACTGATAAGTATTCATTAAGTATTGATAAGCAGTCATTGAAGTTTTCATTCAATATGCATGGAGGTCCACTCAGAGGTACACTTGACAGGGATTGCAGGGATAGCAGTTTCCAGCAGGTTTGTGGAAGTTAACGGGTAGATACTTAGCACACACACATACACACACACAGGAAAACAGAAAAACAGAAAAACACACAGAATGCCCTCGCTGCCCCAGGATGGGAACATTGACCCAGATGTAAGGAACATTGGTCGTGACTGTCCTACATGGCCCGCACTTTACTGACGTTACACAAGGCTCATCCACCCAGTCACTAGGACTGCTTTTAATGGCCCCTGCTCCCTCTTCTCTTTTTCTTTTTTTTCTTTCTCCTCCCTCGCTTTGTTCCCTCTTGCCCGTCTTTCTTTTGGTCCATTATGCACGTCTATGCTCGGGCGCTCGCATTTATTTATCCGCCGTGGATTATTTTCCTGAATGGGGCAGTCAGACTTATTACGTCTGCTCCACCGCGATTTGTTCCTCGTCGTTTAATTAATTGACGTGAGAGTGAGCGGGGGAGAAATCGGCCTCTGTGTTTATGCCTTTTGTTGACCTTATTTATGCCCCGCCCCTCCATCCCCCCATCCCTGGGCCTATACACACACACATGTATATCTCTTATAGAGTCTATAAGCAGCTTTTAGAGGTTGTGTGCAGATCTTTTATTAATGCGTAGAGACACTGTGGCTACACTGTGTTGCTGCAGCCGTCATTGACCCGCTGTGCATCACATCAGATTATGAGGTGGAGGATCCCTCACACACACACACACACACACACACACACACACACACACACACACACACACACACAACATCCCTGACCTTTGCCGTCTACATGCAACATTTAGATGTGTGAGAATTCTCAATTAAGGTCATACCACACGTAAAACACGACCATACTCAGCTGGATGATTAGTAAAGCTAAAGCAGTGTGTCTAACAAATGGTATGGATTCAGTCAAACGACAATGTGACATCAGACAGCAGCACTTTAAGGCCTCCAGCAATATTTTAGCTCACTGTCTCGAAACGAAACCATAAAATGGCAGCGGGTCTGTCGCATGAAATCACACTCTCGTTCTCGGGGCCGTGCACATGTGTGCGTTTTTTCAAATGCAAGGATCAGGTGCGTTCCCCGCCCGCAGTCCTCCTGTTTTTGGAACTGTTTGATGGGAGGAGGGAGAGGGCGGAGGGCGCTGAGCAGTGGCCCAGTTTGTTGTGTGTGTGTGTTTGGATGCTGGAGGTTAATATGAAGTGATTCTGAGTCGCCCGCCCTCCGAGTGCGCAGGACAGCGGAAGACGGGAGGGGTTAGAGGAGAGAGAGGGCGAATAGAGATGTAGTGATTGTGTGTGTGTAAGGGGGGGGGGGGGGGGGGTGATTGTAATAGAACAGGATGGATGGAAAGCGAAAAACTGCTGAGAATTAAAATGTCATCGAGCACAGAGTGGAGATCAACCACACGGAAGCAAAGACACTGAGATCATTTTCCTGTGTGTGTGTGTATGTGAGTGAGAGAGAGAGAGAGAAAGCTGATGTCAACGTTTTGAGGTAATATGTCTCCTCCGTAGAGGTATGTGTGAAATTGGGGGCTTTCGTGAGATCCTCCCTGTGAATTTATGTGTGTGTGTGTGTGTGTGTGTGTGTGTGTGTGTGTGTGTGTGTGTGTGTGTGTGTGTGTGTGTGTGTGTGTGTGTGTGTGTGTGTGTGTGTGTGTGTGTGTGCGTGCATATGTGTGTCTGTGTGTTCGGCAGCATGTGATACATCATGTGAGTTCAACCTGTGACCGTGACTTGGCTCCCAGCGTTGGCCGGTCCAGGTCCCATCGCCTGTACTTCTCTCCTACACACACACACACTGTAACTTTTGTTAAGTCATGTTTTCCCCTAAATTTCAACTTGTCTGCTTTATAAATCACATTATTACAGAATACAAATTGCAGAGAATTCCCCTCTGAAATCAGCCAATTCTGCTGTGAGCGGAAATGAGAAATGTTGTTTTAATTTCTTCATGCACTTTATCTTACCCTTTCAGAATTGCATGGGTCAGATTAAACACCGTTAAAAAAAGATTTAAAAACTGTAATTTGTAGCCAAAGTAACCAGAGTATCCTGAAATCCCTTTTCCTCTTTTTTTCGTGCTCTTTCCTCTCACAGCAGAACAGGCAGCGTCATGTAGTAACATTACTGCTATGTGAAAAAGTGGATGCTTTCTTCTTTTACTTATTTAAACCTCTATCAGCACCCATCTCCTCCGCATGCGACAGACGCATATCATATCATCCAAGATCTCTCACATACAGTCACTGCACAACAGAGGCGCCGAACACGCTGGCGTCCGTGTTTGTGGCCGGTCCCGTTTGTGGATCAAGTGTTACCACAACACAGTCAACAGTGTGTCTTTGTCCGCTGCAATTGAAGAGAAACCTGCGCTCTTTGCAGAAAAACAAGTTTGGAAAACCCTAATGCTGCGTTGGAAGTGATAACGTATTGTGCGTTTGGAGATGGAATGTGAAAATAATACACGGCTGGTGTGTTTTTTTCAGAGGGGGAGCTAAAATAATGCCCGTTCTGTCTCAGTACACAACTTAATGCTCGCCCCCCTGCCCCCACCCTCCCCACCCCTGCCACCGCCGCTAGGTAATGGCTTGTGATAGCTTCGTTAATGCGTCATAGCAAGGTCATAAAAGCGCCATAAAAGATTTATGGAGACGTTTTTGGTTACAGGAAATTTGGATGGCAAGATCCAGATTCTTTTTTTGGGGGGGGGGGGGATTGAATCCTTCAAATGAGAAGGGCTCAAGTTATATGCTCCTCTTCATCTAGATGACACACATGGAGCTCATAAAGCCTCTGGAAAGTGCGGGCTTCAAATTTAAACAGGAAGGCCTCGGCAAACCCCATCCCAACGTCCCCCCCACCCACACACACAAACACACAAGTCCAGCCGAGTGACAGACGTGACTTTTGTGGTTGTTTCTGGAGACTGTGGCTCAAAATCCAAACATCCACCCACCCATCCGTTTACTGCCGCTTATCCGGGGTCGGGCTGCAGTGGCTGCAGGTTAAGCAAGGCAGCCCAGACGTAGTGCAGCGTTTAGTCCCTGGAGGAGGGAGATCCGGAGGCATTCCCAGGTCAGATAGGATATATAATCTCTCCAGCGCAGTTCTGTGTCTACCCCACAGTCCTCTGCCCATTTGACGTGCCTGGAAAACCTGCGGGGGTCTTGGAGGTCTTCCGGGAAAATCCAAACAAGTGGAACTAAAAGGAGGATTTTAAAGGCAAGCGCTGCTGCCGTGAAGCAATACATCGGTTTTAGGTTGATTTGCACAGATGGGAGCACTTTGCACACACACACAAACACACACAGAGGTATACACACTGAAACCAATCCAGTCTCGGTCTTCACCAGTACGCCTGCAGCAAAACAAAACACCCACTCGCATTTGAGTCTTTCACGTGGCATTTGCATCCGTGATTATGGCGTTCGTTAACCTGACACACTCATTACGTGGCTAACGCTCCATCACAGAACAGAGGCTAGCGGGGGTGCCGGTGGGCTCGTGGAACGTGAGATAGCAAAATGCGAGGAAACTTTGTTGCTACCTGGTCTCTTTCCTTTTTTTTTTTTTGCTTGATTATTCTGTTTGTTGGTAAATCTCTTTACTGTGCTCCACATTCCCAGTTTTACTCCCTTTAATCTGGCTGTCATCATGAAATACGTCCGTCCTCATGCTCAAAGCGTGTGTGTGTGTTGTTCACTAGCTGACGTGTACAGTTTTATGCAACAACAGCATTACCTGCAAACCTCCACCTCAACTTCATTATTAAAAAAGAGGCATGAGGGACGTACATCCGCCTGGAGGTCCGGCGGGTTCTATGAGGGCCCTGCAGGAAAATATATCTGTCTCTCTTCATTTATCATCTTCATCTTCAATTGAAATCCATAACAGTGCATTTATTTGTATTATGCACCATAAACACTCAGAGTTGACACAGTCTAGGCACTGATGGACATTTACTCTCCATTTAGTTTAATTACATCATTTTTTGTTGATACTGAAATCACTGTAGAGAATCTTCTTACTCTCAAGAGTCATTCAGAGAGAAAATGTTGTTCTTCTGCTCATCTCCATGTGACTTCAACTTATTTCCTGCCATTTGCAGAAGCTTGAAGCTTTTAAAGCAGCAGCAACTGTTTTTATTTGCCCTGTTTGGCTCAGACTGCAAGGCACAAGTCTTAAAAAAAATTTCAAGAGGAAAAACCCACACATTTTATTTTATTTTTTAAAGGTAAAAAAATGGCGAGTTAATTGCAATTTTAATTGGATTCATTAAAAATACTACAATGGGCATATATATATATTTTGTCTACTTTTCCTGATTATTACTCCAACCCAATGTTTAGCAGAACATTTTAGGTTTAAATGCCGTCAAAATATATAAGTATCAATATGTATTCATGGTACAAAATACAATTTTTTTCTCGGGACTTTTGAGTGGAGCAAAATGCGAGACGTGTCCCGAACTAGAGCGAAGGATGTGATGGAAATGACAAGTTCAGTGTGTACACAAATTCACATCACTCACAGGAGCAAGTGTTTTGCTGCGGGAGGCCAGCTGTCACTCAGCATGTGTGGAATATATAACCAGGGCAGAAAAACACACCACGGGGGAGAGGAGGTGCCGAATAGAGTGGGAGGGCAAACACCCGGGTCCAGGCTGCGTGTTGATGCAAATGAAATAACTGCACAGTCCACTGTGGCGAGTGACGGTCAATATAGAGCCGAGAGGCATGAGGATGTGGGGATGGGTACTGAAATCCTACATCATCTCACCTCTACGTGGCTCTGGCAGGACGTAACTTTAGCCCACAGCTAGCAGCTGCCTCCAGCTCGAGTCGACACGAAAACAAAATGTCTAAAGCTAAACTATCGAGAATGTGGGGCTGTATTTCACACCAAAGCATTCCGACACCCGTGCAGCAAATATGCGAGCGATAACCGAGAGCCTGGAGCAACAGCTTGTGGAGCTGGTGGGGGTATGCACCTTGTTTGGGATCCACCAGTAAACGAGAGAAGAAGAAGGAAGGGAAGAACATGACAAACTTAATGAAGCGCAGGATGCATTTGAAAGCTGCTCTGTGCACGAGTGCTTGTCTGACAAGCATCAGGCGGCAGTGGCGGTGTCTCTGGCCCAGGCGCTGGGGAGACAGTTCATTACGAGTTTGGAGGTGTGTCAAGGGCTATACAAATAAATAAAGTTATTATTTTACTGTATTAAGTGCTGAAACCATTTAGTGTTTAAATGATTATAGTTGTTATGTAAGAGTTCTTGCACCTATTTTTATTGGTATATTAAATTTAGGTTTACTTGAAACTGTTAATGTGCTATTTGCATTAACAATAAATAAGCTGTTCTTATCGTCGACCATCATTTTGTGTTTGTTAGTTTTTTTTCCTAAAGATAAAAGTATCCATTCTGGCACAGTTTAGGCACCGGTGCTGTTTTAAAAATATCGATTTAGCACTGGTATCGGAAAAAAAAAAAAAAAAACGTTACCCAACCCTGTGCCAATGTGAGGTTGAAGCCATCGAGTCTGTGAACGATTTGTCATATTCCTCCGGTGGAGTCACAGTCCACTTCTACGTAACTGTGGGCAGGCTTCAGCAGCCATAATTGAAGCAGAGAGGAGGCTTGGCCCAGCACTGACCTTGGTAATAACAAGAGAGACACAGAGAAAGACTCTCATCCACTCTGTGATCTTTTATATGGAGTACGTACACACTCCCCGGGCCCACTCGCCCGCCTGCCTCCCTGTGCCGCCACTACGCAGCCTGATCGAGGTTGACTGCAGTATTATTTCATTAATTAAGTTTCTCCACTTCCTCCTCCTCTCCCTCTTGTCTTCCTGTCGAACATGGGTGTCAGAGCGACGCCCTTCCTCTCCTCCGTCCTCTGGCGCCTCACTGTACCCCCCCCTCCATCACTGCTGATCATCGTATCAATTACTCATCCCTCCTCTCCCTCTTGTCCCTCCCCGTTTCACTCTCAGCGCTCGTCCCCCTTTCTCCTCTTATCTCATCCCAATTTACTGCGTACAGCCTTCCCCTCTCTCTCTCTGTCTCTCTCTTCCTCTCTCCATCCTCCCCAAAGTGAGGTGGGAAAGATTTGAGGCACACCAATCCCCCTACACCTCTCCCCCCTATCTCTCGCACTCTCATCTCCGACTCGCATCAGGATTTCACAGATGTTCTGCGATTATTTCTACCTTGATGTTGCGATATCTTCCCTCCCTCAAGTGTGGGAAAATGTGCAGCATGTTTTTTTTTGTTTTTTTTTTACAACTGAAATTTGGAGGCAGAATATTTTCGATCCAAGGACAAATCAGCGATGATCTCTTTGTTCACTTTGTTCCTGTGAAATTGAGATTCTCAGAAATAGTGGCACCTGCAACATGTGTCATGCTTCTGAGAGGATGAGTCGGGAAACAGTTTTCTGTCACAGCAGTGATATTTGCGACCTGTTGGTGATGATGTTTTTTAAAAAGTAGTGGATTGCATTTGCAAAAATCACATTTGTGGAAGCTCTCCTGGTTCATTTTGTCTCTGTCTCTCTTTGTGTCTCCCTCTTCTTTGTATCCATTACTGCTCCACTTTCCCATAATGGAGACATTAGAGTCTTTTACCTCTCCACTATCAATCATGTAATTTAAACTCTTTCCTTACTTTCTGTTTTTAACTCCTCCACTTTCCCCTTCCTCTTGTCGTCCCTTCTCCTCCTCTTCCTCCTCCTCCTCCTTTTCTCTGTGTCCACCGGGCTCTAGGTCATCTTCATCGTCTCACACAGTCTCCTGTCCCCATCATATCACCAACAGCTTGTCACAGGCAATCAGTCTCTCCGCCTCGCTTCCCCGCACGACCTCCTCCTTTCCTTGCCCTCATCTTCCTCACCTCCCTCGTCTCCCGTTACTTTCTTGTCCTCCTTCGTGCGTCAGTAGTTATTACTCTCAGAAGTCATTTCCTACCCCCCCGCCCTCTCCTGTAGGACCAGTTAAGGTTATTTACTCCATCCTCCATACATTCCTTCATCAGAGCTGCTATGTATTTGCTTTTTTGCCCCGCAGCTCGTCTTTATCACATTCTCTGACCTCATGTCCTGGGATGTTGTGGAGGGTTAAACCGTGTAATCTCTCTTATGTCACCTTCTTAAGTTTCTATTTAAGGTCTCTTGTACAGGCGTATGTGTTTTTTATGACGGAGATGGAGAGAAGGGATTCTAAGAAAATTATGCAAACAAAATTGTGTTAAAGGTTTTTATTCTGAACATGCAAGTCTTTTCCAATTTGAATATTTTTAATAATAATAATAATCTTAATTTATATCCCACTTTTTCAAACACATGTTAACAAAGTGCTTCACAGACATAAAAACTAAAGATTTAGTGGAATTAAAAATTTAAACAAGTTATTGCAAGACAATGGATAAAATCGTCTGGTTAAAAGCAATATAAGAAAAAAACAATAGAAGTAAGCAGTTAGTCTAACAAAAGTTATGAGGCATTTTATAAAAAGTAAGTAAGACAGAAATCATTTTAAATAAACTTATCATTATTTCCATAATAAATGAATTTATGCTGAAAATCTGTTAAAACTTCACATCAAGGATTTTTGTATATATATAGAAGAAAAACATCCATAGAAATACTATTTTATATTTGACTCATTGTTCCAAATCTGACAACTTCTGAAATGTTTTAATTTTCACACTGGGTTACACTTGTATTGTGTTTGTCACTTGTATTGTGTTTGTCACGTAACCTGAATGACGCAAACTTTGTGGGTCCAGTTTGTTGAGAATCTTCCGATAAAGTGATTTTGATTTTGTACAAAAACTAAATAATGCTATATAAACTCATATGAAAAGTCTAATTATTGTGAGAAACATATGAAATGGTGCCTCTCAGAGAGAAGTAATAAGGAAGTGGACTGTAAAGCTCATCCACAAAAAATTTGTATTCAATGCTGAATCCAAACTCAAGCAGATAAACATATGAAGTATTTTTCAATGGCACAATTAAGCTCTGATAAAAGAAGAGCTGTATTTGATTTGGCACTCCAGCTTCATTAAAATAAATTAGACTGTCCATGTGCATTAGTGCAATAAAAAATATTAAACAGGCCACATCAACAGAAAAAAATCATAAACGGAGGAATGTACAAACGTTTTCACGGCACTTTATTTAAACCGTCTCGATATATCCCTGCATCCGTCCCTGCATGTCTTCTGGCTTCCCCTCCATACTGCTGCTCGCCTTGACCTCCGCCCGCTTCTCTCCTCCTCTTTGCTTTCACACCCTGCATGCAGGGATGGAGGGAAAGAGAGAGGGAGGTGTTAGAAGTGAAGCTGCCTCTTTTTCACACCTCGCTCTCTCTCTCTCTCTCCTGAGCCATCCGCCATCCCTCCCTCTCTGCTTTACTTCAGACGGGCTAATCTGCAGCCTGAAGGGTAGTGGCAAGGGGAAATGATTTCTTATATATACGTAGGTGTGTGTGTGTGTGTGTGTGTGTGTGTGTGTGTGTGTGTGTGTGTGTGTGTGTGTGTGTGTGTGAGAGGAGAAGAGGTGAGGGTTGGTTCCTGGGGGCTGTGGATACATTCTTGTCTTCTATACTATTCACTGTGGCTGCACACCCGTCCTTCTACTTACTCAAACTTTAAAGACGGACGCTGGCGTCATGTCGTAGAAGCCGTGATCTGTTGAGTGAGGTCACAGCTGGGAACATCTGTACATAAATGATTGAGACGGTGATGGTGCAGCAAAGGTGTGATTCTCACTTCGAAAACCTTTTTCACCTGTCGTCTCCTCTCTATCTCTCTGTCCCCTCTCCTTTTTTTATCTTTATACTTTTATTCTTTTTCTTCACAGTTCCTCCACCTCTCCCTCCAATCCCTCAACCCTGACTCCCCACGTGCACGCTCCTTCCTCCTCCTGCAGCCTCCGTAACCTGCAGACCAGTGATCTTTAATGCATTCACTGACATGCTTTATGTAGGAAGGGATTCCTGTGCATTCACACACACTTTCTCTCGCCTGTGCACTCTGTCAGCACCGCTTGACCTCCTTTGGCCCAGCGTATCTTCACAGGAAAGAAACCTGTTTGATTCCTGAGCCGCTCATTTGAAGCATCTCCGCCGGTTTTACAGCTTCAAACTGCACATTTATATTAAATCCCTTATTGCCCATAAACACATCACACCCTTAATATGAAATAAAACAATTCTCTTTAATTCACTTCATTATATCATGAGCTAGTAATGGGATATTACCACAGTCTGTATTCCAACCAGTCTGGTCCAGATTCTCTCTACACGCAGCGTACTGTGTCTCAGGGGCTCCATTTTCTTTCATAGGCGCCCATGATTGGATTACCATCCCTTTTTTTCCCCCCATCAACTAGTCTGCCTCTCCTGGTCACCCCCCTCTCCTGTTATTTCTCCAGACCCAGCAGCAACTGCAGCTGAATGAGCGCGGTGGAGTCCATGCGCAGCAGCAGGGGTGTTAATGAATTCCAGCGGACTGCTAAATGAGGGCCTATTAAAGCGCCGCCGCCTCGCACTTTGACATTTCAGAGCTTCTGGTGGAGTTTAAAATCGCTGCCTCTGCAAATGTCACTCGCAGACTCTCTGGAACGGCTGACCGAATGAATAGAAGCGATTGTTGGCGTCGGCTGTAGATTGAGAAAGGGTTGAATTTGTGTGGCTTTCAAAGATGGGTTTCCAATGTGCGTGTGGGTGCATGTGTGTTGGTGTATACCACCCAGCTATTTGGGTAATTGTCTAATTTTGTGTTTTCCATCCCTCCAGCTACGTCAGACGGGACACACCAAGGCCTGGATAGCATGAGAGGCGGAGTGTGTGCCACGCAAGGCATGAAGGTGGTCCTGAAAGTGGGACAGAGTGAGTCCTCGCACCCTTCTCTCTCTCACTCTTCATTGTCTCTCGGCCACCCACACATGAGCTCGCCCATATGTCCAACTGCTGGAGTCCACCACACATGGACTCTTCTCCTCTCACTCATTCACAAGACACACATTGTTATTCATGCATTACACACCACCGCTCACTTAACACACTAACGCACATTGGCTCCAGTCCGCCGCCTCATCTCACATCATCGCCACACATCCACCACCGCTCCCCATCTAACACGCTTTGTGTCTCTGTGTGTGCGTGTTTACAATGTGTGTGTTCTTGCTGAGCCTATTAGGGCTCGTTAAGTGGCGAGAACGGCGGCGAAGTGCGGGATCAGTCATCTCTAATGAGCCCTGTTGACTCCCCTCTCACTTTGCCTTTTAACTCCCACTGACTCATGCTGGACACTCACACGCTCCGACACAAACATTGAAACTCACACGCGTCCCTCTGCGGCGTATACATGACAGGTGAATACGCATCAAGCTCCCGCATGCAAGGACATGAAACATGGACGCAGGCAACACAACCTGAGGCGTCCGGACACACACGTACGAGCCAGAACACACACACCCCCCCCCCCCCACACACAGCAGACCTGCCAGCAATAGCACGATAACAAAATGACTCCATTCAGCGTTAAAGAACACATTCAGTGATTTTTAATGACTCATAGCTGCACACACGTCTAATCTGTTTGCAAAATATTCACAGGTAATGACCCTCACATGCAGACCCGTCAAAAAAAGCCAGAAAAAAAGCCCATTTACCCGTTTTCACTGACCTGCACATTCCTACACATAATAGGCACCTGTCCTTCACACGACCCCCCCTCCACACACACACTTACGTCTATTTCTTTAGCTGATGCTGTGTTATCAGGCCTTGTGTATTGTCGGTGCTCTTCAGCAAAGAGCCAAGTGGCGCTGCTGCAGCTCTATCAGCCCATAACATCAGCAAAGTCAGCTCGACTCAATAGAAATACCACCACACACGTACACTTTGTTTCCCCCCCGGCTCTTTCACCAAGTGAGCAGTGGAAATGCTACCTTCCTGTCTCACACACACACACACACGCTCTGCCACTTTCACACAACTGTATGAAGTTCTTAGGCTCACACGTCTTTTTTATTTTGTAATTTCGCTTTCCCTTTCCTCTCTGTGTGTTTTATCTTCAGTCTCTTTCTTTGTCCCATCCGTCCTTCCTTCACCTCCTCTCTATTCCATCTCATTTGTCTTTCTTCTTTCTTTTTTTAAAACCTCTTTCCTTTTCAAATTCCCCTTTTCCCTGTCCTCATCACCCACCCACCCACATCTCGGCCTTCACTCTGCATGCAGGTCATCTCTCCTCACAGCTCTCCCTCTCAATCCCCCCGTTATTTTCTCTCCTTCCTCTGTCTCTCCGTCTTATCTGCTCCGTGGCTGAAAGGTCACGTCTGTGTTGTTTGTCGTCTAAATAAGCGGCGTGCCGCCTCATAGGGATCTCAGAAGAGATATGGCGCTCTGCTCTGAGGAACGCACATGCAAGCACGCAATCACGATACACACACTTGCACCACTGGCCCAAACGCATACAATGACCTGTCTTCTCTTATTTTATTCTTTATCTATCTTGCTTGCTTTCTGTCTCGGTCCTACACACAGGCACACACACACACGCAGTCTGAACATCCCTCTTCTCGCCCCTGGTGACCACACAGCAGTTCCTATTGATCCATACAGCACCACCCCTAACTTCTGTTTGGTGGGCTGTCATGAGGGAGCCGCCAGCCAATAGCCTTCCACTTCTCTAAATGTCAGTATGTATAGGATGATGGCTGTGCAGGATCTCACACACACACACACATACACACACACTCACCACTTTGTGTGTGACTGTGATGCAGTGTGTGTCACTATAAACAACCCATGGCTATGTCTATTTTGCCCTCCCCTGCTGCCACAGTGACCAATAACAGACCTTTTTAAAATGCTGGCTAAACTGCAGAAATGAAGAGTCACATCCCAGCTCAAAACTCTATTCCTGCAGCCGACTGTTGTCCAGATGGCTCAGGAGTGAACAAAGTCAGGGTTTTCCAAACCATCTCTTTCAGCTGCGAGGAGTGGCACCTCCACAATGGCTGCATCTGTGTGTGTGTGTGTGTGTCACATAAACGCGCTTTAATGCCATCACCATTACTGAGGGCTTGCTAGACAGATGGCCTGATTTAGCGACTACAGATTACAAGCCGTTATGGCCTTGTGTAAATTCACTCTGGCCAAAACAACAAACAGCCTCTCTTTAGTTTCCCATTCCCATTGGAGAAGTGCTCATACACGCTGCATTGAGGCCCAATCAATATGTGTTCTCCTATAATGGGAGTGGAAGGGAGGGGAAGCCTGTGTCAAACCTCTTCTGCCTCCATTTCTCTCTTTGCTAATGTCACTTATTGTCTTTATGTCTCGTATCTCTGCCACCCCGCTTATATTCCACCCGTCTTTTTTTTCCTCCCCAGGCCCATATGGACTGCCTCCGAAGAAGGAGCCAGCGGGACGCACCACCAGCAGAAACCCAGGTAAGCAGGAGACCAAACGGAGATAATCCGCAGAGGATCCGTCCACAAAATGGATGGAGGAAATAAGCAAAGACTGGAGGATAAAAAAGAAAAAGCAGCGGGGAGAGGGAGGGGAGGAGGCGACAGATGGAGAATGTGCAGCGGTGACATCTGTGGATCTCTCTATTTAATTCCATATCTTTCTCTCTCTGCTCTCTATCCCTCCTCTCATCTCTGCGCCCGGCCCTCCGAGCTAAGTGCTGCAGGCGGGGAATGGATGGCTAATAGCTACCTTGGGAGAAGGGCAAGAAAAAGAGAAGGGGAGGAAGAAAAGAGGCAGGGGGAGGAAAGAGAGAGGGCAGAGGGGAGAGAGGGCTAGACTGGCGGCGACGTTTCGGAGAGTTATTATTGTCATTAGTTTGGCCGGCCTGGATTCTGTAGTTCTGTCAAGAGAGAGACGGAAAGAGAGAGAGAGAGAACGATGGGAATTACGGAAAGATGAGGGCTGAGAGGACGTAGGGGAGTGATGGAACAGAGCGGGTAGAAGCGGGAGGCACATCAGGAAAAGAAAGAGAGGAATAATTGAAAAGCAAAGAGGAGAGGGGAATAGAACAAGGAGATGAAAATGGAGAGAGGCTCTACCTCAAAGTCTCTCAGCGGAGGAGAAAGAATATGATTCCCTCTCAGTCACGTTCATCTCTCCCTTTTCTTCTTCGGTGGCATATTTGCGTACTGTAGCAAATGTGCGAATCAGGGCATTTGCACATTTGCCCAACCGCTGGTCCGTACCTCACATAAGAGAAGGTGAGAGCTGTACGTGTGAAGTACGCATCAGCGGTATGCATTGGTTTTTTGCCTGAATGATTTACATCACTCAGATATAATGAGGGATTTTTCACATGTTTAACACCCAGACAAGGATATATTAACACACTTTACCGCATATCTGAAATAACTGGTGTGACAGTTATGACAGAATTTCTAATCCTCCAGTGAATGCACTTGGAATTGTCTCAGTCAGTTGAGTGTTGCTGGTGATTCAGCTCCTCTTTTGTCTGTTTAGTCCATCTGATCCTCTCCAGGGATGTAAACAAATATCAGAGAGCACTTAGGATCGAGACTCAAGACCACGAGAATCAGACTTTTCTCATCCTTATCAAAGTAATCCAGTCGATTGTTGCCTGGGCGAAGCAAAATAGAAGGATTTTCCTAAAAACTGCAATGCTGTGTGGGATTTTTCTGCAATATACTTTCCTCAGTCTTCACTAGAGGTACAGGGTGAAAATGCTTTTTTTAATTACTAATTAGACAGAAAAACCACTAACACCCTTACAAACCATATGTAATTTCTGCAAATATCATCAGGCCCACTAACTCACCAGACATGTAAGGCATTCAAGGGTAGTGAAATGATTCGATATATACAAAAATACCTCACAGATCAGTATAAATAATAACATTTAATACTACATTTTTTTACAGGTCTTCCATTTTGATAAATCTTTCCCATTTCTTTAAGAATAAAATGATATTTCTCCTCACAAAATGATCAGGTTTCTACCTGTTTTGTTAACATCGCCTTGTACAACAGAGAAGAACTCTATCAGCTGAACCTCCCTCCAAAAGGCCGACAAGACAATAACATGAAAAATAAATATACAGTTGACTCAGATTCTGTAAAACAAAAAACAATGTTCATTTGACTCTGTTACACCCCAAATATTTACCTTTTCCTTGGGTAAAGATGTTTGTGCAATGCTGTTACTCTCACCTCTTGGTCTGATATTGCAGCCAGGCATCATGTACAAGTCGGTGGTTATAAGACACACAGAAAAAGGGCTACGTTATGAAAAGATTTTATCCATTCCCATTGCACACAAAAGCCAGATGTGAGTGGGTTTTTTCACCAGTGGAAAAGGGGCCGCTCCTGTACCTGGTGCAAGCCCACCCAGGGGCCTTTGGTGCACATGGAGGACCCCTCTTATGTCACTGTGGCAGTTTATAACCCATCAGTACACATGGACAGGAAGAGACAATTTAAGTTGTGAAAAAACACATAAATGGCATCTTATGTGGGAAGCTTCAGAGTTACTGGTGGTAATTATGAAACCTTGTCACATCCTATTGGATGCTTTATTTACAGATAGCTGATGGGAACACGCACTGATTCACTCTGTTGCATAAAACATGAGCAACAGTTTAGAGTTAAATCTTATGTATGCAGCCCAATATCACAAATCACAATTTTTTCTTCAGGGGATTAAGAATATTTTCAGAATGACAAAACCCTCTGTCCTTAGATTCTTGATTCAGACAAGACAAAACAAGGAAATAAGACAAAATGCGAAAGAGAAGGGAGCGGCCTTCTAGGATGGAAATATGATAGATGTGTGCACAGAATGGAGACATAATACTGTCCCGAGCATGATAAAACCATTCCAAAGCCGAGTATGTCCTCCTGATATGGGAATCAAAGTCTGAACTTGTGAGACAAAAAAGGAGGGTATGAAATAGGGGGAGCAAGAAGAGGACGCAGAGGAGGAGAGGTGAAGGAAGAGGATATAATAAAGAGAACGGTGAAAAGCAGCGGCCATAATGGAGATGGAGAATGAGGGATGTTGGGTTAATGGAGGGAGGAAGAAAGCAGAGGAGGAGAAGGGACTGTAATCGACGTCCGGCATTAGCGCTTTGTTCCCAGTCAGCCCAGCGCGACGGGAGGCCTTAGCAGCCGGGGGGATGAGGTGTGTTTGCGCGCACGGTTGCGTACGTCCACAACGCGGCGTGCGTGTATCCATATGTGCGCGTGTGTTGCTAGGCGCTGAGCTCAGAGCAAGGTAGGTCATTACAGCTACAATAACCCAGAAGATAGAGAGAACGACAGAGCGAGGAAGCGGAGGAGACACGAGAGAGACAGACGGGGAGCAAAGAAAAGGATGTGTGCCACGAATAATGATAGACCAATCCAAATGCTCTGTATAGCTGGGACTGGCATTACTGGCCTTAACCAGTTTGCCACAAACATGCACACGGTCCGGTGCCAGAGAGCGCCACCCGCATCCGTGACTCACACACACACAACTCCAGACCATCATCCACCTGCTGGGTTCTGACCCGACCTCCTGCAGAGAAAACTGTGAGTTCGGAGGCTGTGAGGATCTTAGGTTTCAGGCAGACACACAACAGACACACAGTGTGACAGACAGATGAGAAGACAGACAGACAGGCGGGCAGGAAGGCCAGCGGGCAGGCGGGCTGTGTTGCTTGGTGGTCGCAGCAGAGCGGGGAAGAGGCCCTCTTCATGTGGTGGGCTGTAGCGCTAAGTAAATACAGTTGTTAGGGTTTGGGCAATAGTGTGTGTTACCTTGATACATAACTGCGGCTTCGCCAGGCTGTCCAGAGTGTATAGTGTACAGCTCACTCTCACACACAGTCTGCGGATATGCCTCTTCATTTTATATGCGCTGCTGTCCACTTTATCACATCAATAAAGAAACCACATATAAGCTGCTGTGAGATTTGCTGCATTCCGCTGGGTTAAGTCTCTGCAGTGTTCCCTCGCCGAGCCAAAGCAGCACCATCACTCATGTTATTGTGGTGCGGAGCCGTAAGGATTGGTATGTTTATTCAAAGGCTCGTGCAAACACAAATTATGAAAGCCAACTGTGTTATTGCCCTGATGATTAATATGCATTTTTAAATCATTTAAATCTGAAGGGAATGACTGGGAGAAACTTGTGATGCTGTGGCTGTTGCCCTAAGATACTTTTGCGATGTGTTTCAGGCGCCGCAGGGAACTCCACCCAGTCTCAAAGACCCAACAGCTTCGGGGGCGAGGGCGGCGGCGAGAACGGACCCCTTCAACCCTCCAACATCGCCCTCATTGCTGGCGCCGCGGGAGGCTCCGCCTTTCTCCTGCTGGTGACGGCCGTGATCTGCGTGGTGTGCTACCGGCGACGGCACGCCAAGCACTCGGACACCCACCACCCACCGCTGTCGCTGTCTTCGCTCACCAGCCCCAAGCGGGGAGGCGGCGGCGGCATGGGCCTCACCAGCTCCAACAACAATGGCTCGGAGCCCAGCGACATCATCATCCCCCTGAGGACGTCGGACTCGGCCTACTGCCCGCACTACGAGAAGGTGAGCGGGGACTATGGACACCCCGTCTACATCGTCCAGGAGATGCCGCCTCAGAGCCCAGCCAACATCTACTACAAAGTATGAGACGGCCACTTCTCCGGCCGACTGGACACACCCACCTCCCTCCACCCATTACCAACAAATCCCCTGCTCCAAATGAAGCCACAGCGAAGCTTGCCATCACAGCTCCGACCCTGAACCCCTCAATACGACTAGTGTTGCCCCTCTCACTGCCCCGTGAGCCCACACCCCCGGCCACAGTTGTGTTTCTCGCTGAGTAAAGCACCCCAACCCCATCCTCACACAACTGGGCCACACAGTGTGTGTTAAGGGCGATGTCGTAACCGTACACAGCCCTTCTTAACAAGGCCCTCACGAATGGGTGAGAGCCTCTGAGTGCCCCCTTCTTGTTAACTCAGAGCTAAACGAGCCCCACCCGTGCTGAATAGAAGAGTTGTTCCCCAAAATGCCAGTGTGGTGTGCAGCACACACTCTTTTTCTCGGAGTATGGACCTGGCGTTGGGACCCGCGATGTTTTAAAAAAGAAAAGAACTACAACAGCAACAAAAAAAAAAAAAAACTACACCCCTGAACCCACTTAGCACCGGAGAACTCTGATTCCCGGAGGCCATACCTGCCTATTCCACCATCCCGCCCCTCAGAGCTCCATCAGCCAACCAGAGACCGGCCCCTGCCACTAACTCACCAATAGGATTCTAGTTTGTTTGTGTTTGTTTCTCCTGAGGAAACAGGGGCCTCAGACTCAACCAATCAGCAAGCCTGGGCGACGGTCACATGAGCGGGCCGGGGCCTGAGGAGGTCTGACCAATCGGTGACACTCAGAATCTTGTATATTTTAATAATGTGTGTGTGTTTATGTGTGTGTATGTGCTGCTGAGTGAGTGTGCATAGGACTTGGATAATAATTATGGCGTTGCTGCTCCACATTAGACGTGTGCGTGCAGTTAGCGCGCTTCAGTACAGCAGGTTTGCGTACGCGTGTGTTTAGCCGGCGTGTGTGTGTGTTTAAGCTTTGTGTGTGAGCGACTGTGCGTGCGTGCGTTCTTTAGAATTGTCTTAAATACCAAAACACAAAATAGTGAG
The DNA here is from genome assembly GCF_024713975.1 of Paralichthys olivaceus. Lineage (NCBI taxonomy): Eukaryota > Metazoa > Chordata > Actinopteri > Pleuronectiformes > Paralichthyidae > Paralichthys > Paralichthys olivaceus. The sequence continues at coordinate 6,545,953 of NC_091114.1, forward strand.
CGAATATCAAAAAAAGTGAGATTTTTTATCACTATCAACACTTATAGATTATATATATGAATATCCAGTAAATAATTTCTAGATGTTTTCTTCAGTTTTCTATTGTTTCGTTATTTTTACCCACTCTGATAAAGTACACTTCTGTTGATAGACATTTTTATCTGCTGTTTTCTTTTCCACAACTTAAAACGACCTTCTTTCCTTTATTTTCTCCTTCGGTTGTATATTAATTTAATCCCTTTTTTTAAATTTCCTGGCGAACAGAGGTTGTTTCTTTCTTCCTCTCTTCCCTCTCTCATTCACTCCCCCACCTCCCTCCCTCCCTCCCTCTCTCTCCCTCCCTCCGCTCTAGGGTCTCTGAACTCTGTGTATATTTTTATAGCTCCTTGTACTATGCCGTAGTTTTGAAGTTTAGACCTCGTTTGTGGAAGTGTTGAGGTAGAACCATCTATGAAAGTTTTTATTTTTTTTCAAACGCTTTTTTTCAAACTGCAGAAGTGAAAAGAAGTGAGGGGCACGGGGGAGGCGGTGATGGCGGGGAGGGTGCGTGTGTGCGTGGAGGGGAGGGGGGTGCAGCGGCGGCGAGAGGGGATGAAATAAAAAAAAAAGAAGAATAAAGGAAAAAGAACAGGGCAAGAGAGAGTGCTGTCTGGGGAGGAGGAATAAAGCAGCGTCTGAATGCAGAACTTTAAAAAAAAAAGGAGAGGAAAGGGAGGGAGACGAGGGAAGAAAAGACTGAAGGAATGGCCCGCCGAAGAAAAAGAAGCAGAGAGGGAGGGGAGCGGCAGGAGTGAGAGATGAAGGATCCCGAGGAGGGAAGGATGGTGAGAGCAGATAAAAGAGTGGCTGTTGAAGGAGAGACACCTTTTCTTCAAATGGAGGGTCTGAGCCGCCCGGACTGAGGTGACGGATCGACGGCCAAAATGGATTTTCAGAGGAGTAGGACTCTAACCGTGGAACAGAGAGCTCCCATCACATACTCTCTCTCTCTCTCACACACACACACACATCTGCTGTCACACTTTACGTTAACGTGAGGTGGCACATTTCAGATTTGCGTTCCTCTTTTCCGCCGAAATTAGTTGTGTTGAAACGCATCTCTGTGTCACACAAACGCACACACACTCTCATTTATTATAAAAGCACACACAGTGCACTGCTAGCCGCGGACCCACACAAGAGAATCCCCCCCCCCAGGCAGTCAGTACACTCTGTTCGACACACACACCCTCCCACACACCCCAACACAAATTTCACACCTTCTAATGACTGTCACAAATGCCTACTGATTGCATTGAATGACATACATTCTTTCTCGCTCCCGCTTGCCCCCACACAAACACACGCACGCACACACTTTTCATCCACACTCGACAAAAAAATGCTTTCACCTGACTCTGTATTTCTGTGATTAAGACTAACCCGATGGACATGGGAGGGATGAAAAGAGGGCTTGTGCGCAGCGTGTGATTTCTTTCGCGCACCCTCACGCCCTCGCACAAACGCACACACAAACACGCTAGTGCCCAGCACCTCGACCTTGGAGGGCAATAACACAATGCCGTGTTTTAGAGGTGCAATATGTTCTCATGTGCATACTAATAAAGCTGTTTTGTGTTGCTCAAACATGTTTATGGCTTATGTGTAAACTGGGTGGCCGTGGAGAGCTTACGCTTTTATTCCGATTTTTATTTTTCACACACACATACACACACACGTAAGGCCTCAAGTGATGTAGCCATGTTTTCTGTGTGAAGCCAGTGTTAAATCTGGACCTTTCGACATTTCTCAGCTGTGTTTTGTATCAGTATCTAACATCATATAATGAGATATCTTTCATACTTAAGTGTCACATTTGTCCAAATTGACTTTGTTCAACACATGATGATGATGATGTTTTTATACCAGGGGTTGCATTTGACTGTATCGATTGATTTCAAAGACAGAATGAGAGGAAAACACCTCAAGTTCTTCTTTTTTGTACAACTACCGACTTGGTTTTTTTTGTTTTGTTTTGATGTAAGCTGTTAAGTCTGTGTCTATTTAAACATGCTCAAAGTACCTAAAATAATCCTCCAAGCCAAAATGAAGTGTCTGTTACTCTCTCTTCGACAACTTGTGCATCTCTTTGGAGCGCTCCGATCCAAAATGACAGTATTTTCAAGCCAAACATGGCTGCTGCCGCGAGGGGGGAGAAACGAAAAACTGACTTTTCGGCGTCGACTACAACGAAGAGGCCACTGCCCCGTTTTCAGTCCATTTCGCCCCCTCTACCCCTCCCTCTCAGCAGAATGTCAAGTATCTCTTGGACTCAGTTGTTTTTGTTTTTCTTATTGTTTGATTTTCATGTCAATGTTATTTCAGAAATTGTGTGTCTCTGGCTCTCACCGTTTGTGTTTGACTGGGTCGACCCAACGCGTTGGCTTTTCTGAAAACCACGGACACGGCCACTGGTTGTCATGTTGAAAAGAGACGAGAGTGCTGTTTCTATGGAAAACAAGGGGGGAGAGAGAAACAAAGCAGCCACCGCCGAGCTCCCTCACCTCTCAGTTGGTGAAAGTGTGTGTGTGTGTGTGTGTGTGTGTGTGTGTGTGTGTGTGTGTGTTAATGTCTGTGTGTGTGTGTGTGTGCGTGTGTGTGTGTGCCTGTTTGTGTGTGTTTCTTTGTGCCAATAGCCAGCGAGCCGAGGCCGTGGAGCAAGGTGACTCTCGTATGTGACGTGTTGAGACTTTGTATTTGGGACAACTCTGTGTGAGAAGGTTTTTTTTTGTGGTCCTCTCCTCCTCTTCCTCTCTCCCTCCACCCTTGTCTACTCATCATGGCGACCCCAGAACATAACCCCCCCCCCCCCTCTCCCACACACACCCTCCTTCCCTCCTCCCTCCCCCCCCCCCCCAAACACACCTCTAAAGAGAGGAAAAAACTAGTACATTCCTGGTTTGGAAAAAAAAAGGTTGAATAAAAAAAACAAACAAAAATGTTTAAGCACCACTCTTTTGGTCCTGTTGTGTGTTTCATTATTGTATAAGGGTCTGCTGGGGTCTTTTGTTCTGCCTGCATGTGTGTGTGTGTGTGAGTGAGAGAGAGAGAGAGAGAGAGAGAGTTCCTGAGGCCCACTAGTAACCCTGCCTTTAATAGAAGGTCTCTCCCCTTATCTCTGCTTTGGGCCTGTCTCAGCAGGGGCTCTTTCACTGCCTCTGCTAATAACACTGCCATTTCAGACAGACACACACACACTCGCTGGTTCTCCCACTGGTGTTATCAACAAGTTATCAAACCCGGCTTCGTTAGTGTCGAGTGTTGCTTGGCAACGTATTGACAGAGCTGATTTTGTTCACAGTCCTCCTCTCTGCACCCCTCTTCCTCCTCTATTTCCCCCATCGCTGCCTCCAGCTTTGTGGCATGTTTCTATGGTAACTGTTAGCATCTTGTCCAAAATTTGTTTCATCTGGGTGCCTGTGTGTGTGTGTGTGTTTCAGGTCCTTCGAGAGCATGGTGGCCTAGGGTGTGATGACCAGGCTGCTGCCTGTGGCCTTTGATCTGTGATGTGTGAGAGTAGATTACATGCATCACACACACACGCACTCATCCAACCAACTCCGCAAACAGCAGCACAGGTCCGTCGACCAATGCTAACTGCCACGTTGATCTTGGAAGACACTTGTCACTGCCTCTGCCATGACAACCTGTCTCTGTAACTGAGGACCAAGCACAATGAAGTCTGGCAGTAAACATCCATTCACCAGTAACCTGCTCACACTGCTAATCTAAGTTCAGTCAGTAGGACTGTTCTCTCAAGGGGGGGTGATTAAATGTTATACTAAGATAAATAAGAATAATTATTTATTTAAACGTGCACTTGAGGGTGGTATGGTGGTGTAGTGTCCCTGTGCCTGTGTAGGTTCCCGTCAGACACTCACAGTCATGCAGTTTGTGCTTAGCTTAATTGGACACCTCACGCACCCTGAGTCACTCTAAACCCTTGTGTGGATGTGCTGGGCTTAACAAAGTCTACACCACTAAACATAGTTGGCCTTGTCAAGGTTAGTGAAGAAGTAGATTGACAATGGAACTGGAATGAACAGAAATTCTCTCAAACTTTACCCCTAAACCTTGATGATGCTTTGTTTGCTTGTAAGTTGTTATTATCCTTCAAGAGGATACGCAATAATACGATAAGAGGGACTCCTACTATGGAAATAAAGAGATGCTTCTATAGTGCTAAAAGGCAAATATATAGTGAGAGTATAACTTAGAGTATAACTTTATCTCATTTTATATTATTATATGTCGTAAAGTTGTCACAGCATCCCTAAAGTCAGGTAAAATCCAGGCTGCCAGATAAGTTCTGTGTAAAACCTAACTGATTGGTAGAACCCAGTAAATATTGGATATGGCTGCTTGCTGCCAACTGATCGCTAACGGGTAGTGGTGATGCTCCTTGAATTTCTAACCACTGTCGCTAATCCATGGAAACCAGCATCCATATTCCCCTCAAAGAGGAACTAATGCTAATCTAATGGCTGTTAAGCTGTAATGAGTTTGCTTGCTTCTTTCCAGTCGGGTTTAAAGTCGGCCTGTTTAGACTATCGGGATCGCTGTGGTCCCCTTATCATTACATGCTCATCATTACTCCTGCTAATCTGTTCTGCTCAATGCACACACAGATGAATATTAATGCCACGGAGGATGATAGCTGTGTGTGTGTGTGTGCAGCATGAACACACACAGCCAGATGCAGATAGGCGCCAAAAGTTGGAACGGCGCATGCAAAAGCACACAAAGACAAACGCGCACTCTGCGTTGCCAAGTGAGACGACTGAGCCTCCCCCTTCAAGTCCACGGACGAGGAAGGGAAAGCTTGATAAGTTGCACACACAGAAACGCGCACGCTTCCTTCGCCGATACTTTATCGCCGCCGCAGAAGGATGGGAAGAGAAAAGAATCAGTTTTAAGTGAAATCAATAGAGAGATAATCCCTTAAATTAGATTTTGAAAAGCGCCGCCGCTGATGTGCAACTTAAAACGCACGGATTGGCCCACTTGACTTAGCATCGGAACAATCCTCGAGTAAGACGCAGTTACCATGGGAATGAGCGAAGGTCAAGGATAAGTGGAGAGTGAGGGAGAAGCGGGGACAGACGGAGACAGCGCTCTAAATCAGAGAAGTGCACCCAGGAATCTGCATACGGATATCAGGGTGAAACTGCTGTGATTACACCGTCTGTGTGATTAATGTAGTGCCGCGCCTTAACACCTTACGGGGGGGGGGGGGGCGCAGAGTGCAGGGACGGTTCGCACCTGACAGACCTGAAATGTCATGATTGGAGAAGAGATGAAGGGTTAAAAGGTCAAGCTGTTTGATTGGATGCAAAGACCTTTCCGTGTGTAGGAGGCGGACAGGCAGCTCATGACAGAGAGTAATTAAACCACAGCAGAGAATCCATGATTTTACAGTGGCAACATTTCTCCTCAGTCTCCTTTTCCACCATTTTCCCAACCAGTCTCTCCCCTTGTTCACCACCTGACTCCTTGTTTTTTTTCTCCAGCTCCTGCTTTCGCTCCTTACACCGCTCCCCAAACCTTTCACTTTCTCAAGAGTGACACTTTTTTTTTTTTTCTGTTAATAACAGGCCCGGTGACAAGTGCAGCTGCAAATACAGAGAGAGCGAGGGGCAGAGGGAGGGATGGGAAAGACGGTTGGGAAAGAGCTTGGCCACACAGTTGGGGGTTCAGGGTGGGGTGGGATGGGTGTTGTGCATTAAGGCGTTTGGCTGGAGGATATAACAGCATTAATTTCAGATGATTGATTTGTGGAGTGGATAGCACCACTGTCGCCCTCATTGTTGGGGACAGGCAAAAAGTTCTGTAATGCCTGCTTGTCACGCAAACCACTCGCTGTGTTATCCGCCATCCCCCTCCGCCTCACACACACAAACACACACACACACACACACACACACACACACACACACACACACACACACACACACACACACACACACACACACACACACACACACACACACTGAGGCTGCAGGACATAAAGTAGCTTGTGTTCAGTTAAAAAGCACCACCCTTATAGTTGATCTTCAGCTGCTTTGGAAAGATCTCCTCTGTTCTTTCCGTGTATGAGTTCAACAATAAGATCATCACAATATTTAGAGTAGTGACATCAAGTTGACCATTTGCTAAACGGTCCCACGGGCACAGAAAGTCCAATCACAGCGCGGCAGCAGTAACGAGGCACGGCAGGCCTGTCAAGCTTTGGATTTCTCTGATGTGCACAGGGCTGAGGTATAGGAGATACTCGATATTAGACAAGATTTGTTTTTGGTTTTCTTTTTTGTTTTTTACTTCAAATCTAAAGATGTGATACTAACTGTTCTACCACAATGTCCGAGGTCAAACAGTACATCCTCAGCTAATGATACATTATTATTTTGTGGGGGCACAAAAATAGACAAAGCCTGATTGAGAACTGAAATACACATTATTCAGTTTCCCCCCACTGCATCTATTTAGTTTTTATGTTGTGGTATAACAGCAATGGTGCAACTTATCTTTAACTTTGTCATTTGGAGAATTCCAGTGTCAAAACTCTAGTTTGGTTATTAAGATAAAAGAAATTACACTTTTATCCAGGTGAGGTAACAGGCATCGCTGTCTCACACACGTACAAACACACACACACACACACAAGAAATATACACCAGTACAGCACAACAAGACAGATTGTGTACACAGATACATTGCACACACACACAGCCACCCAGATCCAATAAACAAACCTGAGCATATCTTTACATAAACCACATTCTCAGAGAAATTCCAATCTAACCCAGTAAAAACAACCCAGACGTTCTGATGTGTCATGATTCAAGTTTATTTCCAAAACACCCTTCTATTGTTTCATCTGACAGTTTACTGTGTGTGTGTATTATACGTAAATATATATATATGTATATATGTGTGTAAATTATATATATACACATAAACGTCACACATACATACAATATGTATACGTGTGTGTGTATGTGTGTATATGTGTGTATATACATATATATATATATATATATATATATAGAAAAGATTTCAAGTTTCTTGAAACTGCAGGAATGTTTTTGCTCTCTGACAAAGCAGCTATGTTACTGTGTCAGGGTGGTCCTGTGGTTAGAAACCCACAATCCTTCAGCTGACTGTTCACAAACTCCCTCTGCTGAAGTGTCCTTGAGCAGGACGCAGAGCCCCCGACTTGATGACAGTTTGCAGTAGGAAAATACACAAAATGGCCAAATCAGAAAGTACAGATTAGTTGTGCAGCCGTTGTGAAGAGTTATTTCTTTCACAATGTTACATGATTATTGCACAAACCTGTAAGAAGCATCTTAGCTTCTCGTTGGTCTAACAGCTTCACACGTCGCTGCTTCCCCTCTCTTTAAAGAGCGGAACATTTATGTGAAGGGACACAAAGCCCCAAGGCGCTGCCAGTCAGGTAATGATGAAACAATCACTGCATATTGAGGACTGCTCGAGATTTAATGTGAAAAAAATAAATATTTGTGCTACTGACTGTACATTACAAGAAAACCATTTACCAATAAATATTTTTTATTGAAATGAGGGTTCCTTAGAAGCTAATACATTCCTAAACTTTATCAGATAAAAGTGGTAGAATGAAAAGAATATCATCTCCCTCACACTATATTAAAATATCAGAGGATTAAAAAAAAAATCAAAGTTATATTAAATGCAGTAGTGAGTGTTTTCATGAATTAAGGTGGGGTACAATCCTCAAACAGTGCAGCATTACCCCATAGTTCTATATTTCTACACCTGGTATCTACAAAACAGCATGAAACCCCTTGTGCAATTTCAGTGTTTTGAAAGACCCCTGTCATTGCACACCTACGTCAGGGACAGCCAGAGAGCAGAAAGGCTTTTCTATCTTAGATTTTCAAATCAGATCAGAAAAAAAGCTCCCCTTACGTCGGGGCTTTAGGGTGTACGGGTGCCAGACTTGCTGGATTAGTCTTAACAGCTCTGCTCTCGCGATTGGTGATGAAGGGGGCTTCTATTTGGATGAGCGGGGCTCGTCGTAGAGGGCTTGTTTGTGCCACAACTTGATTTGCATACATTTTCCTAGACTGAGATGAAAAACCTCCGCTTATAGTTCAGGCGAGTGAAGCGCAAAAAATATGCAGATAGCCCTCGCGAAGCGTTCTCTGTGATTCTGGATTGTGAGTTTCCAGCTGGGTTCACTGTTCTGTCCCTGACCGTCCTGCAGAGGAGGTAGAAAATACTTAACTCACAAGGATTAGCCGCTGAATTTGATCTGTTTATTTCACCTGCAATTTGATGGAAATATACTAGAACTTTATGCACTGTAAAGCCAAACTAATTAACTTTGACAACTTATTCTGTTTTGCAAAAAACTAAAAAAGTGAACATGCAAGATACAGAGCGGTTTTCATCATACAAATTGGTGCACGTCACACCGATTTCAAGTCTTTAATGCATCATCATTGCCGCGAGGAAGTGTGTGCATAACAAGATGACAGGTTGCATGAAGAGCTGGGAAGTTTTTCATGTTCAGTTCAAAGTTTCGGGCTAACCACGGGGAGGCGGATTTCTACCTGCACACGTTTCCACGATCAAATTGTGTCATGAGACCTTTTCTCTAAACGACGCCCGGGCCGAGTTCAAAGCGCAGCCTGTTCAAAGGAGATCTGATTGAATTTTCACCCAGCCACGTCTAAACGCGATCATGCCAAAGTCATTCCGGTTAGCGCCACACCCTTTGAGGTGCTCAAGAAGGCGAGCGTTCGGATCCTCTAAAGACACTTTTCAATCCATCAAGAAGGATTTCACACCACTTGTACCGTGGGAGCCTCCCATTAGCTTTTGCAGGTAGTAGCAGTCGGTGAGAGACCATCTCTCTCTCTCTCTCTCTCTCTCTCTCTCTCTCTCTCTCTCTCTCTCTCTCTCCTCCCTGGCTCATTCCCTGATTTTAGAAGTGAGAGTCCCTGGACGGCTACTGTGATCCAGAGCCAGGTTTTTTAAACGTTATTAAATCAAATATATTTCACCTCCACTAACACGCCACTGTGTTTCTGATATTAAAAATATCAATCATCACATGAGAGTGGCAGTTTGGAAAAGGTTAATGTGTCATTTTCAAACAACCACAGATCCACGATGTGTCCCTGTGGAAATATTTCTCTTAGCAAGTGGAAAAGGCCCCATTCAAGATTTTGGGGCCTGTCAGGTTTCAGTCTTTGAGCTGTGGTTTATTTTACTTTGGTAGATTCAAGTTTAGAAACATCCACAAAACAACAGAAAGCGTCAGAGCGTTTAGGTGTGGGGTGGCACAACATGTAGGGGCTGGACATTCGGACAGCGTCCCTAATTCTTAATTCTACAGCCAACCGTTTACAATGAAGTCCTCCACTTCTATCCACATACAGTATTCAATAGACTGAAGATTCTCATGTTGAGTGCTCTTAAGTTGATTTTATCCACATTAGCATTTCTTTTATTATTATTTTTATTTCATTCTTGTTCTTTTCTTGTATTTCCCATTGTGTCTTTTTTCATTTTATTGCACTTTGCTCAACTGTGGTTGTTGTTACATGTGCAACATAAATAAACTTGACTTGCCTATTAATTCACTTGTTTTTGCATTTATGTCTGTCAGTTGGATTTTATAACTTCCTTTTTTTATTTTGTACTTGTTTCAGAGCACTTCACTTCCTGTCTCTGCCTGCTTTCCTGCTCTTGGTTGATTACCTGATTGGTTTCACCACTGTCGGTCCTGACCTGTGTGTTTAGTGTTTAGCGTCTCTTGGCTCACTTCTTCTTTACCACTATTTTCCAAGGGTTTAATCCTCATTACCAGCATTTCTCCTTGTGTTTCTTCCCTGTGAATGTACGACCACATGAGTTTTTGACTTTACCTTATATTGTGGATACCTCTGCCTGATGTGACTGCCTCCTTCTGCACTGACTGCACCGCTGTAAGTCAAATTAAAGTTTATTGGAACTCTCCTTGTGCATCATCTGTATTCGGGACCTCACACAAGTAAATGTTTGATTCAGTGTTTTGAAATGTGTCCGATACAGGGACTATGCCATCTGACTTTTTAACCTCCAGCTGTCCCATTACATCACAAGGGGGATAGAGACACCATTCCTGCTGCTGCAGGTGAGTCAAAACTTGACAACTCTCAGGGGGCTCACTGTTTCTTGCTTGGGATACACACCATGGCTGGCGTTCGTTGATGTGCCCTGCTAGCTATCAATGGAGTTCAAGTGCACAGCATATGAAATCCCCAATGAATAGACACCAGCTTCACCAGCTGCCTCTGCCACCTCTTTTGAATTAATACTATTTGATTGGCTGGTGCCTCCATTGTCACATGGAAAGTTGCACGCAGTCTGAGCAACGTGACGCAACGGAACTGCAATGCAGTTCAACAACTCATGACGTGCACTGTTTGGGTTAGAGCTTCCAATGCATGTGTGTGAGTCCAGCGTAAGTCACTTGTTTAACTGTCAAGGAAGCGTGATCATTTGGCTTCCAGATCACGCCAGGTTGGGGCTATCTTTGACAGTTTGAATTCCATTTTATTAAGCATATTATCAGTATTCGATTAATTTGTTAAATAGTTTATTTATTTATTTTTATTGATAAGCCTTGTAAGCAATGTCCTCAATCAAATCCAGACACAGACCTTTGTTGTCTCTCATACAATTTCTCTTTCTCCTGATTTTCTTTGTTCCTCTACCAGCTTTCCAAAAATTATAAACTAATTCAAAAGGGAAAATAAAGACAAGGGACAGAGGATAACGTACAACAAGGAATGGTTGAACTGGTTAGGAAAGGAAAAATATAGATATCTAATGCTTCACGTATACTACTATCACCTCTGCTACATGTATGTGTGATGGTACTTAAAACAGAGAAGTTTGCTGGCCTCATTTTAGTTTGAAAACTGTGGTACAGCATTTTAGTGGGACAAGTAGAAACAGAGATTTTTACAAGCTATGACTTAGACACTCACAACCAGCATTGGCCTAGGCTACCAGTGTAGAACACAACATGGGTAATGAGTTACAAGTGTTACTGACCCTGTTGTCTTTGTTAACAGCTGTTGTGCAGTTAAATTCTGCTGTGCAGGATTCTGGCGTGTTAGCATTGACGGGGATGTGAACTGATATGGAGCCAAAGCGCTCATGTGGACAGAGATCGATTTTCAAACTAGAATGAAGTTGTATGGATGTAGCCTTCATCATTGTTAGAGATGGGTGATGAGACTGACCATTTTCTGATTCTAGAATTTAAAATTGGCCTTTTCAGTCCAACATAAGTCCAAAAAAAAAGGAAAACAAGCGGTGGATGATTTTGTCCATCAGCCAACAGCAGCTCCAGCATGTTGCTCATCATAAACACAATGAAGACGCAGCCAAGGATCCTTTCTGGTAAATCGCTGTAACCAACCGCTTGTGTTTACATCTGCTGCAGCCAAAGAGAGTAAACAGAGTGTGAGAAAGAGGTACAACAACTGCTATTCCAAATGCTGGAAAACAAGCCCAAAAACCAGCCAATCTCCCCGTCTTCCTAACAACCCCCCGCCAGCCCACAAACCCCAAAATCCCCCCAACCCTGATGCTCTAACTCTTTCTGCCTGGTGCAGAAAGGGAGGAAACTGAATGAGTAACTCACCTCCCTCTCCATCTCTCCCCCGTTTCTCCCTCCCCCATCTCTTTATTGAGGCAGCTGCACCCTTTGACCTTTACGCCTGTGGAATGTGCGTGTGTGAATGTGTGTGGACCAGTGGCGGCGAGGGCCGACGGTAAAGGGGAGAAGAGGGGTGAAGGGAGGCAGGGAGGACAAGAGGGGGTAGTCGGTGAATTTGGGAGATGCTGGGGAGAAGGGAGGATGGGGGGGAGAGGTCACTTTTTCTCCCGACAACAAAAGCTGTCAGGGGGAACAATGAGCATGGAGAATGGTGTGTGTCCAGGGAGGCACTGAGCCGTGTTAGTGTGCGAACTGGGCAGAGAGAGGGCATACGACAGGGGGAGGAAGAAAGGAAGGGAAAACGGGGCTAGGTGAGAAGAGCATGGAGGAGAATAGGAGATGATGACGTGGAGAAAAATGTACAGAGACATGAGAATGAGGGGGTGAGAAAGAGGGAAAGAATGATGGGGGAGAGGGAGGGAGAGACAGAGGAGTGCAGAAGGGTATTTGTTTTGTCTAGCAGTGCTCTTAAATACTGAACTTCCGTTGCCAAAGGAAACAGAACACAAGGTCTAGTATCTGGACGTGTGTGTGTGTGTGTGTGTGTGTGTGTGTGTGTGTGTGTGTGTGTGTGTGTGTGTGTGTGTGTGTGTGTGTGTCCAGCATACCAAAGGGGCCCTGCTCCTCACTGTACCAATGACATCAGTAAGGTTAGGTCTTTACATTTACCAAGTCCTCATTAAGTTTATCTGTGTGTGTGTCTGTCTATGTGAGTGTGCGCATGCGTGTGTGCGTGCGTGCCCTGCGTTCAAAGTACGCACATTTCAGATTACTCTCCGTGCAGCTGGCCACAGACAAAGGTGTTCGCCACGCTTTGTTTCAAAGATGCGGGTGTGAGTGTATGCGAGTGTTTGAACAGTTGTAGGAACGGAAGGGAGCAGGGGTGCTTGTAGTTAAGTGGAGACTGTGTGTGTGTGAGTGTGTGTGTGTGTGTGGAGGGGAGGGGGGGGTCAATGATAGAGTGTTTTGCTTTGAAAGCAAACTGGGGTGGATGGCAATCCCCCCACCACTACCACACACGTAGTGAAAGTATTGATTTTGGAGCTGGTGTGTGAGGTGTGGTAAGTGGTTGGTAATAGCAGGAGAAGAGTGTTGTGAAGTGGCGCAGGTTAAGAAGTTTGGCTGCGGCGTAGACTTTTTATCTCTGTGATGGGGCCAGCGTTGATGGGATGAGATGGACGTGGGTCAAAAAACACTCCAGCATCTCTAAATGGGGGACGATGGATTTGAAAAAGCATTGAAATAAAGCATTTCGAAAAGCAGTGTATTGTACATACACACAAACACATACGGAACATACATGTAAGACTTTGATGCAGGGGAAATGTGGAATTTCACACATGCCAACACACACACACACACACACACACACACACACACACACACACACACACACACACACACACACACACACACACACACATCCAAATGCATACATTCATTCATGAAATACATTATGCACCAACATGCACCCATTAGGTACACTCATATATGCACATACACCACCACAGAGTACTTATGCATACTTAACCGCTAAACACACATACAAGTACACTGGGATGTTGGTGATCACACACACACACACACACACACACTTAAGTATAAATGCAAACAACCATGGAACATTTGTACACACATCCTGCACAGTTGAGGCAATAGGGGATCATTATGCTGCTGTGCTTTCAAACACGTTATGCATGAGCACATTACACAGACACTTAACTACAAAGTACTTACATAATTACATAGACACACCTGCAAATACTGCACATACACATGCGTTTGTGAGCACACTGAACACATGGTGGGGAAGCGAGTGCATGCTCCGACATGCCCATGTTACAAGACATATTACGCACATAGAGTTCCTTGAGAAATGACGTACAAGGCTCATATAGTCACAGTTTACACATCCAGAGTGTATCAACAAGTGACAGATGTATATTTTCAGAAAATTCACATTAGAAACATGCAATAATATAATTACCTATTAAATTAAAGCTTGAACAACATTAGAGCTATAGTAGTGTGTGGATCAATACTCACTTGCAATCCAAAACTTCTCTTTATTAGAATCAGTTCTCATATTTCAATGTCATATTTCCATTAGATCGATATTTACACTCTTTGCTAATTGGGGTAAATGTGTTTGTTTGTTTTATCATTAGGAAGAAAGTTACTGCGCTGTCAGCAGGATCTATCACCCGCCAGTTGGTAGCAGTTATTTGTAGGAATCCCAACGCACTCTATAAATGTGCCACATGCACTTGCACTTACAGGCCAATTGATGATGGTTGACAGAAAACGCAGTCACACATGGAGCTTTTTTATCCCTGAAAATGGCAACAACACTGTGTGTGATGGGACGATGAGGTACGGTGGCAACAACACAAACCTTATAACATTTGACATGCGTCTCAATGTAGCATATTATCAGGATCATGCAGTGGAAGGCATGCGTGTGGCAGTGTAAACAGGAAACATTGGGTTGTTAGTTGCAGACAGAGCTAGGCTACATATAAAAACAAATAGTGAAAAGTAAGAGCAGTAATTAGCCGAATTTAACTGCACAACAGCTGTTAGCAAAGACAACAGGGTGTGCAACAATTGTAATTGATTATCCATGTTGTGTTGGTAGCCGAGGCTGACGCTGGTTGTCTGGAAGGCGGTCATGTGACAGGAGCCTGAAGAATCAGCGAAGGCCACATCGAGACCAAAAACACCCAATTAGCAAGAGGTTGTGAGTGATTACATCGTCGTTCCCAAACATCTCAGTTCCAGACTAAAAACTAAAGAGTTTTCAGGCTTCTCAATTTTAGCAGCTCTAAAACTCCAGAGCAGTGTGGACGCCAGATGTATCCATAGCAGAGTTGATGCTTTTTGTGCACAATATATTGGTATCAGCAATAACACCCTTTGGTTTTCGTTTCACACATCGCCATCTTGACCCGATGACTTGCTGCTGACTGAAACGCAAAACAACTTTGTGAGACCTTCAATTTTCATTCGATCTCACTGATCGATCGGTAAACTTTAGAAATCCAGTTTGTATTCATGTTACAAACATAATGTGTCATCTTGCTCAGCCATTGCAGCGCGGGATTATATTACATTAGTAAAAATTAAGCTTTGTTGCTGGAACCAATTTGTGTTTTAAACCAGAGTCCTCTGCATCGGGACCCCTGCTGCGTCAACAAAGTGGCCTCATTGAAAAAAATAAGGGGGCGGCATTTGTTCACGCAGGGCTAATGCTGGTTTGAGCACTCCTAATGGTAGCTCCTGGGTTGCTGCATTGAGACCTTGTGATTGACCGGGCTAATGCACAAAATGAGTGCTGATGGAGATGATTGGAGGTGACAGAGAGCTGGCTCAACGTGGCTGCTAATCAAACAGGCTTTATCATGTCTGTAAAAGTTTACAGTCACACATCTGCGTCCTCAAAAAGGTCTGTTCTCTGTCAGTATATAGGAATAACATCCTTAAGACCTGTGACATCCTCTGCTGCCTCTGTCCTTGTTTGCCGACATGCTCGATCTATGTTTTTGTTTTATTCCTCCGATGAAACAGGTGGTCTTTGTATGGATCCGACAACCCACTGACCCTCCTCTACACACACACACACACACTACTCCTTTTAGGTTTCCACCATAATAGCTACAGGATGCTTCTCCTCCCTGCTGCTTTCACGGCATCCCCCGTCTCCCCAAGTCTCTCTTCCCCTCTCTTCTCCCCTGTCACTCCCTCCCTTCCCCTCTACCCCCTTCTCCTCACCCCTCACAATTACACACAACAGCTGCCAGAGTCCTTTGGAGGAAAAATGAAGCGTGTCCAAAAACAACTGATTTCTCTCTCTCTCCTTTTCCTCCTTCCTTCAGCCTCCTTCTGTGCCCCTCACCTCCTCTCCTCTATCGACCGGTCACTCCCCAGCCTACTCCCCACCACCAGCGCCACTGCCGCCGTCTCCAGCCTCATCGTCTCCCTCTCCCTCCCCCCCCTCTGTGTGCAGCTGAAGCATGTACCACATTACATTCAGGCAGGCAGGCAGAGAACAGTGGTGATGGGAGATTTCCTGTCTGCCAGGCGTTCACATGTGAAGGTCCCCGGTTGCCTTTATCATCTCGCCTGACAGCTACACTGATAGCACCGTGGTGCATGAAAGCCCAGATCCTCACTCTCACAGACACACACATGCAAACGGGGGCGTTCGCATGATGCTCATTTAAGAGCGGACTCTTCCACTGAATGACCAGGTCAGATTTCCCACAAAAGGTTTTCTGTGCTGCTGATTTTAATGTGGATTATGAAAGACCCAAACATACTTGTATTCCAGTAGCTTTTCAGATGCAGTTGTGAAGCAGAGTGGCTCGGTAGTTATTGTCACACAGAGCAAAACAAGTGTCATGCACAAGAGAAGGGCACACACTCAAACACACACAACAGGAGCGATGGTACCTATAGTAACGCGTTTCCAAAGCCTCTTGTGAGGCTCGAGGTATTGATGGTCTGAAGGATAAACGAGCGTGTGTGCGTGTGTTTGTTTGTTGTATTCACCTAGGTGTTTAAAGGGCTTTTTAAGGGTCTTGTTTTATTTCGTCCTCTGTGGCGGTGAGATAGAGGGAATTTCATTATGCAAATCTATGTCTCTCTGCTGATGAGCATGCCCTCAGGCCTCTCTCTCTCTCTCACGCACACACACACACACACACTCTATCTCTTTCAGATACACACTCACGCATATAAATACTCGCATCCACCCAGTCTGCATCTCTTTCTTCCACACACACACACACACAGATGCTCAGACACTCATGAAAACATGCGTGACTGTGCCTCACAGACACAGTCACGCATGTCATGTCTGAGACTGGAGGAATAGTGGGGATGTATATGTGCATGTGTGTGTGGTGAGGGTATAAGGGGCTGTTTAAGGTTACAAACCATTTTTGGGGTTGTGAACCATTTCCTCCAATTCCCTTGTACATGGCTATACACGCGTGCACCCACACACACACACTGTTGGAGATATACCACAGAACTAGTGACACATAAGTATATCAAACAACACACTCATAAATAGAGATATACCACAGAAATGGTCATCTACACATATAAGTATATATATATATATATATGCATATGCATGACAAATAACTCACAAATACATGTGTGTATGCAAAAAGGTCAAATTACACACATGCACGAAGGGAGAGCCCTACCCCATGTGGATGTGACCCAATGACCCTGCTGTCACACACAGTGCCCATCTGCCACAGAGAGGCACACAGGGAGGGGACGAGGGTGGGGTGAGGGGTGTCTTGAGGGAGGAGGAGGTTAGATTTCGGGGAGGGGGGGCGCACCATGGGGGTGGGGCAGTGGAGCAACTTAGAACAGAACAGAGGAGAGAAAGAATGTGTCTTCACGGTACATTTTGAGTTCACTTTTGCACAGATGTGCCGTTTGGTGCCCAAAGATAATTTAATGGTTTCAGAATCCCCCCGCCCCCCCAGTCCTTCATTGTGCCCCAATTCCTTCACCTTCACAATACACATACACACACACTCAAGAACAAAATGTATTCCTGTTAGCCTGGGGCTGATCTATCCAGAACCTTCTGTCTGCTGCCTCTTTTAAACTGGAGCTGTCTGAGGCTTCCTATGGTAAATAAAGAAAATACTCAGGGTAGCAGGCTGACTACTGTCCTGAATGTAGAACAGATGAGGAACAGAGAGGGAACAACGAGATCAGAGGCTTGGGAGGGCTGATGGAAGAGCAGGAACCTGCTGTCGCCACAAATTCTGCAGCTTATCATATTATTATAAAAACAGTTTTAGATATATGAGCTTTTCCTTCATGGGGAAACTTAATATTAATAGAAAATGTGTTTAATAAAACTTTTTGGTGTAAGGCACAACCCCCTCACAGAAACAAAGCAGAGAGGATGGATGTTGTTGTGCAAATACTTAGGCAGATATATGATCTGCAGTTACAGTGGGCAGTCGTTGCTTTTTATTTCATATCATATATTGGCATCCACTGCCAATATGATGGCAGTTCCTCTCTGACCACAGCTGCCTGAAAACAGCCTGTAAAACCTGCAGTAAAGTTTTATTTTCTACACAGGCTATGTTCCATTATTTTATTGGTCAGTTCTATTTTTTGTGAATTAAATTTTCATTTAAACGTCTGCTATAGCAACAAAAAATATTGGACATCTTTAGAATATAAAGTGTCTGTACTGGCCTATGAAAACTCAGAATCAGGTTTATGGATGGAAAGTAGGATATGGACAGATGATTGAGGGAGGAGAGCAGAAGGAAAGTGGGAAGAAGGCACCCGTGCTTCATCCCTGGATGAGATGGGGAGGAAGGAGGTCAGGCTGAAGAGCAGGGGAGTGAGGTGTGTGTGAAGGATATCCAGAGGGGACCAACTGTAGTGGTGTCAGACGAGGGGTGAGGTGCTGCCAGCACACATCCTGCCAACACACACCAAGAGCCAGACACACACACGCATACTTAGGGCTTGAGGGTGTGTGTGTGCCAACCCTGCCAACTGTACCACCCGTTCACCCTGCACCCGCCACAACCCCTGAGGATCCAATCTGGAACCAGTAACGACATCGACTGCGGTGCCAGTCTCGCCCTGCGGCCGCCCCCCCCCCCCCCGCTCATGTTTATTCCACTGAGTTAGCGACACCATGTCGACGGTGCTCTCGACACAGATTGATCACGATTAGAGGCTGAAATACATTTGAGAATATTTGTATGCTTCTGAAACGCTGCGGCAACAATGGCACTGGATGTTGCTGGGAGCAGGAGGTTGTGAAGAGATTGTTTTTCACAGGCAACAATTAGAGCCTTTGTGTGCATACCCACGATTTATTTACTCCCAAGGGTGAAGTGGTTGTTCAGCCAACACATGTAGTGCGATTTATGCCTGATGTTGTGGACTTAAATTCTGCTCACCTTTGTTCCATGTCACCCCCTCTCCTGTTTGCCTCTGTTTGCATCAAAAGCGTTCTATCTAATGAGAACTGCCGGGAATCATTGTTAGAAATCCCATAATGCATCTTTAAAGCTCTTCTCAGTTCATCCCCTTCCTTCAAATGTCACTAACCCCCCCAACCCTCTTAATTCCCTAATCATGTTTATTCAAATTCCACTTGTATGTCCCAAGTGTACATAATAGATGCTGCTATCACCTATGGGACAGACCTGCCTTATATAAATGCATATTTCTCAGTTACTGCGAAGATTATACATGAAATCTGCAGATGGGAGAAATATGGTTTCAGAAAAGCTAGGCTGATTATGTAAAACCTGCACTGTAACCATGCAGGTGTAGAATATCATTCTGAAGGATAATTCTTCAAACAATGTGGGTGGATTTGTAAGCATGATTGCTGCTCTCACGCACAGCCGGCTTGTTTTTAAAATGTTTAAACATCTCGCCGTGGCCTCAAACGGTGGTCTGAAAAAGAACTGAGGGGGGTGGAGGTAAATAAAGTCCAGACCACAGAAATACAAGGTCAGAGAAAAAAATATGGCAATGTTTCCAAAAAAAGAGTCAAAGTTGTTGTTGAGATAATTAAAGGAGCACTTATACAGGACGTTCAGGTTACTCGTAACGATGGATGTGTACAAGTTTAGAAAAGACCTAGATGATTAATGTTTAGCTTGGTTTGGAAGCCTGATTTAGAAGCTGTGCTGAAAAAATTGTTAGGTAAAATGTATGTGTCCCTGGGTCATCTGTAAAATTTCATTACATTAAGTGGGTGCACACAACAGATATACTTAAATCAAAATAAACTTTAAGTTTAGTGTTAATATTTCAAATTTGAGTGCACTTATTATTTTTTAGTAATTTACAATTTAATTTTTTTTAATTTAAAAATTGAAGTAGTGTTCAATAACACGTTGAAATCAGTTAAATTAGCCTGATGACAAAAATGGACTCTGATCCTGTGTAAATTAAAAAATGTTATTGTCGATGTGTGGGGCTTGAAATGAGACAACATTTAAGAAGCATCCAAAGAAAGAAGATAATGCTATTAGATATTTTTATTAGATATTTTTACACACAGGACTTTTTTTTTTTTAGCTTGATGCATACTTGAGAATGAAAAAACCTCAACATTGCCTCTTTGATTTGACCATTCTGTTTATTAGAATTTATTTCTTGTGAGTTGCCCAAATTCATGGGAGTGCGCTATTAGATTCAGACATTCAGAATATGCATTTCATAATGAAATGAAAGCCTTAAAATGAATTGCCTAACACATATTTCTCTTCTCGCAACACTAGACTGCCTCGCTTGTGCTCTTTAGGCCACATATAAAAAAAGCAGGTTAGGATTTCATTTATTTTGCTTTGACAGATTTTTCTGTCAAAGTAAACTGGATGCTGTCAGCCTACCTAAAATAAGTAATGGCTCGTCTTTGGTGTGCATCTGGAGCTTGAGTAAACAAGGTGACTTTGGAATACACAGGAGTTTATGAGTATGTTGAAAATACTGTTCCTCTTCAAACTTTGAGATGTATATACGAAGATGTCTCAACAAACAAAGCCACTTTGACGCTGGAGCCAACATCGGAGTGGGCATCCTCCAATTTGCTAAACAAACTCCATCCCTTTTGCCTGTGAACGATTTCCTATTATAAACACATGTTGGAGATGAATCACTTTTTGGTTCAACTCTCAGAGAGGACATTTCAGACAAGATCCCCGTCCTGTTTTCCATTTGGCTGTTTAATTGTCTCAACGCTGTCAACAGACTATCAAGGTAATTAGCCATGACTGCACAACAACACAATCAGACAGACAGGAATGAACTGCAGCCTCTGAACATGATACTTAGAGAGGGAATGGGTGGGAACGACTTAAAGCAGGCGCACATATGCACACTCACGGGTACGCACACATCCGGGCACACGTGGACGCCGACACACACAGACTCTCGCACTCAGTCATTACCGTACCCTGAGTACATAGTTCCATGCCACACATTATATTTCCTCCACCAACCATAACCCTCCACCCACCTCCTCCTTAATCCTTCCACACTCTTACAACTCAGTCTTACACACACGTACACACACACACATGCATAGTTACAAAACCAAAACCTCATTTCCTCTGTGCCTCCAGCTATAGGAGCAGTGTTAATTGCGAGAAGGTGGGGAGTTGGGGGGGTTTTTTGCGTTTGTGTCAGTCGGTAGGAACATGAGCTTGTGTGTGTGTGTGTAATCTGTTGCGACTATAGGTGTGCATCTCTATATGTGCGAGCGTGCGTGCGCTCATTTCTTTTAAGCGTGTAGGCAGTCTCTCCTGTGCCAGTCTGGGCAGAGCTCCAGGGTTTCCTGCACCACCTGGGCATCTGTGAGTCTTAGTGCCTGTCACTGGGTACCGTCCCAGCTGGAGTGTGTGTTTGTGTGTGCATGTAAGTGTGTTTGTGTGTGTTAGCTGAGGAGGGGCCCCCGATAATAAGCCTTTAGTGCCAGCAGCTAACACCATTGTCTTATTCTCTTTGAGCAGTGGGGCCCCATACACACACACACACACACACACACACACACACACACACACACACACACACACACACACACACACACACTCTCTCTCTCTCTCCCATGATCAGAGTGTACATCTGCCTCTCCACCTCTGCCTTCTCCTCCACACACTGAGTGGATTCTCCCCTTTGAAAATCATTACCAATAAAAAAAGACAAGGAAATTGAGTGAGGGGGTGTATTCGATTAAACAGCCCCCATTAAGTAGCCAATGAAGCTCTCTGTGCTTGCTGGCTTGGACTATACATACACCATTAGTTGTTCAGGCCATGGCGGACTTAAAAGTACCCTGACTCAAAGGTCATCTACCTCCATCGAGCAGAGCTAATATTAGATTAGCTCTATAGCATGAAAAAAAAAAAAGGAAAGGGCATTCTAGGTGGATTGTAAGTTAGAGATCATATTGGCTGCAGGGGAAGCCATTGTGTCTGTTCCCTTCAAACAAACCCTAATTTACAGCTGTGATTTATTCTTGAAGGAACATTTTGGCAAGAAAAATGATGACAATAAGCACTGTGAGGAAGGGTAAACATGCAGCTATACTGCACAGAGGACACTAATGACACATTCTGTGGCTGATATAAGGAATCTTTTAATGGATTCACTGTAATTCATAATACAAATCCATAGTAAAAGGCTTCAAGCGATCATTAATAAAAGCAATATGTTTTAGCAACAAAATGTTTTTGGGTTATCTGCCTTTTACCACAACATTAGGGAATATGTGCTTAAGCTAATAGATGAGGTAATCTATAATAAGACTGATGTTTAAAATAAAGGAATAAAGTTAAAAGAGAATAGAAGTTATACATTATAGAGTGCTAATATTGCTGTCAGTGGATATGGGCATGAGTAACAGAGCCAAAATTAATGACAAAAACAACAAAGAGGACGGAAGATAAATAAAAGTGTAATGAAAGAACGTCCTTGTTCCTCTCTGTTGGCGAAATTGCCCTCAAAGTGATACTCTCTCTAAGTGATTATGGGAAAGTGTGCAAAAGCTTTGGTGGTGAAAACAATTTTAAGAGCATTCAGGGAGGGGTCAACGGATCGCTGTGTACAGAGACACTTCAGGGCTGAAACAATACTCTCAGCAACTGGTACAATAACACTCCTGGCCTAGGGCACGCACGCACATGCACACGCACGCACACACACACACCCCCCTATGTTCTCAGCCTGTTGCCCCAAGGTTGAAACTCTAAACCTAATCACTCAGTATTCAGTGGAGGCACCGCTCCTGCACCCTGCCAACCGGATCTTTCTACATGTTTCTTTCTTGTGTGTGTGTGTGGGTGGTTTTGTGTGCACGTTTTGGATATAGTTGGAAACCTTTGCATATATATATATATACATACACATATATTTCCAATGTGTTAAACTTGGTGCATGTGTCTTTACATGGCCCATATGGAGGTGATGGTAAATGAAGATAAAGTCATAAAAAATTCACAACTTTAAATTCCCTAAATGTGTTAAATGCTTATTTTCAAAACAATAAGGACACTTTATGTAATGTAGACACATAACTGCACATACCAGTGATATATAAATTCACTAAAACAAGAAATCTGTTCATACCACAGTCAATTAAAAGTTTTCCTTGACTATTTGTTTTTCACAGCTTTATAATGTTTCTAATAATTGTTGAAACAACTGGCTGAACGAATTAAATTCACCTCATAGAGAGAAAAAACAGTTTCCTAATCAAGGCGCTCTTCACCATGGCTTTTTGATTTGTTGGGTCTCACGCCAGTCATGATCCCTCTGTGCTGATTGGTCGGGCTCTGCCAATCAGAGGGTGGAGCTCATCAAGGTGTGCAGCTGCTCTGAGCACGGACAGGAAGTCGACCAAAACAAAAGGACGCACGTGACTGAACATCGCGAAACACCAGAGCAGCGGGGAAATAAACCGGGAGAAGAGAAGTTTGCCGCGGTGAGTTTATGGACCTTTTCTTTGACTGTTGCTGTGTCTCTGGGCCACGTCACCAGCTTGTCCAGCGACGCTAGTGCTAGTTCAGACCATGCTAAAAGTGTGTGTGGGTGTATTTTCACGTGTCTCGCCTTTATTTGACAGTTAGGTGAAGTAATACAGGAGAAATGGAGGAACGGGGGGAACAACGTGCGACCACCACCGACTTTCACCTGTCCTGGTGAGTCCCTGTTTATTTACTTCTACTACTACAACTTATAATCAAATCCAGATGGTGGCACTAAGTCGAACAAGTTCTAATATTTATTTACAGATTTCCGTTTCCCTTTGTCATCTGTTATGACATCACACAACTTAATTTGTAACCAAAACACAAGCTTTCATGAGGGAATAAAACATTTGCTTTCAGTGGGGAGGCAAATGACAGCGCGGCTCCGCGTGGAGGTCAACTTTACTGAACTTCTACCTGCGATATTCCCCTCTTTGTACGCAAAGACTGGAAGTGAACTACAGGCAGTGGTTCCCACGGCTACAGTCGCATATGTGTGATTGTGCCAGACGGTCACACAGTACACAGTGCTGTTAGTAGGAGTTGACATGAGTGTAGTTGATGTTGTTGTTGTGGGGTATAATTCCAATCCAAGCTTGGATTTTGATTGTCTTTTGTCCCCATGTTCTAGAGTGTGTCCATAATGTCTGGCCTTGCTGTCTCTCCCTGCTCAGTGTCCACTTGTTCTTTGTTACTGTGGCAGCTTTTCAAAAATGACCTCCAAAGTTTGGACACAACATAGACCGAGCAGTTGTAATATATCATTCTGTGGTGTAGGTAAGGCCAGCATAATGACTCAAACCCAGGGGCCCCCAACCATCTCAATCCCCCCTTCCCCCCTTCTGTCTGTTCATTGTGTACAGTATGTTCACTTTAGCCTTGGGAGGACAGTTCAAAATTGCTTTTTGTGTGACAAATGTATGTATTGTGCAATGCATTCACACCGAAAATGCATCTTTCCTCTTGTCTTTATCTTCTTTCCAGGCAGCGCATCCTTGGAGACTCCACAGAACATATATATATATATATATTTATACTGTATATGCCTACACTCAGAATAGTGTGTGCGTGTGTGTGTAATAGGTTTGGGGAGACAGCAGGGGTCCAGGGCGTCCCGCGAGGCTGATTAGTGGACCCTACCAAATGTCATTAGGGTGTATTGAAAAAGCAGCCCTGCTTCTAATGCATATTAAAGTGAATGGGCTGTTACATTACCACAGCATCCAGACTACGCCTGTTGGCACATCAGCACGTCGTTGGTTTTTACATTTTGTGTGTGTGTGTGTGTGTGTGTGTGTGTGTGTGTGTGTGTGTGTGTTGCAGCAGCCCCACATTTAATATCTGAGGAAAAGATGACAGAAACAGAGCAAGCGCTGACAGAGGCCCAACATGACTATATGTGTATGAGGGGAAAGTATAAGTGGGACCTCTCCTCGTCTGCAGTTGTGTGAGAAATCTCATATGCATGTGTGCGTTTCATGTTCATTCTCCATCGGACAATGTTTAGATATCAGCTGTATTTGCTTACGTGAGGGTCACTGAGTGCGGACATATGTAAATTCCGTGCTAGTCGATCATGCAACAGATGGTTCTGGGAGTCCTTTGCATCTAAAAGTTGTTACACATTAGAGTTTGCCTGCCGCTATTAGAGGCTGTGTTTGTGTGTCTGTGTGCCCTTGGCTCGGTGACTCCATCTACATTTTCCAAGAGTAATATCAGTGACTGGGCCGAAGGAAGTACTTTCATTCAGTGGTTGATAAAGTAATCACAGTGACAGAGAAGTAATAACTGTCTGCTGTGCTGCCATTTAACTGCTGCGGCCTTGACTTTACTATTGACTGCATTTGAGGTGTCGCATTCAGCTTTGTTACGCACTTTTGTGTCGAGCGAGCGTGTGTGTGTTACGGCTTTATGAGTGGCGCTGTGGAGTGCAGTGACTGGTTGCGTACTGTGCCAGCTGTTAAATGTAAGAAGTGTACAAAAAAGCCCTGTCGCTCTGAAACATTAAACGGCTGTCTGTCTTCCTTTTCCTCAAAGGAAACCACAGTGAAGGGCGAATGCGGATGCGCGTGTAATCCATTCATCTTCTCTCATGCACGCTGCCCCCCCCCCCGTGTCTGTCACTGCATCATCTCTCATTCATTCCCTCCAGAATGATTGAATGTTTACTCTCATTTAACGTAACCGTCCAAAAGGCATCGGGCAAAAGAGACGCACATACACATAGTAATTCAGACACACACAGCCTAGTCTACCCATTTAATTAAGCACTCTATGAATAATTCAGTTTGAGCCTCTGGGCTGCAGATAATTATAACGATCAGGATAATAATGTTTATTTTGCTTTTTATTGTATTAAGACATCAATATCTCTGCAGTGCAGTGTGGACAGTTTGCAGCTACACTTCTGATGCCGAAAGCACCACCTCTAATAAGCAAGTGTCTTTCTTTGTGTGTGTGTATACTTTGTGTGTGAGAGGAAAGTATTCATGAGAATTATTCTGCCTCACGTTGCCAGAAAGGAATGGATGTATGTTTTTTCTATCATGGATCAAAGTATGGATTGATATCAATAAACCCAAAGTTGTCTGGTTCAGCCTCAACTCTTCAATTTTTCAAATGTGACCTTGAAAAATGTGACTGTTCTCATTCTCGGTAGAAATATCTGAACCCATAATCCTCGCTCGAGCAGATCAATAATACATAATGTGATTACAGTTGGACTCGCTGTGCACAGCAGCTGCTCTCCACCCTAGGTGGCTTCTATCAAGTTCTGATTAGTCAATGATTGTCTATTCTTTGCCGGGCATATGGAATCAGGAGTCTATTCGCTCACTGTATAGTCATTGATTAACCCCGTCGACAGATGTGGGAACAGTGATTATGCTGTATTGTTGGTCTGCACCAAGGCATATTGCAACACACTGGGTAGTCTTTTCCAAATGGCTGCAATTTGCTATTCTTCCTGGAGATTATTGTAAATCTTTCCTTCTTTATTCTGCAGCCGAGGGGTTTGGGGAAAAACGGAATGACACAGAACTGACTCATGAGCTAAATTCGATCCCTGTGACGTATTTTATCTTTTAGACGTTGCTTTTGGTGGTTGCTGGTTGTGGTTTGTCAGCACATTCATACTTGTCTTATAGATCTTCTTTTGAAACCATATTTTTCTATCTATCCATCCTACCTTTACATCTTTACTAAATTTCCATCAGTCCTCAATCATCTTATATATATACACATACACATCTATTCTTTTAGGCCCAAGATCCTTGAAGTCTACCATTGATCCTTCTCTGTGTCACCCCTCAAAGCTCCAGGGCTTCTGTCCAGACGCCCAGCCTCTCTGAGAGGCACTGGCACAGTGATGGCTTCTCCCTCTGGGCTTTAGCGGCAGGGAAAAGTCCATCTGCGGAGCCGGGCCTGCTGGAGTTAACCTATCAGTCACTGAGGCTGATGGATGGCCCAGACAGACAGGGAGGTTGTTGGGGTACGTGTAGACACACACACACACACACACACACACACACACACTGTCAATCTGTTGTTCAGTTTGCTTCTATGCGTGTGTGTCTGTGTGTGCGCATTTTGTGTACAAGCCTAAGAAACTTGAGAAACTTTGAAGTGCCTCTCGTGTCCCCTCAGCGTCCGCTTCATTTGATTAGTAGCTTTAAGGGGCCCTTTGGATCAATAACTGACTTTGGTAGCCCCCTACAGCTCTGAATACACACACACACACACACACACACACACACGCACAAAGCTCTGCAGCAGTTCATTTAGGCCAAGCCGTCAATCATCAGAGTGAGGACAGGTCCGGTCTGGACCAGTCTATCTGGGACGCTGGAGGGGGCTTATGTTATGTGTGTGTGTGTGTGTTTTTGTGTGTGCCCCATGATATGCCGATGAGATATTATGTGTCTGCTTGGTCCATCTGTCTTGTGAATGTGCATGTGTGTGTGAGTACCAATTAGTTCATGTTCCTTGTTATCCCTGCCAATAATGGCACGCTCAAATCAGCAGGTTGGTCGATGTCAATAATCCCGAAGTCAGACAGATTTTTTTCCCCCTTTAATCCTCATTTAACCAGGTATGATAACTTTAAGAAACATACTTATTTGATGTGTTGGTTTACTGATTGGAAAACAGTGTACACACACATACACACACAGGCTGGATGATGTCATTACTCAATACAACCACAATCCCCTGCCACAGAATATTGGGTTAACTGCTGTGCTCAAGGGCACTTTGACATTAATTGTGCAGGGAGGTTAGTGTTTTATCATCTAAATTTTCCCATGCGGTCCAGTAAGTGGAACAGTTGGAACAAAAGAACCATTACACGACCACCTGCAGCTTTATAAAGTGGATAAAAAAAATTAAATAATGAAAACTGCAGCTTTATACAGTCTGCGTTGCACAGGCAGATAAACAGAACAAACGCTTGTGTTTAATTATCCTACAAGTAATTTTAGAAAGTTTGAAGGGAAAATATTTAACATCTGCAAGTCATGAGTTGAAAGTAATGTACGTCAGATGAGATTTAAAGGCTTAGATGTAGGACATGCTGGTTCCTTAAAAGTAAGGCCAAAGCGTCTCGATCGACCCCTGGTGGCTGGCTGCAGTATTGGTCATAAACCTTGCCTCCTCAATGGAAGTGGATTTTAATGTTGTGTTAATGTTGTGTTGATGTTAATACATTTAACAAATAAATAATTCAAATTAGAACCCAAGAAGAAAATCCACATCCAATGAAAATCAAAATTGTATTAGTTATTAATATCACATATCACACAACTAATTTTAACTAAGGCAACCATGATAGGTGAATATACACGTACTTCAAAATCAAAGTGAAAGGTGCACATTCTTCCCGTCTGAAGGTGACCACCGGTCAGCGAAGGGTATGGCACTCATTCCCGGTGATCATTTTGTGCCCTGTGTGGTCCGCTTGTCCACGCTAAATGGAAACAGAGTGTTTGACAAACAGCTTGTCCACCCACAGGCGCTTTTCTCTGTGATCCATGTAGATGCCAGCACAGCTGACCACATTGCTACACACTCAATTTCACTCAGACACACACTGTCACCTTCCCTGGGGTGGGCTCCCTGGCCACTGAAACACAGCCCACCGCCTACGCCGCTGTCACTCACTTGTAGCTCCGCCCTCTTGCTCTACCTTCCCACACACATAGACACGCGTAAACACAGTCATCGACCGCCCACACGTGCCAGTTAACCTATTAACGAGGCGGCACGGGTCGCGTCGTACTCCGTTGCCCCCTTGGGGCCGGCCGGCCTGTCTGCGCGTCGGTTTTATTCTCGCCCACGCCAACTGCCTGATGGACTGCCTCGCCTAATTGACTGACTGACTGAATTACTGACTGACTGTCTGGATGACAGACTGGATAAATGTGTAGCATGCTGGGGTGGTGTGGGCGTGGGAACCTGAGGAGAAGCATGTGAATGTCGGCTGGAGCACAAAAGGATAGAGTGGCGATATAGCTGTGAAAGGCGTAGTCAGAGCTAGGAATCATAAAAATATGATTTTATTAAATCCACTTATAGTATGTTGTTATTGCTGAGAAATGGTGTTTTGCCCCGTAAATATGGCCCTTTTCAATCTTTTAACAGTCCTGTCGGGATATAGCATTTTGCTGTTGGACAAAATGGTCTTAAACAATTAGACTCATTAAATCGTTTCCAAAAATGTTTCCTGTTCAATTTATCGCTTCAAAAACCAAACTGTTCGGTTTTCATGGCAACAAAGAGGATTTAATAGTGAATTAAACTGTTTTGTTGGTCTTCATTCACCTAAGAAGTGTTTTTCTGCATGACTCTGTGCTTATTGTGATAGTGAAAACATTGTCAGCAGAACGTGATAGATCTGTATAGTCGAAATGGATTATTCAATTAATTTTCCTCACATTAAACATGTTACACACCACCTGATCCCACACTGTCAGTAATGGTTGTGGGTGCTCCGGCTCAGATGTAACAATTAAAATGGAACTTTGTTGTTTCCTTCACAGAACTGACGGACAGTTATTTTTGTGCCAATTGATATGCAGCACCTGTCTTGTGTTCCCTTCGAGTGAGTGCATGGTGTTTCTGTTAGGTGTCTTTGTGTGACTCCTGCCAGTCCCTCTACGATGATCATCTGTCGTGAGCGTGGCGGCAGCCCCAACACTTGACTGCACCACTGTTAATTTCTCTCTCGCCGCATAAATTAATAGTTCATAAATAAGCAAATAAATTAAAGAGTGGATGGGAGGAGAGAGAGGGAGGAGAGAAATGGGGGCAGGAAAAACTTTCTCATCAGAAAAATTTAATTTCTCACTCCGACACCCACGAGAATGGGGGGTGGGTTTGGGGTGGGGGCTCGGGCGGCGGGTAATGGATGCGAGTGTGTGTATGTGTGTGTGCAAAAGGGATTCATTTTCAACCTTTCTATCACACCCCTCTGAGCACTGACACGTTGCCATGTTTTCTTTTTCTTTTCCCAAGATCCACATTCGACAAACATCTGTGCCTAATACTGAGCACACACACGAGAAGCCTGACAGAGTTGTTGTCTTTTTTTCATTATGAGGAGCCATGATGTTGATGCTGCAGAAGGGCAGTTCACTCGTTTTTATTTCACTCATAACAGTTAAAAGTCCACCGATGTATTATTATAATTATTACCAAAGCAATAATCATAGTTTCAAGCAGGAAAATGCACAGAGATAAAACATTCATAATGCTGGACTACAGCAACTTTATCCCGTTCATAATCACTGAATGAAGCTGCCTTTACAAAATGAACAAAACAAAATCATCACGGATATACAATGACATTACCTTGACCAGCTTTTTCTCTGGGTAAACTATGTCCTGTTGCTACCAGGGGTTGTTTTAGAAATGTATTTTATTCTAAGCCAAAAATTTAACTAGAAAAGCTAATGTCGCTGTATGAACTCAATAATATCTCACTTGAAACAAAAGTAAAGAATACATTTTATTTCATTTCCTTCCTGACACCAAAGTACAGAGTTAAGTTTAGAAAGAATGAAGAACAGGGATGTCAGTCATCTTGTCCTCTGTCGTCCTTTCTCTGATGATGCTGAGGAGATTGAGGCCTGGTTGAGGAGGGAGCTGCTTTCTCAGTGTGTAGGTTTAATCGACAAGAATTTTAGAAGAATTGAATGTACGATTAAAACTAAGCTAGCAGTTTCTCTACATAGAGAAGTCATACTTTATGAAACCACCAATTCACCTAATCCGGTTTTTCAATTGGATCTGCACCAAATTGCACATACTGTCAGATTTAAAAAAATTTAGATCAATTAATTATTCTCTGAGAAATCAATGAAAATATTGAAAAACGCCCTATTTAACAATGTAACATCTATGCCAACATGTAATGGATTCCTCTCTGACCCATACCACATCCTTCCCCTAAGATTCGTGGAAATCCTTTGAGTTGAGTTTGTGTAATCTTGCTCAAGAAAAAACAAACAGAACCAACAGACTCACACACAGGAGTGAAAACATAACATCCTTGGCGTAGTTAGATTTAAGGGATCGGACACTGTTCGTTAACAGTTGAAAATAAGTTACTGTCATGCTTTTCAGCATTTTTTTCTACAACTCGAATAAAATGCTATCTTCAATTAGATTCCCTGTCTGCAATGCAACCTCTGTATATTAATAGATGGAGTTAATTCACAGACAGCAGCAGAATGTGCTGTCTGCAGTTATGCACATTAAAGAGAGAAGTGATTAAAATAGACTTAATGCCATGTGACCACACAAACTATATATTCTATAATGGTAGAAAAAGCCCTGGCTGGACGTTATGTGGAGCCTCAATGCACAATGATGCCACTATTGGAGCAACACCGATTAATCTGCCAAATGAAACAATTGGTCAACCCTTTAAACAATAAATCTGCCTTTAAAGGCTCCACATGTAATCTTTTGCTTTTGATATATAACCAGTGTTGGCACCAGTTCAGTAAAAATGTTGCAGGTTCATAAAGAAGTTTCATTTCTTTACTCTGCTGTCTCCAGCGCTTTCTGGTCCATCTTGTATTTTCCACGAGCAAGTCGCTGTAGTATCCAGTCTGCCCTGAAGAAGTAGTGCAGCTCAGTGGGCGTATTATAACCTCTTGTAAACACAGCAATGGTGTTTGGCATTGCCACCACCAGCCAGAGAAAACTTCCATAGAACATGTTCAAACTCGTGTAACTACTGTCTCAACCTTACAGACACTGGGGGATGTGAGGCAGAACAGTTGGTGGAGGTGAAAGATGCGTATTGGCTCCTTAGCTATTGTAACAATGTTATTTCAGTCCTAAATTTCCCATTGTGGCAACTCCAGTTCACCTTGATGTGATAGCTCCATTCATAGCAGTTTTACTGTCAAATCACTGGGCTGTATCTCCCTGTAACAACAGCAGTCTCTTAAAGTGAATAAAATAGCTGAGGGTTCGGGTGGTGGATTCATTTTTTCCACAGCTCATGATGTAAGAGAGTCATACACTGTATGACCAGCAGCGGGGTGTATTTACATACCGTAGGCTCATAGTTCTGATGAAAGTGATAACCAGATGATTTCCCTGATGATTTCCTGTAATCACCTTCATCAGCTGATGATAAACGTGTGTGAGTGGTGCTAATGACCTCATGTTCTTGCCTGAGCCAAAGCTGCCTTTTTTGGCAGCAAGTCTGACTCAGATGCAAAAACGTCCAGCCACATGAAACCCTTCCTCTCGAGTTAAAATCTTCCCTTACATCCCCCTTTCTTCTGTTCGTTTTTAGTACGGCTAAAACTAAAAGCTTATCTGTTCCATTGAAAATGTCACATCATTAAATGCAGTGAACTTTAAGTGCAGTTAATAGTTGGTGACATCTCATCCAACATTTCAATCCGGTTGCATCATTAAAGTAACTGTACTACTGAGTGGTCCTGTCATCAGTGTCTCCAGAGTCTTGTCAGCTTCAGAGAGGGGTTGCAAACACCTCTCCAGGATAAATGACCTTGTTGATAATGTAATCTTCGATAGGGTTAGGGTTATGAGACATTTTGTGAAAAGTGCTTTTTGATATTTGTTCTCTGAACACTTTTTTGGAGCCACACCATGCCCCAACCTTCTTGTTTCCGATGGAGAGGAAGTGCTAATCCTTTGATTAGCTGCATCCCAAAAAATTATGTGCGAGAATCCTTAATGTGCAATAATATGCGTGATTTAGAATTTCTAATGTGCAAAACTTGATTTCCCTTGCTAATCATTAGTGTTTCCAATAAAGCATGGATTGGCCCTGTGCAGATACTTGGCCAGCCGTTTGGGCTTAAGGATGACTCCTTTGGGTTGGAACATGGCCATGCTGGTGAACAGCTATGTTGGTTTGTTTGTTTTGATCCACTCCTCAGCACAGCATGCTGTTTGGAAGACTTTCCCGAGGATTACATATACCATGGAAAGTAGATTACTACACTTACTGGATTCCCACCAACAACTGCTGAGAGATGAGGTCTGCCGAGGTCTGTTAAGACTACTCCGATTCAATTATTTATTTTGGCGCCCTGCTTTTGGATGTAGGTCCTTGCGAATGAGTGCATTCCTGAGACGCCTCTTTGACTTTTCATTGTCCTGAACCAAAAATGAATGTATGCTCAGTGGAAAAGAACAGACCAAGCTAAACACCTTGAATCAATTACAAGGAGAAAACAAAGGAACTGGATTACCCAGTTAGCCCGACAGCTGTGGAGGAAACAGACTCTAAAAATGTTTTTTTATATGGCTGTTTTGCAGCCATGGCTAGAAATGACCTCTGTGTCACACAGAGCTATCTTTGGGATATTTTTTCTGTGCAGTGTTTCCAAACTCTTTCTCTGTGTGATTGTCCTGAATGTGCCCTTGAAGGGAGCAGCAGACACCACAGATCCTCCATGTAAAAGTGTTTTTAATTATTAATGCTGGCCCTCCATATTGGCAGAACTCCAGGCTGCCCTGTTGACGGCCACCATATTTCGCTCACTCACCGCCATGAATTATTCTCACGGAACACACTCACAGAAATACAGTACAGGCCTGTACACAAACACACATGCAAGAATGCACACGTTGAAGGTTGAAACCCGCAGTGGGCATACGCAAGAGAGTGTGCTCACCTACCTAATAAAATATATACACACATTTATGTATATGTACACACACACACTCACTAGTGATGAAATGTGTCCAGTATAACACAGGCCATTTACAGCACTTACTCCTGTAGGTAAACACAGAGTCACAGTACTTGTGCAAGAATGTTACACCCACAAACCTGTATAGAGAAGCATGTGTACCCTCCCACACACTCCCATGTTCCTGCTGTATGTTATCTGACACACACACACACACACACACACACACACTTCACCAGACACACAATGGATCCCTGAGCACACACGGGCCATTTGCAGTATTTCTTCTATTCAGTGTGTTCCGTCCAGCTGTCAGCGGGCTGTCAGTGTGTTCAGTTGCCAGGCAAACAGCCCCGCCCCCTCCCAATAATAAAATATGCCTTTAAAATGTCACTCGCTCCCGAAAGAGCAAAAGCAGAGGCAACAAATCGATTCACATTAGTTGTTCAATTGACTTTGGCCTCAACTCCCCCCTTTGTCTCACCTCTTTCTTTTCTCTCTGTCTTCTTTCATTGTTTCTTTCTGTCTGTCAGTCTGTCTTTCTTGCTTTCTGCCTTTCTAGCTTTCTGTCTTTCTGTCCTTCTTTCTGTTTTACTTTCATTTTGCCTTTCTTTATTTCTGTCTGTCTTTCTTTCCATCTTTCTTTCTGCCTTTCATTCTTTCTGTCTTTCTTTCTAACCCTCTGTCTCCCTGCAACCAGTTCTTGCTTTGTCCCCTCCTTCCTTGTCACCTACTTCCCCCGTAAAGGGTTTTTCCATCTACAGGTTCCAAGATATGCCCTGCTCCCCCATTTTCTCCCCCCAGCTAATCTAAGCGAATGAATGAAGCGGCGGCAGCTTCAGCACAACCCCTTTTCACTCTCCCCGCCGACCACCGATGCGGCAGCACTCATTTCTATTTTCACCTCGTTTTAGACTTATCACATTGACATCATTAAGGCTCCCTCTCAGCAGCGCACTCATTCGTTATCCTCTCCATTTTACACCTTTTTATCTCTCTCTCCCTCTGTTTATGTATGTCTCACTCTCCCAATTCTCTCTCTCTCTCTCTCCAGTTATCTGTCTCGCTCATTGTCAGAGGATTTAAAAAGGCTCTTTATTTGAGACCAGTGAGTGTCGAGGCTTGGTTTTTCATCCCGGCGACAGAAACCTGTTGGAGTCTCCTTATTCAGAATGAAAGAGATGGACATTTTGCCTTTTTACAGGGGATAGCAGGGAGCAGGGTTGTGCTTGTAAATCTGAAAAAGTGACACGCGGCTCATTCTGTTTGCTCATTTCATAAGTAATATTTCTCTTCCCAAAGCAACCTTGGAGGGGGATATTTTTTATTTCAATTTCAAGGGAGGCCAGCAAAGGATTTCGTCAGGGGAAAAAAATGAAAGGAATGATAATTCAACAGCAGTCTAATATAATCAGTCTGAAATAGAAAACTGTGCTCCTATACCACTATGTTTATAAAAGGAGTACTCCATCAACTAATGACTGTGACAGGTTGCTGGTATCAAAACAACATTTACAAGTGAGAAAAGTGGCATTTACTGCTCATGTTTTCATTCTAAACTGAATATCTCTAGACTTTTGGTGAGACTAAAAAAACCATTGGGCCTCACATTAAAAATCTGTGTCTTAAGTGAGTCACATTCACTGATTTGCTCATATTTTTCTTTTTCTTACAGACGCGAAACCAAAGTAATCTGCTGTAATTCAAATCAAGTTTTTCACTTATGGATCGTCTATTTCATTAGTTCGGAGCAATTATACACAAATATGTAAAACATCTCACAATTACGGCCCTATATGGCATTATTGAGGTGTTAATTATACCAATTTGCTATCCTCGTGCGAACTCACTCAGATAAACAGGTGGCATTCATCATGTAGAGGTCTATTAAATCTGATGTGTTTGTACGAACTCGCTGTAAAATCTCCCTTTAAGTTAAACAATGAACGGAAATTGAAAATGTTGGTTATCTCTGTAATGATGTGTATTGTGTCATGTGACTGGTTTAGAGCTCCTCCCGTAGCACTTTACAGTACTCTGTGTTTATGCATACAGGCTTAGAGCTATACAGTATGTTTGCCTGACTGCTTGCACCAGCTTATCTTTCAGCCAGCAGCATCTTGTTATCTACAACTTGGAAATAAACGCAGTCATAATGTGTGGTACTTTATTCCTCTTATCTCGGCGTAATGTTTTCTGAACACGCTTTCGCCACAGTGTTGATACTTGACTAGCCGGAGCCCATTGTGTTGTCCACATCAGAGGGTGGTTGTCTCTGAGCCCCGCTGTACTTTGCTACACCTAAATGTTGTTTCTTGTTTGGCCCAGCTCTCGCTTCTTAAGCTTATCTGAGCAGCAGTGTTTTCACAGACGGCGTTTGACACGGAGGACCCTACCACTGGCTGGGTGGAGCTGGCAGGTCAGGGGTCAAGTGAAGTGAAACCAGCACAGGCAGAGGTCAGGAGAGAGGAAAGAAGAGAATACAAGGAAGGGAGATAGAGGTGGAGGAAGGTTAAGACCCCACTAAAAAGAGCCCAAAGTTAATATCCCTCACCATCCCCTGTGCCTTAACCCAGGGCTAAACTAATATGGCCTCTCCTAATGAACAAAAGTGGCCAACATCTGCATTGTTGGTTAGGAATCTGCGCTGCCATCTTGGATCAATTTAAGGGTAAATAAAATCTGAGTGCCAGGGCCATTTCTGGGTCTCTAGTGTCCCGCTCGCTCCACCGCAGGTTTTCACAAGCTGGGAGTGACAATGTAAGACTGCGTCCCATGGGAAGAAAGTGAAAACCTTTCCACACACACACACACGCAGAAAAACACACACAGAGCTCACCTCCCATCTATAAACAGAGGCCCAGGGTAGGGTGCGGTCCTGTGGCCAGCATTGGGGTGGTGTTTTGAGGGGGAGAAGGTAAAGGTTAGAGGATGGTGGCGACAGTGGCAGCGCCGCGGTGAAGCCTTACGAGCTTGGCGTCATGCACCCAGCGTGTCGCACCTCCCTGCCATGAGAGCCTGTAAAGACGTTTTAAAATCCTGCAGCCCTTCTCAACAGGAAACTGAGGTTTGCTGATGTTTTTTTTTCTTTTCTTTTTATAAACATCAAAACGAGCATGTCTTAATTAGCATCCAGTCTGCGTATGCAGAGCGGACTGTGGGTGCATGTGCTCGCAAATGCGTCCGTCTCGGGGTCATCTCTCCGTGTGTCCGGCGTATATGCTCACATGTGCATGGATGCCCGCTCAGACCACTGTGATGTGATTGTGCGTGTCTGTTTGTGTGTGCATGTGTGGGTGTGACGCTGTGATAAAAATCCAAATAAGGGTGCCACATGGGATCGTTTATCTCGTGACAGACCACTTCTGTCTAATTAGCGTGAAACACAGTAAAGAAATATAGGCAACTGTAATTAAAGCAGGGGCTCAAGATGTGTGTGTGGTGCACATATGGTGGCGTATGTGTGTTTTTCTTGCAGGATGTCTGAGTCCCTGTGGTTTTTCAGGTAAAGCTATCACTCCTGTCAGAGCTGGCGTGCATATGTTCAACCGTTTCATTCACAGCCCTCGTCTTCTGTATGGCATAAACTGAAAGATTAGAGATTTTCTGTTTTGGGAGCCAGCCTTAAGCCTCCTTTTCAGATGAGACGATTCGGGGTACGTTCCCATCAAACACATTCGCAGCCGTTCTCAAAAACTCCTGAACTCTCTTGCTTCGGTCATCTGTCCAGGTGAGGTCGAAGCAGCTTCACGGCGATTAAACGCAGCTCTTTCTGCACCCCTCCCAGACAACTGCAGCATGTTGTGGTAGCAGTGAGAACATAATATGAACAGGAAATTGCTCCGAAACGCAAGGGTTTATGGGTATATGGAGACAGATTATAACGTCTTAAAGCCAAGTCACTGATGCTTGGAAAGCATAACAGAAAAAATAACCAAGGGCAGATTTCAGTCTGGGCTGATGCTCAGATTCTGTTTTCATATGTATTTTTACAGCAGAGAAGGTTAATTATAAGAGCACAAACCCATTATGCTAAGCTGAAGTTTAAGGAATTATTTTGTTTTATTCCTGCTCCCCAGGGCCTAATAAAGGTTGTATTTTTGGCCCTGGGGGACGAAGAAGTTACTGAAAGTCTAATAAATAGGATGTTTAGTCTGTGTTCCTTTTAACTCTCTTTGAACTTTGGTTCACCTGCATTTAGTAAACAAAGAGGCTGGTATTGGATTTTTGTGGCCAATGCAGATGGAGTTTTGGGGAGAGAAAGAAATTTGGATAAACTATGCAGTGCATGTTCTAAAAAAGCTGCAGCAGTTTTATAGACTTGCTTTCCAATATATTGTCACTTTTTATTGTTTTTGTGCTGGAAGTTGTGTGTAGAGCAGTGGCCGGCCGGCCCCATAATACTTCAGTACCTCCAACATCCTGAGAAAAAAAGCCTACATAAACATGTCAAACACAATTTAATTAGATAATAATAA
Organism: Paralichthys olivaceus; assembly: GCF_024713975.1. Lineage (NCBI taxonomy): Eukaryota > Metazoa > Chordata > Actinopteri > Pleuronectiformes > Paralichthyidae > Paralichthys > Paralichthys olivaceus. The sequence continues at coordinate 6,583,958 of NC_091114.1, forward strand.
TTTTTTCATCCAATGAACGATAGACTGTAAGCGCCTGTAAGCATTCAATAGAAATTGTTTTCAAATTCTATTTAATTAATATCTGTCTAAATATCTATACTTCCTGGTGTGGGGCACCGGCCAAACGAGTGAGGTAAACTTTTGGCAACCATGAGACCTGAGGCTGCTTTTTAATTGGTTGTTGCAGATTTTCCACGGGACAGACACTCCCACTTTTATTTAAAGCCAATAGGTATTAATTTCCATTTTAATCTAATGTGATTGGTCAACCCTCGACAGGTACATCTGCCGTAACTAAGTTACTCCCAGTGTGAGCTGATGGCAAAGATATGGCCACTTCAAGTGGAACTGAGGCAAATCTAGTAATTTCTTTGCAAAAACGTTTTTTCATAAGGCATTCACTGGAAGAAAAAAAGGGAGCTTGGTCCAGACAGACACGATTTAAAGATTCAGCAGCCGGCAAGTGATCAAGGACAAGATTACACCCGGGGCTTCTCCCACTCTCGTTATAAGAAACAGAATTGACTAACTGGATGTGGTACAAGTAATGCCTTTTATTGCTTCCCCTGTTTGCTGTTTCAAAGTGTCGGCACAGAGGTACTGTGGACAAAGACGGGGGTGCGAGACCTAAAACATCTCTCTGAAAAAATGCAAACGGCAGGAAAGTTGCTGCAGTCACAATTAAGACACAATGAGGCTACATTTTTGTGGCAGGCTTAGCATTGCTTAGCAGCTCGATGAAGGCTACAGGATTGGCATATTGTGTGTTGTGTTGTTTTTGTTGAGTCTGGCCTCAGTTTGTTTCAGTTGCCCAGGGACTACAAATAGCTAGTTTTTCATTGTTTATAGTTAGTGTCTGCTTTTGTTTTTCACCATTCCTAAATTACCCCAAGCATTTTTTTCCCCCGGCATCTTCTATAATTACGTCCTACTGTATATAAGACAACATGGACCCAGATACCAATATATATCTGTGATGGACCATATCAGCTGAAACAAATCTCGTCTGTTTTTAAAGCACAGGAATTTTCAGTGGGATTTCATGCGAATAAAACTAGAATCTGATCATAGCCCACAGTACCTGAACAAAGAAGAAATCCAGTGTCGTGCGGCTTTAAGCAGGATGAGCTAGAAAATATACCACGACATATTGGTCCTGCAGTTATAGACGATCAACTCTGACTCAGCGCTCCCCTCTCCTTTCCTCTTGTTGTGACATTTCGTCTTTGCCTCATCTTTCCCTTCCTTGTTGTGATGCACATCGAGATTTTGGGAAAACAATTTGTCTCGGCGTAGAATGTGATAAATGAAAGCCATATGTCTTTGCGAGAACAGATTGAGCCCTGTGTGTGTTGACAGTACATTTTGTCCCAGTGGGGCTTCCATCTAAGCCTTGACATTTTCAGACAATATTGTGGTGTTGAGCCACAGTTAGGATTTTTCATAAGAGAGATGTGTGTGTGTGTGTGTGTGTGTGTGTGTGTGTTTGTGTGTATATATACTAACATTAAGATCATCTCTCTCCCTGTCTCAGTGTTTCAGTGTGTATGTCACAACACTTATTACTTTCTGCAGGGTGTGTTTGTGTGTATGTGTGTATGTACATGCTTGTGTGTTTGTGTACATCTGTCTCTGAATTCCTTTGAATTCCTCTCCCTGTCACTCTGTTTGTCCTTTGTTTTATAAGACTGTCTGCTTGTTGTCTGGGGTATGAAGACGCATTATCTTTCCATATTTATCTGTCTATTATCCCCTGGTTTTGCTTTTTTATCCAGGTGCATTTCTTTTCTTGTTTTGCACAGTGTCATTAGGGTATGCAGTCTCCCTGGCCTTGATGCTATCTGCTGCATGATATTTGAACTAATGCTGCACTTTTATACCGTCCCCATGAGCAATTGCTTGGTAAAAGCAGGCGTGCCTCTCCTTTCAGCTGTCAGTAGGAAGGGCCTGGTAGGAGGCTGAGAGAGGCTCCAGTTTTATATTTCAATATATTTTTCTGCCTGTGCTATACAACAACGAGGAAAGAATTATCTGCAGCCCTGATGCATTAGAGATGCACGAGAAATGCATAAAGTGGGATTTCTAACCTTTTGTACAAGCCTTTACATCTTATTACCTGTTGTAGTGCTGAAGCTATATCCATACTACTACTAAAAAGCTCTTTATCAGTTTAAGTCCCCGTCCATACTAACATGCCTGATCATGCATATCACGTGACCACTCATGTACTGGGCATGCGCGTGTACAGATGTATTAGATGTATTATTGGTAAAATACATAATTTAAATGCAGGGTCTGCAACAGTTATTTATTATCCTTGTTGGGGTTCTGCACTGGTAGCCAAGGCTGATGCTGGGTGTTTCCTTCTGGATTAGCAAAGACCACATTGTGACTGAAAAGACGTAGCGAGCAAACAGTTGTGTGTCTACATCATTGTTTCCTAACATCTTGATTCCCGTCTGTCCAGACTAAAACGCTTTCTAATCAAAGCAAGGCCAGCAGCGTTTCCAAACTTTCACATTGTAGAGGCTTTAAAACACCAGACGTGTCCGTTGCACGTCCGTTTTCGCGCTTTCAAACAAAAATGTAGTATTGTGGATGTTTCCTGCTTGCTGACTTGTAGTAATACCGATATATCACATCAACCAGCACCACATACCTCAGCGTTCATAGCCTAAGCTAGTTTGCCCGACTGCAATGGGTCCTACATAACTCAATAAGAAAACACATACAAGAAATACAACAAAATCCCCCCCAAAAAGAGAATGTCACCACCCATTAATATATCTCAACCCACGTCAAGAGCTGTTTGACCTCATTTAAGTCTGGATCATAGGAACCATCAAGATGTCTGTTAAAAGCCTGGCACGTATGGTTAATTTAAGAAAGGTTAACAGTTAGTCTCTTAAGAGTAAAGCAGATGACAGCTCCCTATTCCTTTTAATTTAAATACACTTTCATGAAAGATGTTTTAATATGTCACTGTAGGAAAAGCACTGGTGTGATTGGTTTTATTAATTATAGTGGCTGAATTCTGTTTTCAGGGTCCTCGTTATGTGTATGCTGTCCTCATCTCTACCCTCTGTCCTCCCTCTCCTTTCTGCTTTGTTTCTCTTCCTCTCTCTGCCCACAACACAGCACTGCTTGCTTTCTTGCTCCTCTTAGACTCCTGTGTGTCTGCCTGTATAAGCAGCCACATCTGCTATGTGTGTTTTATGCACATATCTATATTCGGCTTTCTACGCTGTTCGGTTAGTTTGGGTTTGTGTGTGTGCGAATGTGACGTGTATCACTGTATCTGTTAAGAATCCGAAGGGAATGTTTTGACATTGTAAATCTCATGCATCCACGAGTCCTGGGTTTGTCCTGATATTGTGTGTGGGTGTGTGTGCTGTGTATAAATATATGGCCATATCTGTTACATGCCTTTTATATCCATGTTTTTATTTCTGATGCGTGTGTGTGTCTACATATACCTGTCACGAATCTGCATTATGCAGTATGTTGCATGACTTTGTTGTTTCATGTAGATTATGTGTATCTGAGTTTTCTGCTTGTCTCGCTACATTTTTTTTTCACAACATGAGTTTGCATGTTTGCAGAGACGTGTGTGTGTGTGTGTGTGTGTTTGCCTGCCTGCCTGCTTGTGTATTAATATGCAAGCGAAACAGCTGGCGTGGCTAATGGCTGTCCCTCCCCGCGTCCCTCCCAGATCCATCCTCTCTTGCACACTATGCGCACTCAACTGAACACTGCTTCTTCCTTTTCTTCTTCTTCTGCTCCTCTTCTCTCCTCCTCGAGGCTTCAAACAGAAGCAGGTGTGTGAGAGTGTGTGTTGTAGGGGATGACACCAAGGTTTTTTAAAATGTGAGAAGGTTGAAAATGGGTGATCATGGGATTAGTGTTGATGAATTATTTACAGTGATGATGAAAGAACAGAAATTGTTATTATCCTATGGAACTGTAATGTAATCGGCATGCAAATTTAAAGGAAACCTAAAAGCACGGTCTTGAAGTCCGGAGAGAATGAAAGTGGAGTGGTGGAGTGGGAGGAAGAGAGAGGTTCAGCATAAGCGAGTTCAATTAGTAGAATTTAGCCTATTAATTTGTGCTATTAGCGACATCACGCTGGGGTGTTACTTACCAAGTGTGCATGTGTGTGTCTGTATTGAGATTTGACATGAAAGTGATTTAAGAGCCATAAACAAGAGGCTTTGAAATGCCAGAAACAAACGCACACATACACACACACACACACACACACACACACACAGTCTCACACAGTCTCACACACACACACACACACACAAATGCAGGTTATGGAGATGTGGTTTGCATTAGCATTTTTGAGTGCATTCCTGCTCCTCGTCATACAAACACACATACCCTTCCACACAGGCGCAGAGAAGTCATAGTGTGTGCAGCGGTGCAGGGCATTTTACCCTGGAGTGTGTGTGTTTGTGTGTGTGTGTGTGTGTGCGTGCGCCAGGCTGTCGTGAAGTGGGCGCAGTTCGGCGTCCTGGCTTGCGTGCCTTTTCTTCATAAAAATGCCACTCAACTCCTCCGCTGAGGAATCAGGAGCAGCTGGCGGCATTTTCTCTCTTTTTTCTCCTTGTCTTTTCTCTCCTTTTCAGGCCACTCCAGTTGCCTCTTCATGAGTTTCTCCCTCTATTTTTAGTTTCCTGCATTCATTTGCGCATTTCTCAGTTTATGTCCTTTTCTTTTATTCTTTTTCCTTACTTCTCTTTTTTTTTTTCTTGCCTGGTTCGCCGGCTGCTCCAAGTTCCAAGGCCAGGCACTTCGCTTTTCACCAACCCCACAACACATGAATCATTTTTATTCATGATCAGACAGGCCTGTGAATGATGCTGCTGGGGGCTCCAGGGGCCAACTGTGCGTCTGAGTTTCTGTGCAATGATCGATGGTGAGAAACAGGCTCGTGTTTTTTCTAACGGACGTTCTTGAACTATTTTCAAGTTCAGATGAAAATAATTTGCGAGGGTGAGGTCATTATCCCGCCGATGCACTGCCAACACACGTACAAGCATACTGCATTTCTCTACAATCATACACACATTGTAGTTGAAGGAGTGGGGCGAATGATGGGGGGAACTAACAAAGGAGACCTCAGACCACCCTCCCTCTCTCCCTCCACTGGCTGGGAAGCTCACCAATGCCCTCTGCTGCCAGGAATTGTCACTTCAGGAGGCCACTTGTTGCCTCCCCTTCGCTCAATTGGTTTAATTGTGTTCTTATTTATATATTTCGTCATTGATTTGTCTGTTGAGGCTGACATGGCTCTAATCCACAATGACTGGCTGTCATGGAGTGATGGATGGAGAAAAATCAGTAAGCAAACACAATGCAAGACAAGTGTGACATGCGTGTGTGTGTCAGCGTGAGTCATCCTGTGTGTCTGTGTTTGTGTTTGCTCTCGCGTCTCTATCGAAGTGTGTGTGCGTACAGATTTGCTGCACAGTCTGACCATGTGTGTGTGTGTGTGTGTGTGTGTGTGTGCACGATGAGCATGTGGCGGCCGCTGAAGAAAAAAAGACAAGAGGCAGGACAATGTGTCATAATTATGCTTTGGGTGTCACCGCGCAAACAGCGTTAAAGCCAGATGAGGTGGTGTTTACCAATATGAACAGACAAATAGAACACCATATTGGTGTCAGCTATCCCCTTCTCTCTTTCTCTCTCTCACTCACAGACACGCACACACCCTCTCTCCCCATCCCTTGTGGCTACTCTTCCCTTGTCTGTCACTTCCTGTGTGTATTTATGGGTGTGTGCCAGTACAGTAAATGTATGCAGTGTCTGCCCCATTTCTTCCCCTTGCTTCTGATATGATGGAGAGGAGAAGGGGGGCAGGCAAATGAAGAAAAAAAAAGTCCTGCAACAGATCCAGGCCTGGAAAGAAGGTCAGTGTACGAGGGAGAGAGAGTGGAACATAAGAACCAGAAGTAAAGGAGACAGGAGAGAATGTGTAAAACCCACTAGATGAGGACCAGGTAATATCTAGATGATTATATAAACTTTCAGGAGCTTTCAGAAAATGAAAGCTAAATTCAGCCGTGTTCTGTATGTACGCACAGGAAGCCCTGCCTCATGGAAATTGCCACTAAACTGTTTCGCCTGGTGTGTGCCCAATGTGTAGATATGGATGACAGCAAAAGTTATGTACAAACCCAGAACAGCAATAATCAAGAAAGTAAAATTAGTCTTCAAATGTAGGTGCAATATATAAGTGCAACGAAACTTAATAGTTTTTTCTTTTTTAAAATGTAGATATAAGCACCAGAGTTGACGATGGTTATTAGACATCGTCTTCTGAACCAAGGTGTAGTTGGAAGAGATTTCTCTAGGTGTCTTTAGTCTGCAGAGGAAGATGTGTAGAATGGGAGCTCGTTCCACCATTTGGGATCTAGGACAGCAAACCGTCGTGATTTTGTTGAGTGGCTAGGTGTGCCTCACTGTGAGGGAGCAGCAAGCTGATTGGCTGATGCAGAGCGGAGTGAAGGTGCTGGGGTGTAAGGTTTAACCATGTCCTGGATGTAGACTTGGTACTTTACTGTATTAACTTAAATGACTTGTAGTTGTAATGATCTGACACACTTTTGCTTTAAGCTGCGACAGTGATGGTCCAGGCCAACTTAAAAAGAATCCCTGTATTCTGTATGGCACTGTACAAAAATAGCATGGAAGGCAAGATGTTCTATTGTTAACCTTCAAGTGTGATTAATCTACGTGATCTGATGACACAGAACCAGACCTAAGATGGACCCAAGAACGAAGACACCGTAGAGAGAACAGATGCATTAGTGAAGGACAGAGGCAGGAGAGGGCAGACTAAAAACGGAGATAGGAGCCTCTACAGATAAATGGAAGTCTGAGAAAGAGGATGAGAGGACAAACAGAAGAGATTCAATTTCAAACATTGCAATTCAATCAACATTATTCCTCCCAAGGAAGCAATCACGGCAGGAATGCACTAATAACTCATAAAAACATCACAGAGAGTATATTATGCACTCCAAAGGTCAGGATTGATTCAAGATAGTGTGCTACACCTATACTATATCATGTCAATGCAAAATGTTTAAGTGCATGAATGCATAGAGAGGAGTCTGCTGACGAAAAAATGTGTGTGTGTCTGTGTCTGTGTGTGTTTGTGTGATGACTGTTGAATGAGAGTTGGCAAAATGGGAAGATTGACGAAAGGCAGAGAGGGTGTGAAAAAAGGCCGTACTTAGCAAAAGGAGACAGGAAAATGCTTGTTAAGAGGATGGAGCGATAAAAAAAGCTGATAAAAGGAGAGAAATATGCTTTAGCTGGAGTCTGTGCGAGGGAGAAATTATCTAAAATGATATAAAAGGGCTTTATGCATGCTCACATAAAGGAAAGAACGCACTTAATGTGTGGTGCGCACTTTCCTTCCCTAAATCTCCACTGGAAAAAAACCAGAAACATTTCTTTAAACGTCCCTCTCTTTTGTCGTTTACTTTCAGGCTCCAAATATCATAAAAGGCGTGTGCGCAAGTGTGATTTAAATGGATGTTATCGGGTTTCAGATTTTGTGTGTGTGTGTGTGTGCATGTGTGCAGTAAGTGATGTTTGCTATAAGCACTCAGCCGCCCATGACAGTGAAGTGGTGTAGTCCATCCAATATCCAATATCACCCTAATTCCACTATTGAGCTACATGGCTGCCAGCTAGTACTGAGTAATACCACACACACACACACACACACACACACACACACCCACACACACACATACACACACACACCCCAAAGGCCATGGCGAAAGTGTAGCTTCAGGGTTTTTACATTGTGAATGAAACGGTTGGATCCCACATGTGTTTGTTTAACTAAAGCAAACACACATTTTAATTTACTAGTGAATACCATCCTCACCCTTAACATGTACACTCAATCCTAAAATCAGACATTTTTCTAATAAACTGCAGGATAAAGGGCTCACAGGAGACCACTTGTTTAGGGTTATCTCCTCCCTCAGGGGCATTTTTTGGCGTCACAGGATAGTAAAGACCCGGTCCGCTCACACTTACACAAACATCCAGAGACAGAGCACACTAAACCAGATTTATGACAGCTCAATTTATGCTGTAGTTCCATGCACAGCCACACACAGCTCCACGTAGGGTCATATTTGTCCCATATTTCATCCCATTGCGCTCCCTTCACAGTTTGTAGAGGAGGAGCAGCATTAAATTGAGCCATAAAGTGAATCAGTCTCTCATGTCATGCTATATTCTCATGAACATGGTTGGTTGTAGCTGCACAGGCAGAATTCACCTTAAAAATGGTGTTTGCCTATCAGGCTACAAAGGGGTTCATTTTGATGTGATAACTTCATGAGTATTGTTTGGGCTATTTCTATCTTCTAGTACTAGAGGATACAGTTTTACTGATAACGATACCAAACTCATCACCGATTGCCAGTCAGTGTCTAAATCCTTCACATGAAACACAGTCACACGGTATTTTCTTGTGTTATCGACTTGACTTGAGGTTGCTAATATAGCTTACTGCAGGCTAATGTTGTGTGTGTTGCCATCAAACTTAATTTTAACTAGACGCTCACAGCGATTTTTATGTTGCTCAGGCACCGTAATCTGTATTGTGATTCGGTCCGGTAGGTTCCGGTGCCTGATTAACAACTGATTTTGGTAACCAAGCCTCCCCATGAGATGCCACCAGCAGGAGATGGTTATCTCCTCTCTGATATCATAATGAATCAAAGCTTTGTGTCCGTCTTACCCCACGTGAGGCCTATGAGATTGCACAGCATTCCGACTCCCAGTGATAGCCGCTGTGTGTTCACCTGCTCCTGTTTAATAACTGCATAGTAGTATAGTTACATCAAACTGTTGCTTTAGTGCAAAGCACAGCAGTAAACCAATATTGGTTTGCAGCAATTTATGCTGGTCCATCGTCTTCAAAGGTTTGCCTGCAGTGAGTGCCTTGAAACAACAACTGCACAAATGAGAAACATTTTCTCTCTGATCACTTTCTGTGGAGCAGGTAGGCCAGATACCCTCTCTGATGTTTTACGTTTTGTTTCGCTGGTGTAAGTATACTTTTGTAGGAGTCATTGGCTGGCTAGGATTTAATGTTGGAAGTAAAAAGAAAAAACAAACCCACTGAATTTGAGTTTTCATGACGCGATTTATGCAGAGATGTGGTGGAAAATGAACACGTCTGGGCATCCTGAGACTCGTAACAACCCGTGTAACAAAAATTCAATTTCTTCCTCTTCCCCCTTAAAACAACACTGTCTTCATATAACTTGCATCTGTTTGATGATACTCTATGATGTAGATGATGAATTTATCTCATAAATATTCATGTCAGCCTCCAAAGACGGGTAAAATCTATCTTGCAAAAAATGTAAACTGAGATTAGCCAGGTTTATTTTGGTTGCGTATCAAAAACTGAGGTGGCTGCCACTGCCACAGAAAAGAACATGGGAAATTATTTCTTTAAAAAGGCTACATCAGGCTGCAACCAGACCTTTTCCCTCTATGTGGTCTTTTCTCTGATTGAATAGTGCCATTACTCCTAGTTTTAGACAGAGAGAGGCCCTGGGTGTCTCAAAAAACACATTGTATGAGTGGTAAAAGGGCTGAGAGAGCGAGGGAGAGATAGATTTGCACACATCTGGCTGTGGCCTTTAAAAGGCGGAAGCTGTCTCTGGTTTGTCATTTAGTGATGAGCATGTGAACAGAATATAGGGTTGTGACTTAAGCAGAATGCAGACATAGACGAAGGAGCGGGGCGAGAGAGATGGATGGAGGGAAAGATGGAGAGAAGGGGGAGAGGGAGGTAGAGAAAGAGGGTGGAAAGGGAGGAGAGAGATGAGGATAAAAGACGTGAGAGGGTACAGGCAGGACGCACTCATTGCAATGGAGGAAGAGGAGGACAAGAGGAGGAATGGGTGGTAAACAAAAGGATGGATGGTGTTGACAGGAGAATGTTGAATGGTGCTTCTGCACATTATATTTCACCCCATGGATTCTGTTGGGCCAAGATGGTTGTGTGTGTGTGTGTGTGTGTGTGTGTGTGTGAGAGTGTGTGTGAGAGAGTGTGAGAGAGTGATTGCGTCTGAGAATTAACAGCTCAATGATTGATCAATAGTATCATCAGGAGACAGATGTGAGTTCACACCCATATATTGAAACACCAACACACTGAATCTGTATGCCACACACACACACACACACACACACACACACACACACACACTCAGGCACGCACACACACACACACACACACACACACACACACACACACACACTCAGGCACGCACACACATTTTATGAGCTCACGTGTGCACAGTCTTGTCCTCATCCTTCCAGCCCCACATACTGTAGTCCTCACTCTATCACACTCTCTTTCTCACTCTTTCTTTCTTACACACACACACACACACACACACACACAGACACACTCTCAAATGAAAGAACACAGCGAGAGTCCCACAGCTGGACACTGATGAGTGAGAGAGAGAGAGAGAGAGAGACAGACGGAGAGAGAGAGAGGTCGTTCGACCTGCTGTGTGAACAGGCAGTATTTCCATACAAATCAATGGAGCGTCAGGCTAAGCTCAGGGACGCATCAGGGGACAAGCCTGGTCACACACGCGATGAAGCTTCACATACCCTTTACACTGCGTCACACACACTAACACAGGCAGCCAGCTGGCAGAAGTTAGCACATCCAGAGGGTGGGTGTACAGACAAGGTTACATCCATAATAAAATCTACTGCACTGATTGCTACTCTGAAAACCTCAGATGGAGCTACACCACAATGTATGTGCATTACACTTATGTACACCACAAGCCAAAAGGTTGTGCACATTGTAGTTTTGATAAGGCTCTTTTGTTTCAATTAAAGCTTTTCTTTCTTTCTTGGCTTGGACTTTTAGATCAGAAGACGGATATGTTGTATTTCCCCAAACCTTAATTTAGTTGTACATATCTTAGCTCTACAGCATTCACTGATATTTTAGACAGTAGCGTGCTTCCAATTTGGTTTGCATGGTGGCAGTGCCATGCTGCTGAATACATGCCAGGCCTTGTTGCCCACCACCAGTGGCCAACCTCATTAATTTTCTTGTCACTGAATGTAAGCAAATTGTCGACATGTCCAGCTCTCACATTATGTTTGTGTACTTTTGGTTCTGGCAGCTTTGCAAAAACTCATATACTATAAACACACAGCCGGCCTTTTACCTTTTCCTTATGGTTGGTACCTACCAGACTGAATTACAACATGTTTGGTGCTGAAGAGCTGTACTACAGTGCTGTTGTACTGTTGTCCTGCTTACAGGCAACATGTAAGGTATTTTGTTGTATCAAGCTCTGACATTGTTATTTACTGTTAAATTACTGTAGCTGGGTTTGGTTATATTTAGTATGGAGAGTTTGAGACATGTTGAGCATTTTTTAAATTGTCTGTATGTAGTTTTTAGTTTTAGTTTCCATACAGGAAACAGTTTTAAAAGTATCCACTTAGCACCTGTTTTGGAAAACCCCCAAACAGTACCCAAGTCTCGCCATGAAAGTGTGTAATGTATATGCAGTAAATATAGTTTGTTTCCAGTGTTACTGTATCTGCTCTCATCTCTCTGACTTATAGCCACTTGCACTGAATAAGTACATCCGCTTGCTGAGAACCAAATGATAACAGTCTTCTTCTTTTGTTCTTCTTCTTCTCCTTTGCCACAGTTTATTTGCATGGAATAGGGGTTACTGTCACGCCATCTGCAAACCACAAATACCATTTTTGGAGCAAAAATCACTTTCTTCACTTTTAATCTTTTTTGGCCTGAGGATTCAAATGTAAAATGAATTTCATCCCAAATACAGTCTAATGGAAATGGAAATGCCAAAAGAAAAAAAAATACCCATCAGTAAACCCATAATGTTAAAACCTCACTGCACACCAATTTCATCTGCTACCTCCTTTCTTTGTGATGGGGAACAGGAATTAAATATCACATTAGAGTAAGCATATTAAAAGGATAAGAGAGTCGCTACAAGCTCGAACAAATCGTCCAGTGATGAGGAGAGAAAAGGACGGAGGGAGCATAGAGGATGGAAAAAGGTGAATGCTTTAAAAATGATGAAGAAGGAGGGGTGGGGGGCAGATGAGAAAAGGAGGAGGTCTGATATTGAAGGAGGTTGAATTACCCTGGGTGCCAGGATGAACAAAGACGAGAGCCCATGTGAGAGCCATTCACTGTCGACTGTTTGGCGAAATAAAACACATGGATGGCGAAAGAAAGGGTGAGCTGAAGAATAAGGAGGGGTGATCAAACAAGTGGGCAGAGAGGGAAATGAGAAAGAAAGCAGAGACAATTCATTATTAAAGTGGGCAGAGCGGACAACCAGAGTCTGGCTGGATGAACGGGAAAGAAAAATAAAGTTGAGGGCTGAGAGAGAACGAGAGAAAATGGGAGAGAGACATAGGAAATGAAAACAAACAGGCCATCATCCATCCCATCCGTCTATTGTTGCTCAGCACCCTTAAAGGTCGCAGTGCTTTTCTTCTATGAGTGTCGACAGGAGGGAGGGAAGGACAACGACGGAGCAGAGAAAGGAGGGAAAAAATGGTGAAGATTTATCTGTTGAGGAGAGGAGGAGGAGTGGCGGTGACGGCGGCTCTTCTGAATTCTTGATCATCGCCACAGCGACCAGTCACCTGGCAACCGGGTACACAATGGCTGCGGTAGCCTTGGCAACAGCGTGGTCTCCGTCAGATACACAGGGAGTATGATGAGCCGGGCAGGCAGGGAGACAGGTAGACAGATGGAGTGATAGGGAGAGAGGTGTGAGATGGAGGGCAGGAGGGTGCGATGGAGCGATGGAGCGATGGAGGGAGGAACTGGAGGAGGAGGAGCAGGTGTAAACGGAGAGCTGGTATATCACACCTCAACAGGTGCAGAGCATCGGCCAAATGTGTGTAAAGACATAATGAGAAATGTAATGAGCCACTGACCAGGAGAGTGGCCCACCATATGTGACCCTTCATGAAGGAAGGGTATGTTGTGTACCTGGGTGTGTGTGTGCGCATGTGTGTGTGTGTGTGTGTCCATGCATGTTTAAATGAAGAGCAAGAGATGCCTTGCTTGTTTCCCAGCTTACACATGCACACACCTTTCGTCTTCAAAGCACTTTCCTTTTTGTCTTATATTTGTGTGTGTGTGAGTGTTTTTTTTCCCCTTCAGCCATGAGCTTGATTCTCCGAATTTAAAGCAACTCCCACTCAAATGATTCAAGAGTGCTTCAGGAAGAATGCGCAAACTTGATGAGTCACGTCGGCCCCAAAAAACACAGAGTAATGCATCAGACCCATCTTTAATTTTCTCTGAAAGAACTTAACGGTGATTCACGCGTCCATCACATGATGTTATATAGCATATCCCTGTGAAACGCCCACACATGTACGCACACGTTGTGACGCAAGACCAATGCAAACTATGATGAATAAACATGTGGCGCGAAAATAAGAACACAACGGCATACCTACACACACACACACACACACACACACACACACACACACACACACCTAAATGGATTAAAGTGATTAAAAACATCTAAACTGATTAACAACATGGTGGAGCAATACATCACAGACACACTCCAACTCTAAATTAGTTAGTTTTTAATTCACATTCTGTATGGACATGATTTAATAGTTAACATTTCAGATAGGACTTATTAAGGCCTTGGGGCCTGGTGTTGAATAAATGTAGTTATTTTGTGTGTGTGTTAGTAAGAGCAAATGAGATTGAGTTTGTATTTTTATTTTGTGTGTGTGCCTGTGCGCGTGTGTGTGTGTACTGTAGTACAGCCTATAAGCCCATTAGCCCCAGGTTAAGTGATTTACAGCTTCAACTTTAAGCCCCTCCTGCAATCTTATCCCCAACGTCCCTGTCTATCTGTTCTATCTGCTTATCTTATCTAGGAGATAATACACACACACACACACACACACCTGCCAGTCTACTTGTATAGACGCACCGCCAGACACAACCAGAACACATGTGAACTTGTGTTGTACACAGACAGCAAATTTAAGACAAGAAATGTACTAATACACATATGCATGCACACACACCTTTCCACAGAGCTCCTCATTAGGAGGTGCTCTGCTCCTGGAGCCAAACACAAAGGAGGTGTTTCATCTGCTCTGTATGTTTGTTCTCATTGTGGATTCGCTTTGATACGGGCGTCCTCATCAATGCGTCTAATAGCACCGTACACTCTATCTCTCTCTCTCTTTTTCTGTGATGGCGAGTGTGTCCGGTGTGTCTCGGAGGGAAAGAGAGAAAAGGAAAGTGTGTGTGTAGGATCAACCTATTAAACTTCACAGCTGCTCTCTCACACAGCCACTTTTACTAGAGCGGCGAGCAGCCTCTAACCTCTGAGACAAAAGGAAGTGTAGAAAGCCGCTCTAAGGACAGATAATAGCAGGAGAGGGAAGTGCTAAATGACTGCTAGATCTCCTGCATCACTAACCCCTTCCCTCCCCACCTACCAACCATGCCTCCTCCTCTTCTTCTTCCTCTCCTCTTCCTCTTCCCATCTGCCGGACTCCTTTTTTTATTCTCTATTTCAAAGGGACAAAGAGAGAAAAAAGGAGAAACCAACAGCGGCAAAAGCAGCAACTCCACTTACAAATGCGCAGGCATTATAATGAGGCGGCCGCAGCGTTGCCACGACAACACACAGGGAGGTTAGGGGGGATACGGCGACATCGAGGCAGAGATGGGAGAGAGGAGGAGGAGGCAGAGTAGTTGGCAATAAAGAAAGAAAGAGAGAAGAGAGAGATGGAGGTTGTTATCTTGGATGTATTTACCTGTGGCTCTTGTGGCTGTTTGGCAGATATGTCTCCTTCGTCTCGCCACTGATCTGCCGTGTCAGTCAGCGAGTGGATGTGTTTATTGTGCTGTAGTTTATCACACGTGAGGACGGCAGACAGAGTGCAAGCTGCCTGCTTAGATGAACGGCACACATCTGAACTCAGGAGGTATAATCACCACCTGAGCTTTGGTTTGTACATCAACATCTGCAGTGATATTTTTAGTTTGAGTCGAATGAACAATTGTTATCACCCACGATACTTTGTGAAAGCTACTTGTTGGAGTGTCGCTGACAGCTGCAGTGTTTCCCAGGAAATATCTTAATGTGAAATGAATACAGAACTGACAGGCGGAAAAATAGACTTTGAGACTTTTGGATGCTATCTGCATTTTTGTGGAATGTTGACGGAAATACCTCACCGAAACAAGTTTCAGCAATTGTCAAAGCTTGGAAGTTCGTTGTTCTGAAAATACTATATATAGGAGCCGTGTATTTATATTCACGCCGTTGATTTTGATCGTGTTTGTTAGCACCTGCCCTCCACACTCACTCAGGCAGGTGACATCAGATACTGTCATTGACCTCAGCCTTCATCTCAATAGCAGAAGAATGGGGATTGGATTTCTGCAGTTTATTTTCAGATTATGTTTAGTTCAGAGAAACTGATAACCTTTGGATTTTTTCATTTTTTTAGATGATTTGGCATTTTTGAATACTGGGTACAAAATAAAAAAGTCGTCAGGAACGGAAGATGTAAGTTCATACAGGATGATCCTGCAGCGCCGTAATTTACAGCCAATGTTCCGTGCCAGAGCAGCAGGCCATGTGTTCTTCAGGGCCTAATGTGAGGCTGTGGAGGTTGTGGGATACAGTCCATCCGACATTCATAAAGGAGACCAGAGACTTTTTTTTTTTCTTCTCAATGTCTTAACCAAATTGTGTTGAATTAAATTTTGTGAACATTTAAAGAAATGTTGACATTGAACTTTATGTCTGGTGATACGGTCTTTCCAGTAGATCTGCTGCAATATAACAAGTTTGCATCATCAGACAGTGCTATGACTGTCTGTCTGTTTCAATACTCACAAAACCTACCCCTCTCCAACAAAAACAAACTCACACAGGATGCCACCTGGATATTTTGGCTGGAGGTGAAAGCGAAGTGTATCCCACGTGTTGCAACCTGTTACCATCGCTATTCAACGCTGCGGCAACGGTGCTTTAGCTGATGATGATGTCAGTCAACGGTGCATTGTGGGAGTCTGTTGTAGGGCGGAGAGTCTGAGTCAATGATGTCTCTCATCTTTCCTCTCAGTGCCCAGCAGCAGACGGGCAAGTCAAGAACGGGAAACAATCCAGATAGAGGAACAATGTAGCACTCGTACATCATGTCTACTACTAGTGTGTAATATTCTTTTTCGTTAAGATGGTAATGTAATATAAAGGATTACATGCAATCAGCTATTAAAGACTACACACATGTACTAAAATAACGCTGGAACGTTGAGAATAAAGTCATCTCCTCTGATCCATCAAATCCAGTCAGATGAGTGACTGACAGTGATGCAAGCTGCCAGAGAGTTTTACATTTCACATGTCAATGATAATAGTTAACATTTATAAAGGGCTGAAGCCTTGGGGCCTAGAATTTCAGAAACTTAGTCATGTTGAGTGTGCACGTGAATCAATAAGGCCAACTAAGTTAAGAGGTATAAAGGTGATTTGCTGTAAGTATAATCTAATACTTAATTTATAGCTGTATTTTATCAACAACAAAACGCCCACTCCTGAACTTTGACTAGAGGTTGGCAATCAAACATTAGCTGTAATTATCGCAATGTAATTTTCATCAATAGCAATATAACAAAGGTTGAATATACATCAATATAATATTAATACATTGTGCAAGCAGAGGGGGTGTAACACATAATTCATCTATTTCAGTTTTGCTGTTTATCAAGCATTTGACACTGAAATAAAGAATATTATATATTACATAATATATATTTTTCGCCATATCGTCAAGTCATTATCATCGTAGCAGAATTCAAAAATCTTTCTCCTCTGGTTCACTTCACCTTTATTTTCAAGCTTTCCACTTTATTCTCTAAATGCAAAATGAACAAAAAAAAAATCATGCTCATGCCTGGCCCCCATGTAACGCTGGAACTGAGTTTACAACTAACACAAAGTTAACTATGGTTGCAACACACGCTTCGATAATGGAAAGCAAAAGGAGTGAAAGGTGGATTGTGTTGCGTATTGATGCGCATGGATCAAAGACCGAGGGCCGTGTTGACGGAGACAAACAGGAGATGAGCGCGATGTCTGAATGTCAAGTCGAGGCTGTCAGCGGGTCAGAGAAGTCAATGATGGAACCACTGGAATCAATAAATGAAGGAGGGGATAATGCATGGGGTGAGACGGAGAATGACTGTAGAGAGGGATAAACATGCAGCGAACACTGACACTCGTGCAGGAGGAAGGATTCAGATGGGGAGTTTTAGAGTGAGACGGAGTGAAGTGCAGGAGGAGGCAGATGGAGCTGGTTAAATCCTTGTCCTGAGTATTGTACCAATTGTGGCAGAGAGGCAGACACAATAGCTGAGCGGTCTCCTGTCGCTTCCATAAACAAGATAAATTGATGGCGCTCCCCCGCCCACTAACTTCCACAGTTTGTTTTTATTGCCTTCCAAGAGAACGGAATGGAAACCAACTCTGGTAAAACAAAAAGAAGCCCTCCGCTAAATATTCCTTCTCCACCCTCTCTGGCTCTCTCAATAGCATCATGGATGAGTGGCAGCATTTGATGCCATTGTCTCATATGAGTAGCTTTGGCTTACATTAGGAGCATTGTCTCGCTCGCTCTCTCTTCAGTCTGGCTTCCATGATGCTGAGAAGAAACTAAAAGGGATGTAATTCAATGAGTTTGGTTTAAAAAGCGACATCTTTAAAATATGATTTGATTACAGTTTTTTTGACTCCACATAGACAAAACATGATGGAGCATAACCGGTATTGATTTTGACTCCGTTTCCTCATCTTTGACAACCCCAGGGATGTTTTCCCTCTGACGAATATTTTATTATGATGGACAGAAAGGTTTTATAGAGACGTCGTGGGCGTGAAGGAACACAAAGCTAAACATTCAAAATGGGATTTGTCAGTCAGAGAGCAGAGAGATTACAATATCCCAGTGCGCACATGAATGGAATGCGATGGAGCAAAAGCGGGAGAATAATACATTAAAAGCCAAAGTCTTTAAGAGAAGTGCAGAAATTAATCGAAACAATCTCATCCAAACATTTGATGACCTTTAGAGGCTGAAGTTTGTTTTTTGCAGTGAGAAATCAAAAAGGAAAAACATGTTTATTAAACTCCCTCTGTGTCCCTCGCAGTATTTATTCTGTGCCTGTCTACTTGTTGATGTAGTGTTGTTAGCGGTGATCTATGCTGCCTTCAGCGGAGTCTGTGATTTACTATGAGTGCCGCCCCTGACACGGGCCGGGGAGGGTGTGTGGAGGGGGGGGTCACACATTTAATGGCTGTCTGACCACCATCCATCTTCCCACCCAATCAATGACTCCATTCAGGCAGATTTTATCCAATCAAAGCAGGCCTATGTGTCATGTTGGGACGTGAATGATGCAGAAAGTCCAGAGCTCCTTGCAAACGTATAACAGGGAAGTTTAGGGACCATCTGGATGAAGCATACACTGTAATACACCTACCAGTAATGCAAAGCAGATCTCTGACCCTGCTCCAACACAGTAATAAAATACACTTGGAGAGCAGCGTTCATAAACAGCACACAAACAGGCACATCGTATTTCCAAGCACCGTTCACAGCCTGTGCAGCAGAAGTTCATACTTGTTGTTTAAATGTTATATTGCGTCATTTTCTACATTAAATCCCTTCCTTAAGCCCCAATCAGACACGTAATACATAAAAATTGCGAGTTTAATTCATCTCGTAAAACTACGGCTCTGTTATTCAGACATTCAGCAGATGTTTAAACTCTCTTTCTACTTGCATTTAAGTTGCTGCAGCAGCCTTTGCACTAATGTGATCACACTCGAGTCAGACCTGTGCTCTGTTTAGACTTTCAACCCAATCTGTGACTTCTAAATGCTCAGTCATGAGACTGATGGAATTGCTGTGACATTGACTTAACAAGTTAATGTAGTTACGACTGGAAAGGACTAGATTTTACATCCCAAATATAGACTGTGGTTAAGCTGCAAGGATTTGACAATGAATCAATTTGTTGATCAACAATATTCTTTGGGAATTTGTAATCGATTAGGAAATAACTTTTACTTTTATGTCTTCATGCAAAAGGCCTCTTTCTGGCTCCAGGTTCTCACATGTGGACTCTTCTTTTTAACATGTATTAGTTGAGTGGTGGTTGTTGGGCTTTGATCTGTTGGCTGCTGGAAAAGCTGGCAAGAGCAGGCTACACTTTGAAAAATGCAACCGATACATCCCACCTCCTCCCATCGACCCTCTTGTAAAGGTCACTCCACATAAACACACTCTTGCTTACAGTTGCTAGAGGCCGACTTTTCCGTGATCCACTTGCTGAATACTGACTATCGTCTCTGCTTCAGAATGTCTCTCCGGCCAAAGACTCCGGTCATGCGCAGTAAGACGATGGGCTGGGTGACATGACCAAACAATTCATAATTTGACTAAGAGAATAAATTCCAGATTATACAGACACAATCCTGAGTGTCACTTGTGTGAAAATCTTCATGCCTCAAGCTATACTGTCAGAAGTCAAACCCCAAAAGATTAATATGTAACTGTGGACAATATGGTAAAACATTTTAAAACCAGACACGGTAAGAAGTATCATGCTGTTTCGAGACCTACACTCGTTCCAATATCAGCGATTCTCTGAATGTACTAAAAGGGAAAAATTATAAAAGCAGACCTGTACTGGTAGATATATGGAGAATCAATCTTCAACCTTAGTGTTTATTGGAAAATGGTCAGCGCTGATGTGAAATATATGTGATTTGTAGTTAATGGACTAAAATGTGCAAAAGTGCCAGTATGGTCTCTTAAGCTAATAACCCTGCTGAAAGACGCCCTTGTCAATCTTGCGCCTATAATCCATCTGTGAGCTCTAAATGGCTCCTATATTATTGATGGAAAAGTTTCCCGGTTCCTTTGAGGTAATTTCACTCGCTGTGAGTTTCTGCTCGGGTTTGTTTCAGTGGCCTCAGCGGGGAAGCATTTATATGGGAGCAGACGTCATTTTTGGACGATATAGTACAAAGTGTATAGACGCTGAATAAAGGCACATCAGAAAAAAAATTGACAAATTAACAGCTTTTTTTTGCTAATGAAATACAAATAATGAAGAAAACCCTTTTTAAGATGACTTCTAAGATTTACCAAGTCACACTCAGGATTGTTGCCCAGTGGCCTTGCTTCCAAAAAAGTAATCCTTCCCTTCAAAGTCAAGCATTAACCAGAGAAGCACATGGTCAGAATTGCAAATAAATCATCAAGTTGGGCCCCGATGTCCCACCAGGAGGAAGCCACACACATCTAACAGAAAATGATTTGTGTGTGTCTAAGCCAGGCTCCTATAGAGAAGCGAGAAGCTGGCTACTGATGAATGAGAGTCTGTGGTTTAATGAAGTGTGTTTATTACCTGGTGATCAGTGGTTAACGGACAGACCTCCCCCGGCTATATACTAAGAGCACATGACCGCAGACAGGAAGATGGAGAGAAGGAGGGAGACAAATACAGGGGATTGGGAGGAAAGATGGTAAGGTGAGGGGAAAAAAAAGGCAAGAAAGTAAGAAATCTCAGTGGATTTGGACGGTGTCCTTCATAAATGTCCAAAATGCAGCAGGAATATTGAAGGTTTAAGAAAAGATGAAGTAAGAAGATAATAAGAGTAAGTAATATGGAATATTGCACATGATATTGAACATAATATAATAATAGTGCAAATGTGATATTGCTCTTGAAAAGTAATATTGCAAATGAATAGTAATATTGCACATATGTTGGTATATTGCACATAGTGTTTGTGAAAGGCTGTCAGTGATGGACCTCTACACCGCGGGTTTCCATATCACTGTACATAGAATACTATACAACCTCATATTACACACTTGCAAATACACACATAAACACTCAGTCAGCTTGTCACTTTTAGTTTTCATTGCTAGTTTATGTACAAGCAGTGGTGGGAGTTCCTCTCAAGGTCATCTTAATAGACTTTTGCTTTCTCACACATTCTCGCTCACACAACCATACACTACCCCGAGCACCATAAATCAAATTCACACTCACACGCGCATCCATCACTGCGAGCGAGTCAGAATGACAAATAATACCTCCAACAATAGGTCCTATTCATCAATGTGGCCATATGTTTTTCAACAGTGAAAAATGCTGAAATAATGGAGCAAAGAACGTATTCAAAATAAATGCTCTTGACAAATGTTTGAAGAACTTCATCAGCTTAAGTCAGAGCAGACCTTTTCTAGCAGTGGGTAGCCATCCATGTTTCATTTACTCTCAGTCAAATAAAGCAAATTTACATTGGTTATTGGATGATGTTATGTTTTGAAAGATGCTTCTTCACATCGTTTTGATCTGGGCTTTTTAAAGACTAGAATATTTGAAGATGGGTGTTGTTTTGTAGTTTTATTCCTCCTTCTTGCAAATGGAACTTGGAGACACCGAGTCAATATAGCAAATAAAAAAAAAAGCCTGATGGGGCAGGAACTATGCACAGTCAATTAAAAATCTTCTGGTTAGAAAATGAAAGTCACCAGTTTTATTGTTGCCACACAAAAACTGTAACAGTAAGGCCCCAAGTTGTAATAAAACACAATTACCCATAAAGATTAGAAAATACTCGTCTGCAGAGAGTATGTTATGCGATATCAAGCAATTAACGATATATCCAAAGAACCTAAATATCATCAACTCAATGTCTCTTATGCAGCTCAATAAATTCAGCATCTGTAACGGCTCATCTGCAGTATATTGTTATCACCACCATACTGCACAGTTAATTATATTGTTATACCAAAGCCCAAAATCACAAACCTGCCTTAATGAGCTTTATATATAATCTTTACAATTCAGTGTCAGTGTTAAATACAACTGTCCTAAAAATATCCTTTCATTAAAAAGAGAATAAGCCCTTTTCCAGGGTGGACAGACAAGCAGCAGATGTCATTTATAGTGAAAGGACAAAATAAGCTGTAGTAACGACACATTATACTGCAACATGATGACAATATTAGGTAACAAGTCTTTAATATCTGATGCATGAGCTGTGAGGGACCAAGCTGGAAGGCACAAAAGTTCTCGGCCCTGAATTAAGGCAATGAAAACAAAAGCAAGCTAATGCCTGATCTGACAGAACAAAACTCAACTGAGCTACAAGACACATTAACTAACTGAAGAAACCAAACAAACTTAAAATATACATTTAATGAATCAAAGCAAAAAGAAATCTCTGTAACTTACTTCAGTACACCACCAGAGTCAATTAAAAAAATGATTTCAAAATTTAGATTTTGAATGGAGACGATTTTGGTTTCAGCTGAACAACCATGTGACCTCCGATAAGAAACTATTTGAAAAAGCTCCAGCAGAAATGTATGAGGCCAGATTTGGGCTCTGATGAGGTCCATAGTGTTAAGGCCACATCGCCATTCAGCCCTGTTAACAATCTGCATTCAGGCACAATACAGACTGATTACTAATCAGAGACACTGAGGAACAGCCAGCTACACACACACACACACACACACACACACACACACACACACACACACACACACACGCTCACACACACAAACAGCCAAAAATCAGTGATTGCATCTAGGTAAGGAAGCAAGAATAATGCACATACCACTTCTTTCTTTTTCTGTGTATTTCTCTCACACAAGTGTGCACACACACACACACGCACGCACGCACGCACACACAAACACACACACACACACACACACACACAAACACACACACAAACACACAAACGCAGACCTCTAACAGCCTCCAATCAGCAGCAGTTCCATGCAGAGATGAGAGGACCACACCTCGTTCTGAAAACAACTGAAATCAGTTTAAGGACACGTATTACCACAGCAGCACTCCTTATGTGCCTCCCTCCTCCTCACCCCTTCTCCCCCTTCATCGCTCTCTCCCTCCCTCCCTCCCTCCCTCTTCATCTTTCTCTAACTCCTGCTTTTTTATTTTTCATTGTGTACCACCTGAGCTCTTCAAGGTTGCCGCCACAATTTGGGTCATTCAGCTCGGCCCCATTTCGTTCGACCCTGCACAGGCACACACATTCACACACACACAACCGCACAGCTCCCCCTCTGTGTATTACCTGACACCGCCAGGTGGGAGCGACTCTATTACTAAGTTGAACTCTGACCCTGCTTCGACTGCCCGGCCAGGAAAGACAGAGATGTTGTGTGTGTGTCTCTGTGTGTGTGTGTGTGTGTGTCTGTTTGCGTGTGAGAGAGAGACAGAGAAAAAGAGTGAAGTAAGGCAAGCAACAGAAATGAGGCCAGTCTCCATGTTTGTGCGTTGTTTGTGCGTGTGTGTGTGTGTAAGAAGGGGGTGGTGTTGGAGGGTGGTGCGTGTCTCAAATGACACCCCTGGCCATTATTAAGTCCATTTTATTCTCCAGTCTCTGGCATATTTTCTTCTCTCCATATGTTCACATTTTTCTCCAGAACCCAGTTCCCATAACAATGTTTGTTGGGTACACACACGCACACACACTAACATCTTATTAATATTCAAGAAATCCAGGTAGGGTCTAACTTTGGGAGTTGGTTCACATTCGTAAGTGCCAAATCTCTGTCACATAAACGTGGAGAAGTGTAATGCCTGATTATGAAATACCACAATATATGAGAGCAAACTGCTTCACAGTTTCACCTAATTGGTAATATTTGTGTGATAATTGTGCTGTGCAAGTTAGAATACTGTTTGGTTTCCTCACTCATGCATACACACAAGGACATGCACTTGAAGGATCTAGTCACCAAAAAAGAAAAAACATATTTTCTAACTTAACCGCTGGTCATGCCAGGCAATGCAGATTGATATAGTTTAAATCCACTATAATGGAGTGACTGGATTTTTCCTTATGAAAACCATTGACTATGATTTTATGAAATCTTCACTTTAAATACTTGACAATACAATACCACATTACAATTTGTTAATAAAGGATATATTAATCATAAATTCCTCATTTGTCAATTTTTTATATTACTAGTGCAGTGCCTGTTCTAAACCTGCCTGTTTGAAAGGCTCTGTCTGTGAATATCAATCCAATATGGTGACTTTGACCCATTTGCTGACCGCTACAGAAGTTAATCCGAGAATGTAGAATACACAGACTGAGGACACACTGCCCTGCACTCACTGACTGCAGAGCTCTGGTCACCTGTCCATTCAATTTGTATTAGTATTGAACACGTCCAAATTGTCAAAGTGGGATGCTGATTAATGGTTTGACAGATATGCATCTCACAGACAGATAGAAGTTTATAGAATTTGTAAGTAGATATTAAATATTTGTATTAATAAATATTGAGTTGATTTATTTATATACTCAGTATTTTTTGTTTTACCTGTTGATAGAATTATACTTATATACTTATTCATTTGCTGTTTGCAGTAGTGAAATGTTCTCAGATATGATGGAAGCAGTGAAGCCGCTGGTAGTTTAAGATAAACAAGAAAAAGTAGGAGTTAGGAAAGAGTGGTGATAAATGCCACGGCTGAACGGCAGAGAAGGAAAGAACGTCCCTCTACAGGAGCTCAGATTTCATGAGTAGAAGCTCCAAGGAGAAAGCCATGGCAGTAGGGAACTGCCATCACCGCTTGACTGACGAGCAGAAACTGTGATGCCAAAACAGCACAGCTTTCTTTAGTTCAGAGCCAAGGATGGAGGAAAAAAACAAAAAAACAAAGATATCACGTATTACCAATCTAATCAGGACAGGAGCTGCTAGCCAAGATGTTATGCCTCTCTGTGTAACACAGCACTCCTCAACTCTGTTCACAACAGAAACCCCCTAAGCAGCACACTATGGTATGGGAAAGAGAAGACAAGACAAGTGGAATTTTGGCTAATGTGTACTGAAGAGTGTGGGGGAGTTTCTGCTCCTCTTTCATCCTGGATTTTGCATTGAAGCTGCAGGCGTCTCCTGGTGTGAGCTCTCCATCGAAGCAGAGCAACAGCCCCCTTCTGTTTTCTAAATGTGGCCTCCTGCCTCTCTCTATAGCATGCCAAGGCTGCTGTGGTGGGCGGAAAGAGGGAGAAGGGTTTCCTGTGTGTGTGCGCGCGTGTGTGTGTATGCAGATCTGCCAGTAAAAGAGAAAGCTGGAGATATCTGCCGTATATGGGTGTATCTTTGCAGGTCTTTTTCATTATGCATTCTGCATCTTCGAGTGTGTGTGTTTGAAGTTGGGGGAGGTGGCTGTGTGACAGTGCATTTGACAGAGGCTGGCAAAATGGTAGTCAGATCAGTCGTCGTGGTAATTGGACGCTCTTGACGTTGTCATTTGCTGCGCCTGGAGGTTCCCTTTGTGTGTGTGTGTGTGTGTGTGTGTGTGTGTGTGTGTGTGTGTGTGTGTGTGTGTGTGTGTGTGTGTGTGTGTGTGTGTGTGTGTGTGGGAGCTATACAGTAAGTCTTGACTGACGTTTCACATTAGGCACACCCCCCCACACCCTGAATAGATGACTGCTGTGTGTAGCTTTACTTTAACAAGGATGCCTTTGGTCTATTTGTGTGTTCACACATGTGTTGATGCAGATCTGTTTAATAGTTAACAAACCACTGCATAAATATTTAATGATAACATGTGTCGGGTGCACCCGCCCACTGCAACACACTCACATGTGCCCTGATCTTCTTGTTTTCACACCTTAAAGTTCATGTTTTTGTGAATTTATTTACATCTGATCCGGTCAGTTTTAGTTTCACATTGTAATTAAGAGAGCACACTTTGGTATGACCTCCTGTCGTCATCACCTACTTGTGCATTGACTAGTTTGTAGACAGGCGTGCGTCTGACGTCAGCAAATGTTCAGTACTGGACACTAGTTTGAGTGCTCTGAATGTACGTATGTCCTTTTCTTTAAACATTATATTTTCGGAGTACTCCTGTCCTGTGCTTCTTAACTTCCTTCAATTGTTCTGAAAGTCTGAACTATACCACCCATGGTTCCATTTGACCCGGACAGAGACAACCCCTTCACACCTCTTATTTTGTTTCAGACTAAATGGAAAAGTCTGGTCCATACCAAACTTTCACACCTACCCTAGGTGTGAAAGCACCCTTGGATATGCATTATACCCCTTCTTTTCTGTATTAGTATACATATATGAATGAAACAAGCAGAGTTACTTACTGTGGCCAAAAAACGGTCAAGTCAGCCAATGCCTAAAATTAGATTCTTGTCTGTTTGAGTTGAGTAAAAACATTTATGTTCTTATTTTTTGGGTCTGCTCATTTCATAATTAACATCCATGGTCTGTAATGTAACTACATTCCTCTGTAGTTACATTTCTGTTGTGTGTCTTTTGTGTTTGTGTTGTCACATTCCCGTTAATTTGCTCGTGTGAGATGCCTCAGCCACCGTATGCATGTGCATTTGTGTACACATACGCATTTGTGTACACGTACCTTGTAAGTTTACCCCATCTCTTTCCAAGAGATAGTGTTGTTGTGTTTGCACATATCCATTAGAATGATATTAAGGCTTTAATCCGTCGGGTGAGTATTCCTGCATTGATCGGCACTATCAAATTTCATCCTTCCTTGTCTCTTTGCTTGGCTGCCTCCCTGCTGTTTCTCCCTACACAAGATACACACAGTGCAATCCCCGCTATACTCACCAATATTTGCATATGCACCAGCAGACACACAGACAAGATACACTTTCTCATTCCCCACGATTCCGTCTCTCTCGTCTACACCAGCCCTCCATCCCTTCCTATATCTATGTGCTTTATAATGTGTGTGTTGAGTTGACATTTTACCGTTCTCTCAGTGCCGGGCCGGCATCTCTCGCTCTGCACCCCTCAGTAATTTCCCCACTGACTGTCTGCTATCTGCCTTCCCCTGCTCGCTCCCTCTATCTCTGCTCTCCTATATGAGATGGTATGCCTGAATCACCTCCATTTTGTCGCCATGACCTCAATATAGTTTGTCCACCACCCGTATTTCTACTGTCCGTGCGTATGCTGGCCTCCCTGTTTATGTAGCGAGTCTGTCTGTCACTCCAGCCCGCTGTCTCGCCGCTCTCTCGCCGCTCTCTCGCCGCTCTCTCGCCGCTCTCTCTGTCTCTACTGGTAATGAGCTTTCATCAATTTATTACTTTTGCTGACCTTTACAGACACAGGCTGTTAGTCTGGCGTCACTGGATAGAAAGGAATCAATAGTTCCCCATTAATGATTGAATATGAAAAAGCAAGAGAGCTGGGTTCAACTGCTGTCTTTAATAGCCAATACCAAAGCCAATATTAAATCAGCACTGCTTACACAACTTGGGTTAAACTTGGGATTCAAACTTTTTGTTAGGATATTGACATTTCAAAATTGTTTAACCACCTCCCTCAGTAAAGAGATAAAGAGTTTTAGTTGTTTTATGATGTAATTCTGTGATTTAAGTTGCATGTGCAGCACATTATACTGTCATCCTCTGGATCAGTTGATGTGTAAGATGGTACATGTGTAACTAGACTGGCACTGAGTAGAGCTCAAACCTCCACCGAGGCCCAACAGTCTACACCACGAGGTGATCTTTGCTGTTTTTAGGTTTTGGAGAAGTAGAGATTTTTTAAAGGATATTTATTAAATAATTTCTCAAACATTTTGTGCAGTTTTTCTGGAGAAAAAGGACTAAATGACCAAATTGGATAATTTAGATAAGGGAAGAATGGAGATCCAAAATTGTTCCTGTTTTGTTCCTCTGTGCTTCTTTTGTTGAATCATTATGAGAAGTAAATTGAAAGATTGGAGTCTGAGTGCTGAAAACAAAAGAGTAACTCTGACAGCAGACGCATATGAATGGGTCAAACTCTCATTCAGTTGACCTGTGTCACACAAATAACTGCTGTAATGGAAAGGCTTTCAAAAAAGGGCTCGGGCTGGGTCTGTGAAGCCTGTCGAGACACTATGAGGTGCTTCGCTATAAAAACGAACCTGACTTGACAATGTTGTTCCCATCAATACAAATGTGTAATCAATGAATGAAATTGTGCATCAGCTCGAGAAACAAGATGCCATAGAAAAGAATTACTCATTGCGTCTTCCTTTCACTGATGACTCTTGTTGCGTCACCTCCTTCTTCAAGATCTTGTGAATTCTTAAACCCTTTAATTTCCATCTTTTTCGTGGTTTGGTGTGTTTGCTCCTCTGCCCATTTCTCTTTGTCTCTCCCACCATTCTTACTCTCTGTTTATTGACCTTTTGCTTTCTGTCTTTCCGCTCATCTGTCTCCACTGCTGTCGTCTTACCTCCCCTCCTGTCTGTCTGGCTCCAATTTACTTTCTATATCTGTACCATCCCATCACACACCTTCACATTCACACATGCCCTACACCTATTTTCCGTTGGGGATGAACCCACACACAGGTCTGCTGCCATGAAACAGTGGTGTGTGTGTGTGTGTGTGTGTGTGTGTGTGTGTGTGTGTGTGTGTGTGTGTGCTGGTGTGTGTGCTGGTGTGTACTTGTGCATCCATTGTTAATTAACCCCCTTCACCCCACCCCAACCCCCCCAGGAGTGGCTGAGCTTGCTCCCTGAGCCCCAGCCTGCTAATCCACACCTGAGTCTTCCGCTCCACAGTCACACAAACACACACAGATCTCATCATGAGTGGTTTAAGGTGTGAAAGATATGTAACTTGTATAAATCTGTCTTTGTGTGAGAACACAAAAGCATATCAGCACTGCAACACCTGTGTAACGGTGGCTGTTGTGTGGATCTGTGTGTGTGATATCACACAGCCTGAGCTGGAAAACATTATACACACCTGGGAGGGTTTCAGACCTATACGTGTGCCACATTGCTACACACCCAATCGCAGAAAGAGGAGACATACACACACACAACACAACTATGCAGACACACACACATGCTTGGTCCCGGCCAGGTGCACCTCTCCAGGACTTGAGCGCTTGCTGTCTGGCTGTCACTGTGGCACGTTGCGCCAGAGAAAGCGATGCTGAAGCGCGCTATTACGCAATCCACTAAGGATGATGACTGTGTGTCTTGATGATAGACACTACGCACACATGCTCACCAAGGGCTGGGTCTGGGTTACAGCTTATTCTCCCTTTTGTGTGGATACCAGACACTGGTACCATGCTGCCAATGCAAATGCCAACCCAGATGCCAACCAGTGTGTGTTTTTGTCTTTGTGTGTGTGTGTGCGTGTTTGTGTTTGTGTCAGTGTGTTTGAGTGTGTTTGAGTGTGTTTTAGAGTGATGGCCACCATGCACGCAAGTGGTGTGCGTTTGACTGATGAGCAAACAAGTACACTGGCATGCATACATAAAGCCTGCTGCAATGCATGCACAGTCTGACACGTACAAACACACACACATTTCAGTTTGGCACATGTATGCTCATTTATACAAACTATCCCATAAACATAAAAAAATCACACACACGCTCTCTTTCTCTCAAACACACACTCCCACACACTTCATTGTGGCTTTATAAGCAAGAGCTAATTGTCTCTCTGGTGCTTTTTGTTTTGCCATTATGTGCTTTCTCCCTCTACTCCCCTGTTTAAATGGAGATACTGTCCAACACTGTGTGTGTGTGCATGTGTGCCTGTGCAAATGAGTATGTGTGTGAGTGCAAGCATGTGTGCCATTTCAATCCCCTCACTTGGACGCCCACAAAAACGCTTGTCCTGAAAGAGTCCTGCTGTTGATGTGATTGTTTTATGGCTGTTTCCATATTTGGGCAGATTCAATATTTTCTTCTACTGTCTCGCTTGCCAGCAGCTTTGACCAAGCTATTTGCCTTTCGCTGTCATTCAGGAATGCTCAGGCCCATTCAAACTTAAACACAGCTTGTGTTTATACCAGCAGCCCCCTGAAACACTGGGCCTGTTAATACACTTGAGAATTATCCTAAAACAAATAACTTTCAATCGTCAAGGTCAGGGGACTATGAAAATATGTGATCCCTGCGTTACTCGCTCCTCCCAGTGGCCATGTTTAACGTTATGAGCTGGGCTGGCAGTGGAGCATTTTATGGAGCCCATATTAGGGTTGGACGGTGATCAGGATGTTATTGAATGTGTGTCTGGGTTGCTAAATCCGTAGACTGAATGAAAGAGCCAACACCGTCAGAGAGGGCTAAACACTGCTCAAAAGTAGATCTTGCTGAGCCATAGCGCTCTCTACACTCAATTTCACATTATCTCAGAGCTGCGCCAGCACAACTGAAAAATCATTGTCCAGGGGGAATACAGGAGTTCTTTTGTTGCCAATCGCAGTCCAGGGAGGTTTCCAGAACTACCTGGACTATGAGCACAGTCTCGGGGAAACTATCCTCTGTTGAACCTGCACCGACTAGGCGCAGGTGGCCAGGTTTTAATGACGTCTCTGTCAATGTGGTGGCTGCTGGAAAATACAGAAAGGGACTTGACAAAGTTTGGTGCTTACTTTTTTTCCCCACGGAACACATGAGCTCCTCAGTAGAAAAAGTTAGGAGTGCATGAAGAACTTTGCAATTAAATTTGAATAGACTAATCTGTCTTTATTAAGGGATGCAAGGAGCCACAGAGGAGTAAATATTATTTTATTTATTTGAATAGAAAAATATCCCAGATTTAAATGTATTCGCTTCAAATTCATATCAACATTACTGGCATTTAATAATAATAACAATGATAACAGTAATAATGGCTCCAGCCTCCCACAACCCTCAAAGCATAAATGGTACTACTATCATTATTATTAATGCGTGAACTAAAACTAATGCAGTACAATAAAATATCATCTCCTCATGAGGACAATAAAGTTGTGTTTATATTGAGTCATGTTGGAGGTTGTATTTGTGGAGCTGTTGAACTGCACAGGGTTGTACCCAAACATTAATATTTTGTGTATCCCATTTTTATGAATTGAAGTTAGAGTTAGAGCCTCTCAGTTTAACCAAAATGTTTCCAACTTCGAACATTTTGAGTTTTAACAAAGGCATGATCATTCAACCAGGATTGGACCAAAAAAGACATGAGGCACTAGACACAAGACTAGATACCCCTTTTCATGTGTGATATAGTTAATAGTGAAATGAAACAATAGTTTTGTTAAATAATGAGAATGGTTACACCCCTTGTCCCTGTCTGAAATACTCCCTTGCACGTTTTAAAACTGGAGCTTGTTTTCCACATTACATTACATGTCATTTAGCTGATGCTTTCAGGGAGCAATCAACACACTTTGGCTTCACTTTTGTGGACCCATCATGTCATCCATCTTTATTTACAGTCTATACAGCTTGATTTGACCTGACCTGCTGAAAGCAGAGGGCACAATGAGCCTGTGGTGAACTACACTTAAAAAAACACTGGCATTTGAATATAATGATTTCTTCTTCCCCTTATTTCAAAGGTGCTACATCAAGAAGAAGATGGTTCACGAAAGTCTGTACGCTTCCAATGTTCCGATGCTTCAGGGGGAATTGAACAGGTCAGTCTCCATCTTTATTTACAGTCCTGTACAATGTTATTAGACAGTTGTGGTTCATCTTTCATAAGCGCGCAAAGAGCACACACAACAAGTTTAACTAGTGACAGCTCATGTCACTTCCCGGTGGAAAGATTGTGTCATTTTAACCCCGGGAATGCAACGCTCTGCATCGGCTTAAAAAAGAGGAGCTGCTGCTGAATGTTTTTATGCCTCCATGCTGGCAGTATTGTCGGGGTTGTCCGTCTGTCCTTCCCGTTCCCATGAACACGATATATCAAGAATGCCTTGAGATTTGGTTCAAATATTCATTTGAGCGCAGATTTCATTTTGGTAGCCAAAGGTCATTGAAGATGATATCTTAAGATCAGCTCATGGGAGTGTCTTCAAATTTAGGACAAACTTTCACTTTGACTCAGATGAACAAAGTGACCTCATGTTGCTGTTAATGTGATATATGGACTGCCGGGATGGAACTTCATTATATCTGGTGCAATTCACTTAAATCACTGATTAGATTTCAGTGGTCAAAGGTAAAAGTCACAGTGACCTCAAAAACATTTGGCCTCTTGAATGTGATATCTCCAGAATTTCTTCAACTTCCGATCAGTTGTCACTTGGACTCTAAGATAGAGTGATTATGCTTCAGTGATAATTAGCACTGAAGCTTAGTGGATCTAACTTTGTTTACCACTTCAGTGTCTGAACTCCTTTTCATACAAGCTCAAAAGATGCTGCTCAGTAGAGTCTAGTATGCACACTGAGAAGTACTCAGTTCTAAAATCTTTACAAAAGTCTGTTCGGTCTTATATCACAGGATATCACTCGTCCTTTCTGACGTCACTTTCTTTTACTTACGTAGATTTTTCTTCGTAAACAACCAGCACACAGGATGAGGTGTATTTGGAAGCACTTAGCCACTTAGCAGTAATAGCTGAGCCACTCTAGAGCTGCGCTTTAACATAGTTACGGAATATTGGACAATACATTACAGGCAAGGGCACTGACTGTGTTGGTCTGAAATTGGTTTTGTTTAAAATGGCACCAACTTGTCCAACATGTCTGCAAGTATGTGTACACACACACACACACACACACACACACACACACACACATACATAATGCAATCTGTAGCCTCTTACTCTAACCTTAATACTCTCAAGTAAATACCTTACGCCAACCCTTAATCCTAACCCTTACCTAAATCTAAAACCACAAAACCCAAGTCTCAACCATTAAAAGCCCTTTAAAGTTTGTGACCAAAATTTGTCTCCAACCATAAAGACACACACACATGCACACTGGCAAATGCTTATACATATAGAGCTGAAATACATATTATCATGAGCACTTGTGTTTGCATCACATACTGAATGCATGTATTTTATTGTTATGACCTCCTCCATTTACCTATGGAAGTGCTGACAGCCCTATATAGTGTAACCTTTGCATTACAATTGTGTGTGTGGCCCTGACTTGTGGGTTAACGTAATAACTGCTATGATAATGAAGCAGCAATTTCCCCCAGACCTCATGCTGCTCTCAGGTAATTGGAGTGTTTACAGAAAGAAATATTATGGTGTGTGTGGGTGTGGGTGTGTGTGTGTGTGTGTGTGTGTGCGTGCGTGCGTGTGTGTGTGTGTGTGTGTGTGTGTGTGTGCGCGTGTGCGTAAGAACGTGTGTGGACAGGTGGGCGGCTGTGTTTGGACAGTTGACAGCTGAGTGTGACAGATGATGTCTCTATCCTACCATTATAGAGAGATGAGAGCGAAGGACGAATGTTTGTTTGTCCATGTGATTTACTGGAGGTGGGAGGGTGGCTTTCAACTATCTCTTTCTCTCTCTCTCTCACACACACACACACACACATTTCAGATAGCAAGCATCTGGGGATGCCTGCGCACGCGCTGGTGTACATGTGCATTTTGGTGTTTCGAGGGGTGTCAGCTGACAACAGTGACAGATGATGTCTTTATCCAGCTGTTTCGGAAGACTTTTGCTCTTGTGTGTGTGTGTGTCTCTGTGTGTGTGTAAGTTTCAGGGTCATAATCTGCCCCCGGGCATTTTGGACCTGATTCTACTAGGGCGGGAAATAAAGGGAGGGATTTTTACAATACACACCCCAGGAATGTCTTTACTCCCGACTCCTCTGGGAATTTCTTTTCTCTTACCCCTCTCCCGTCCTCCCCCACTCTCCCTCACTCATTCCTCCTGAGGTGACAGGTAGAGGGAGGAGGGAACGTCAGATGCACACCTGGTTTATTTTTTTGTGAAGGCAGAGAGATGGAGGGAAACAGAGAAAAAAAAGATAGACAACGGAGAGAGATAGTCCTTGAGTTAGTCCTCTGCATCAGTGGTTTATTTATTCAGTATTTGCTGCATACGTGTGTGTGTGTGTGTGTGTGTGTGTGTGTGTGTGTGTGTGTCATGCTCAGTGTCCTTGTGGGTTTGTGCATCACTGCATTTACTCGTGTGTCCTCCATCTTGCATGCATACACAATATATATGCATAATGTGAATTGGTGAGACACTCATCCAAAGTGCTTTGCAGTTACTGTATATGAATGCATACAATTTCACAACAATCTAAGCATAAAGTAGACCTCAGAGCTTTACAGAAGCACAGCACACATTCACATTTAGTGGAAAGATCTGAAGTTTTGGAATTTCGATCCTTGTGATCAGTTCACAATCAAACTATCAGAACATCATCATCATCATCTAAAAAGTGTGGGAATTGGCTGTAATGATCATTGTCAACTGTATGGAAAGATTTTATGGTTTTGTGTTTGCCAAGTATGTTCATCTCCATCTTGAGTCTGCACAGAGAATGAATGGGGTTTAAAAATAATAAAATTCCCTCCCCTCAGGGGGAAACTACAAAAAGAGCCTACAGGTGGGTGGGTGAAGTAGAGGTGCGGCTGATAAAATATTAATGGGGCTGGAAGACATTCCACAATTTTGAATGATGTAGTTTGAATTTTATAAAGCGTATCTGCAGGTAAACCCAGCTGCTGCTCACTTCTTCTGTTAACAATGCAAGAAAGACTCCAAGGTGATAGAAACACTTCTTCTATATTTAAATATACATAGAAACCACTGTATATATGCAAACTACCGCAAAGATGGTGGCCCTGTTTTGACTTTGCTGAACGGTCAACCATGACAATTGACAGTTCTGCAGGACATCTATGTGCTGCTTCTCATTTTACAGTGGTCCAGCACAGTGATGGATGTTTTACAGTACATCTTCACAAACTATAAGGGAGAAAGGGAATGCAACAGAGGTACTCAGCCAGACTCTACCAGTACCTCAGCCAGACTCGTATATTGTCAGTTATGATATTACTCATGAATACCTGCTTCAAGTGCATGCCCTGCTTTCATGTCACTGTTTTCTATTGGCAGTTAAACCACCTCACTTCCAATCGAAGCTGAAATTTAAAGAAACAAAAGAGAAAAAACGTTTTTTTTGACACGTACTCTATAGAATGTCTGAAAAATTAGGACATCTTAAAAACGTTGCTATTGGTATATGAAGAACGCAGCAGGAAACTATCTGGAGGGGTTGCACCTGGGTTGAACATGGAGGAAACAGGAAACTATGTACAAATTGTGCTGCAGAAATCATGTGTTTTTGTTTACAGCGCATCGACACTGCCGTTGGCCCTCAACACCAAAAGCTCTCGATTATCCTCATCTCTCTAAGTCAACATCTTTGGCGGCATATGATATTTCCCTGCTGTATTCTCCCATTTTCTGAATATTTTATAAGGGAGCTTGCAGGAAAAGTTCCAGAAAATGTCCAAATCAGTTGACTCAGAGGTTTGTGTTCTCACATACAGCCCCTCCAGATAATTTCAGGAAAATGTACGGACTTCATTTAAAATCTTAAAGCAATTTATTTGTCTCTCTCCTTCACTGAGTTGTGATGTTATGGAAGCAGCCAAAAAAAAATCTATTTTCAAAATGTCAAACTAAATAAGCCATCTGCCAGTTTGTGGTAGCAATCATTGCCTTACTTCCTTTTAATGGCTTGCTGAACATTTGAACTACATCTTACCACGTGGCCTGTCAACATACCTGTAATAGAAATTTGGAGCAGGCTGATGTAAAACCTGTAGGAATCAGTGTAACCTGCGATCAGACATTCCACTGTCGGAGGCACCGCAGCACTAACGCACCTCTCAGCTCTGGAGACAACACCTGGGGGGGTCAGTCATACGACACGCGACACAGAGAAACATCACTTCCCTCTGTGATTGCCCCGTCTCACAAGAACAATGACGCTGTAGGGGACTCGCAGTGCGTCAGCTTTCTTGATCACGATCCATGAGATTTTCATTTCATGGCCCTGAATTGCCAGCAAAGACATGAAAATTTGAGTTTCTTAGTTTTAAAAAACTCCACAGGTATGTTAATACTTGGAGCTGAGTGTGTGTGTGTGGCATGTGTTTGTGGGGAACCGAGGGTGTATTTGTATGTTTACAGAGGGAGCGTCTGCTTCTGTGATTTGCATTAGGGGAAATAGCGCAAGAGGCAGATTTACATATGGGTAAAGGTGCAGGTGTACCTTAGGCTATCCTGTCTGTTCTGTGTATGCAGTCTACATCAGATACAGTAAATTACTAAAAGGTCAGTCTTCTTACTTTATACCAGCCTGCTATGTTACAATAATTTATGCTAAAGTTTTAGCTCGTAGCACGAGGCCTGATGATTTACTGGAGACACATAAATGAGTTCGTTGTTTATGGATTTGTCTCTTTGACAGAAAAATGTGACCTTGAAGAAACAGCTGTGGAATGTACAATATATTCTGTCTGGCTACACGGCACCACAAGATTTACATTGCGATCATATTTAGCAGAGAGGCTCACATTTGAGCATTTCTGGCTGCATTAATGTCGGGTGGCTGAGTAGAGTCCCTGTGTTTTCTTTGTGCTGATAAGTGGCCAGGCCTTGGGCACTTGTATTTTAATTAGCATCAGGTTGTGTGAACTCGAAATGTATGAAATGAACAGTGTAAGATCTGTCCTTTTCACTGAATGCCTTGTGAAGAGGCAAAATGGCCAAGGCAGCTGAAGGAGAAAGAGCTTTGAGCAGGAGAAAACAGCCTGAAATGGCGGCGACGGCTGGGTTCATGGCCCGAGCAAGTGTGTGTGTGTGTGTTTAGCAAGAGAGGTACAGGGAAAGAGTAGTATAGTGAGGTGGGGGGGGGTTTGACTAAACACAAGGCTGCAGAAAAATACAACCTGACAAACACAAGTATTGATTTGAATGTCCTCCCCATGTCTCTCTTTTCTATCTCTCTCTTCCCCTTTCTCTCCTTTGCCCTCGTCATCCCCTCAGCTTTCATTCCCTTGTCTCTGTGCCTTTTTTCATGTAGAGAGCCACTGGAGGACTTTATTTTCTATCCATCTTGAAGTGTTATAAGGATGGATGGAGGACAGGATGGAGGGGTGGAAAAGAGGACGGAGGCAAAAATGGGCTGAGGAAGAAAAGTGGAAATGGAGAGAGACAGAGAGAGAGAGAAGGGGGAAAAATGGGGCCGGTAGTTGTTGAAATGAGTGCAACCGGTGCAGCTGAGATGGAAAGCGATAAAGTAGAAAAGCTGGGGGAAAAAATAGGAGGCAGAGAATAAGAAGTTGGGATGGGGAGAGGCTTGAGACGGACAGAGGGAGGGGGAAAGGGGAGGAGAAAGGGGGAAGGAGAAGACATCTAAAGTGAGAAGGAACAGGAGCAGACGTGAGGAGCACAGGAGCAAAGGATGCTGGGAGAGTTAAAGTGGTCTTGTCTCCGTCCCCCACTCCCCCCACCCCCCGCTCCCCCTCAACACCCCCTCGTTATCTCCATTAGCACCTGCTGGGCTAACGAGGGCCTCGCTCCCCGTTGCCAAGGCAACGCCTCGCCGCCAACCTTCGCTCATTCTTTCTTCAATTCTCTTCTCGCCAACATCCCCCCCCCAACCCCCTTCACACACTCATGCACACACACACCTCTAACTCTTGCAACCACTAACTACCTTCAATCTCAACCCCTCCCTCCCTGCTCCCCTCCGCCGCTTCCTCTCCAGGTAATGAAAGGAAGATATGAAGCGGAGGGGGTGAGGGTAAGGAGGGGTAGAGAAAGAAGATTTGAAGTGAACATGCATTATACCCTGATTCCCTTCCCTCTGCCATTTAATCTGCCGCTGTATCCCAAAGACTATTCAATGCATTCGGATGGTGCACTCATTGACATAATGGTTGGATGTGGAGCGGACACGGATTTCAGTTATTTTACAGGAACCAGATGAGGAAAGGCCATAAAAATAGGGACGGTGCTAATTCACTGCATGTTGCCTTCACTGAGACACGTTTCATTCCTCTGAGCTCAACTTGTTCTAATAGTTATTTTGAGCATATAATGGTAGTGCACACATTTAGTGTCACGAGTGGCAGAAGTGGTGTTCAGATCCTTTATTTAGACAGAAGTACTCAAACCTCTGTGTAGAAATACTTAATTACAAGTACAAGTATTTGATCTGCTGGAAACAGCACCTGAAAGTCCGGAGCATGGTCTGAACTGAGGTTCATGTGGTGCTAAACTCGGGAATACAAATATCAGCAGATGAAAAAGCAATGCCATGCACTTAGAAGACGAAGATGTCTAGAGAGTGTGTGGTGATAAGAGTCGACGCTGGTATCAATGTGCTGTAAATGGCATATATATAATCATATCACAAAGCCCAATGCACCAGAAACTGTCCAGATCTGTAATAAACATCCTACTGTATGTGGGAACCAGGAATGTATTGAGTTTACAGAAATACAAATAGTTGTCCCTTGTATTCGCCAGAATAATTTTACCATCTATCCAGGGAGAGAGGCCTTGCTGTTACTGCTCACAAAAGACCATTTTGTTTTCTTGTTCTTTTTTTCCTTCCTTCTTTTATTTTCTCATGGTCCTCCTTGATCGCTCAATACTTCATCGTGCTCTCTGAGAGATGTTTCAACAGCAGTTGTCATTAATTCATGAATGTGCTGCCAGGGAAAGAGCTTACGGTATCTGTTGTTGAAGTCTAAGGACATATATCTACAGTGAACACATGTACATGTAAACGTAAAGGTTTAGTGTGTAGGATTTATGTGAAAGGGATTTATTGGCGGAAATTGACGTAGAATAATCCTTGTGATGTTTTGACTAGTGTGTTACGTTACCCTAGAATGAGCTCTCTATATTTAAATACTTTATAATTACAACAAGAGCGGGTCCTCTCTGTGGAGGCCGCTATGTTTTTTACAGTCGTCCACATTGAACAAACAACTTTTTAGTTTTTATGACAACTGAAGGTTTCCACTGGTTCTGTCATGTTTGGAAGGAGAGGGTGAGGTGAGGGGTGTTCAGCAGCAACATGACACTTCACCTTGAGATGTTACTGTAAAGTCTACACACTGAACCTTTAAGGATACAGAAATAAACAGGGTTAGGACTTCATTCGGTAGTTTTCATATTAGAATCAACTGGATTTTGAAAGCAAGCAAACCCAAAATAACCAGACGGATAGTCAATTTGAAAATCTCTTCCGGACAACGTTTGGAAAAGTAATGTGCTCAATACTGCGTACACAATCTCCGGCACACATACGCGCAGCCACCCACACACAGACAGGAGTGGTTGTGAATTCACCGCGTGTCCAGTAAGTGCTGATAATGAAGCTGTCTGTGGTGATCAATAGAGATCAGCTCCCGTCACTTCTCGCCGGTAAGACCCTCTCCGCTTCCCTCGCCCGTCTTATCTCAGTCCTCCCTCTCCTTTCCCCTCTGCACCTCCTCACTCCTCCGCTCACTCTTGCTTGCTCCATCATCACTCACTCTCCTCCTCCACCAACACTCATGGCTTGGAGCTACTAGACTGCAAAGGGAAACTCCTGTCTGAAGGGTATTGCTTTTTTTTCCTTTCGCTGCACACATGTGGCTGAAAATGAATGAATCGAAGCAGAAAAAAAAGAGCTGATGTCTTTTTTTAACAGTGCATTGGGAATAGTGGCATTTTGGTAATTATTGACGTTTGGAAGTGAACACAATAAAACTACGAGATATTAAAAGACCTTCCGCGTGTTTGGAGGAAATA
This sequence comes from Paralichthys olivaceus, assembly GCF_024713975.1. NCBI lineage: Eukaryota > Metazoa > Chordata > Actinopteri > Pleuronectiformes > Paralichthyidae > Paralichthys > Paralichthys olivaceus. Next base: position 6,623,696 of record NC_091114.1, read on the forward strand.
TACTAATTTGGAGTTAAGCTTTTCAAAGAGTGTCAGTATTTTTAGGTTTTCCCTGAATCGATACAAATGGACATTGTTCTCATTTCCAAATAAAATATAGATATAGATAAAGTATGACTCAGGTTTTTGACAGTTAAACCTGTAAATCCACTAAAATGTTGCTATATGTTTAAAATGTAGCTCGATAAAACTAACCTGAGCTACAGGACAAACACAGGCTTTGACCAGGAAGTCTCACTTCTACCACTTGTGGTGTTTTGATCAACAAATAAAGAAACTATTAAAGAAACTGTTGATAATATTTATAATGGTATTTTTATATTATTACTCATTAATACATTATTTATAATGTGCATGCCTCCGCCAAAGCCCAGCAGTCCCCTTTAATAAATTCAAGCCTAATAGTTAAACCACCAAAAATAATGCATGGAATTTAATTTGGATCATAGATATCAGTCCACTAATAAATACACCTTTATTTTTTAAAATTATGATGCATTATTCTCTGGTGGGATCAATGAAAATGTCCAGAAAAAAAGCCTGTCCTTTCCCACAATGTTAAAAGAAAGTGATCTTCCAACAAATGGATAAAAACACAACATCATTGGCAAGAAACACAAGTGTGACCAGGAAATGTAAAATAAGCCTGTATCAAATCGATGCCAGCCATCGGTACCTCGAAAGTCCATTCAGTTTTAGGCTTAAATGTCAAGCAGCTGCACTCTTCCATCTACTTCCTTAATCTTCCTCCCTCTCCCCTCCTCTTCATGCTCTCTGCACCCTCCCTCTCAGCTCTCTGTGAAGATCCCGGCTGATTGCTGTGGTTGATGGCTGCGAGGAGAGAAGCAAAGAGGCAAGATGGGGAAGGAAGATGAGCGGGTGCGGCAGAGAAATGACGGGGTGCTGTTTGCCCCATCGCACAAATTTCGGATTTGAGGTTTTCAGATGTTCACACTGCCGCAGCTGTGAAATGAATGAGAGAGGGAGAGAAATGGAGGAGGAGAATAGAAAAGAAGAAGAAATAACAAACCCAGAGTGGTAGCAAAAATAATAACAGTTGTAGCAGGCGCTGCAATTGTTGGAGGTGGTGGTGAAGGTTGGGGATGTTTTTCTTGCTGTTGCTGTGGTAGAAGTTTGTGCATATTTTTCATAGGTATTTCGCCGGCTGGTATCACTGTTAAATAGGTGGTTATTACTGAGAAGTGTTAGAAGCTTCTGGTTCTCGATGGAGGCTTTTGTCGTGGGGGGTTGTCGCCCTTGGTGTTGCAGGCGGTTGTTGGTGGTCTCTGCTTTTTCATAGTGCAGATGTCTTGGTTGTTTGTGTTTGTTGTTTTCATTGGAGCAACTGTTGTCATAGTTGTCACTGCTGGGGTGGTGGTGGTGGTGGTTGTTGTTGTTGCTCTGACGCTGCTATTTTTCATCCATGTTGATCCAGCCAGCTGGCTGCTCATTCTGTGGCTCTGTGTCAACAGATAGGCCTGAGATGAATGCCCACTGGTCTTTTGTTGGAGAGAAGGAAGGAAAGAGAGAGAGAACCCCACCTACTGAGAGACCCCCTCCCTTCAACATTTTCAGTTTCTCTCTCACCATGTTACTTTGTCCTTTGAGTCTTTCTGCTTCTGTGGCATCAGGCAGCGATAGGGAAGAAGGTAACGGCAGGGTAGATGCGTTTTAATGGAGGGGAAGAAAAAGAAGGGATGAAGAGAGAGAGGCGCAGAGGGAAACAGGGAACATCTCTCGGTAAATAAAGGGATATGAGTTGGGCAGTAGCTGTGTGTGTGTGTGTGTGTGTGATAACACATGGGCTTAACTGTGCATCCTCTCACAGATGGACTGCTGCAAACACACAGCAGGCCTCATTCATATTAATGAGCCAAATCTATACAATGAAAATTTAATGTCAACTATTTGTGAGTGGGTGCCCAGTTAATATCATTGTGCACAATTAGCGGAGGGATGGGTATGTATGGGTGTGGGTGTGTGCTGTATTTGAAGTGCACAGTATGTGTGTATAGGTCGACTCATAGTTCAGTCAAACTTTTAAACAGCAGTTTGTGACGTGTGTGTGTTATGTGTGGTTTTTAAGAAAAACTACATATTATTAAACTGATAAATCTTCATAACAATAACTCAGTTTAAAGAGCACCTTGGGTTTACAAAGTCCTCTGATAGACATCTGCAGACAGTATACTCAAGGGCAATAGCAAACGAATGAGGACGAAAAAAAGAAGATGACATTACATAAAAGCAAATAAGTACAAATAAAAAGAATAAAAGCAATAAAACATTCTGCCCAGAAATGTTCAGTGTCCCAGTTGATACATTACTGTATTTCATGTTCAATTTTACTGTCAAAGGTTTTACAAATTTAAGCTACTCAATCCACAGACTACAAGAGTACAAAATGTCCACACTTATGTTTCGACCTTGACAAATAAACGATGCCATAGTTACCTTGAGAAACAAGAACTCAGGACAGAGCTGGATTAGTATCAAAAGACTTGTGTGGAAATTTGGTTGCAAAAGAAATATTAACTACCCTTATATGTTATAATAGATATTGTTTCACATATATATTTAAGGCTTGCAAGCAGCAGGATAATTGCATGGACTGGAGAGCCCTGTTCTGAAATTGAACATTTCTGCTCAGCAAATGGCCACATTTATTCTGAGAAAATGAGATCTCACCATTATCAGTATGTATCATGATATGTCCCCTCAATGCCTGCTTAAGTTCTATATGCATATATATCCTCAATGTCCTTGTTTTGTTTTAGTGTAAATCTCCATAACTTTATGGGTTTTATTGAATGATCCTTTGATTAACTCCTCTAGTGGCCCTGCAGTGTGTGTCTGTGTGTGTCTGCACTCCCCCACTCTGTGAAACAATACCACAGCACCACCCAAATATAAACTGTCAGAGTTGCCCATATGAAGAAATACGAACTGAAAATATTTGTGTGTGTGAGCGAGAGAGAGAACAGTGTGGAAGCATTCCTTTGCGTTTGTTCACGCTGATATGTCACACCACGGTGCGCTTATGCAGTTATTTGGCAGTGATTGTCGCCTCCATTTAAAAACAAACACACGTGCGCACACACACACTCACACACACATCCATACATACCTGATACCCAGTCCAATATCAGTGTAAATGAGACAGGAGGACGACTGTTACTCTGGGTACACAGCACTCTGTCAATGTCCCTGCAGGAGGAGAGAGGGTGAGGAAGCAGAGTCAACAAGACTCCCCAAACAGGGAAAAGAGGGAAGGGCAGAAGCAAAGGGGAGGGCAGAGGAGTGGTGGATACTGCTCATTGCCATTGTTATTTCCCCTCTGCAGAAAATGGCTACCTCCATTAAGTCACTAATGATCCCTGCATTGTGCCATGGCAGTGTCGGAGAGCGAGACCGAAATGTCTGAGCGAGAGAGAGAGGGAGCCAGGGAGTGATGTAGAGAAGAGGTGAAATTATGGAGTGAGTGATGGAGAGGGAAAGAAACAAGGAAAGACAGAGGAAGGGGGAAGGAGAGGGAGAAAAAGAGTAAGTAGTATAAAAGTAAGTGGAAAAAGAGTGGGGGGGGGATAAATGAAAGAAGCGGTGCAGTAGAGTGAAGGACGGCGCTGCAGGGAGACTGAGTGAACGGATATGTGACATGCATTTTCCATATTGTGCGACTTTGTAATGTGGATTTTCTCTCCCTCTGTACCGTGCCGGCGTCTGATCCGTCCCGTCACACACTCAACGCCACTGGAGCATGAGGCTAATGGACATGCATGTTTCAGATGGGCACATGAGAGCAGACACAGAGACATACCTGTACACTCAATCACACGTGCAGTCACAGCCACTGAGGCGCTGTATGAGCAGACATGCAAATGCATTTTTTAGACACACTCTCCCTCACATGCTCACGCACATGACCCACGGAGCGTAAACACATGCATCACAATCATGGGAGATGTAAAGGAAGGCAGCTGCTTCTGGAATTAACTGTTGGAATATGAAGCAGCGTGGATGCACATGTTGAGGCTGACTTGCTCGGACCACGCTTGGAAGTTTTGTGCGTACACATGCTCACCTGTGTTTTTGCAACACCCCCAAAATATCCCAAAATTAATCTCCTCCCTCCATGCCTCACTGAACACTAGTCTCACAGCCCCATCCTCTCGCCAATCACTGGCGAGATCTGCTCGTCGAGGAGCGGGTGAATGCCACGGCTAGTTGTTTGATTTGAATTTGAATTTTAAAACATCTCCCTCATTACATTTTCCATTATTTAAATCAATTATTCATGAAATCCACAAGTGAGCAAGGGTGCTTGGATGCCGAGCAAGCACTTGGACAGCCTTGAACTTGATTCACTGTTTCTCCTTCATAACCCCCAAGTATATGAGCCCCTGCCTCGTCTACAAGTGTCTCCTAAGGACACTCTCGGAGACTTGGGGTGTGGGGGGTTGTCTGTCAGTATAGAGGGCTGCTGTAGACAAAGACACACAGTTAGAGAGATGGTAGCAGAAGGGAATGCAGGTGGCAGATGGAGGAGGATGAGAAGTGGGGCGCTTGGGACAGGCAGAAGGATGGCGGAGAGAAGAAGACGAGAGGAAGCGAAACATAGAGACGAGGAGGAAGAAAGGCAGACGGCAAGGCAGAGGGCAAACTGAGTTAAAGCAACCAAGGCAACCAGCAGCATCTGTGATCAATAATATGTACCCAATGTGCGATAGGCAGAGCGGAGCAGCATGGACCATAGGCCTTGGATGTGTTTCATCACTGTCAGCCGCAGCAACATTCTACGCCTGCTGGAACAGGATATTGTGCTTAAACGATAAAAGAAATCACTTATTTTCCCTTCTCGTCACATCACTCCGTCTTTTTGTCTCATCCGTCCCTCTGTGTCTGTGCTGGCAAGATAAATAAAGAGAGATGTAATGAGAAATCTTACAACCTTGTGAGAAGCAGCCATTGTGTTCTTATATTGCAAGTCGTGAATAGTAACAGGACGTTCCTTTCTTGCTGTAGTCGAGACACAGTTCAGGCAAAGACAAACAAGCACTTGGATAAAATAAAAGGTGGTACGGGAGGGGGCTCAAGGATATTGAAAAGGCAACAAATGACCTTTCGTAAGTTTCATCTCTCCCCCTGTCGTCTTTTGCTCCGTGGGTTTCATTCTCTGATTCCTCCTCTGCCACCTCCCTCTTTCCCACTCACTCACCCGCTAATGGTTATTTACCTTGTTGGAAAGGGCTTCACTTTCTCACCGGAGAGATCGACAACAGGACGCGGGCAAAAGGCGAGCAGCCCCTCGAAGAAGAGAGCGCACAGAAAAGAGCGAGGAGAGGGCAGAATCGGGAGAAAAGAACGAAAAATATATCATTCATGTCGGTCTCCCCGGTGACACCGACTCTCCCTCCCACTCTCCCTCACAGCTGTAATGGAAGTAAAGGTTTGACAACAGACAGAGAGGGGAGAGAGAGAAGAAAAAGAATTATATGTCAATATTTGTTCCCACTGGCTGTCTGGATAGAAACAGATACATTACAATCTCCTAGTCTTTTCCTTCTAAAACCAATTCAAGAGCTCTACCGGGTCGCCTGGGAGAAAGCAGACATGGTGACACAGTGAACGAAGAGACCAGGGAAAGGTAGTGTACGAGAAAGAGGGTGAGAGGATGATTAACGCTGACAAACAGTGATTTTAAGGTCACGGAATGAGAAGCAGCGAAGAGTAGACATTTCCCATCGCAAGGCGTTGGAATACAAACAGTGAGTCAAATTATTGTCCAGGGAAACTACTTCCATCTCATTGACTACAGGCTGCTCGCCCATACTGAACTTCACATCCTTCCTTTCTTGGAAACAGAATTGACGATAAAAATGATAATTTTTTTTCATTGTACTCGGCAAGGACAGAGCCAGGAACCGAAATGTTTTCTTCACTGGTTGATTCTCATGCCTACTGTTGCTGTTATTTGGTCCAAACCACAGTAGGAAAGTTTGCTTTGCTACACATGTTTTATTGAGGTTGCCAGTATCTCATTACAACTAAGCTGTGGTTTAAAAAGAGACGTTGTACCGCTCTTCCTTTTTCAAGTCCTCTCTCTCTGAAAACAAGTCACAAAATCAGCTTTATTAATGAGATACTTTTACTTTTTTGTCATCTGAGTAAATCACAGATTTTGGCGAGACACCCCTGAATATCAACCCAAACAATAGTTTCCAGTTTGACTCTTTACGTTATTACACCTTTAAGCTGAATATTAAAGATAGGGTTGGGAAGTTGTTTCTGAAACACTTTTTTACCTGTTAGTTGAAATCCTCTTCATGTCCCGATCACCATCAATAAATAAAGTTGTCTGAAAAAAATTCTCCTTTGCAGGATTTCATTCAGAACCACAAATTCAACCTCATGGTATTGCTGGAAGATGAATCATGGAATTAACAAAGTCAATAGGATTCATCATCAGGTAACCATGAACCATAATTGGTGTTTCAATCCATTTTGTCGTTTAGATATTGTACTTCTTTTCCATTCATCTTAATTTTATGTTGACCTGCAGATGGCAGGTATAGAAAAAGTCTACAATTTTTTTATTGCAATCCACACAGTAGTTGTTAATATCTTTTTTTCAAGACCACAAATGTCAGTTGGCGCTAGTGGAAAAGTAAGGGGGTCATCAAAATCAGTGGGATTGATCCTCTGTAATCCCACTAAATAGTTGTTGAGATATTCATGTAAGGCTCAAAGCTGTGGACCGACTCAGTGACAGACCAACACTGCCAGAGGGACTCTGCTAGTTTGGCTAAAAGCCATGGGTCATTTTGTGTGCAGCGAGGATCACGCAATGCAACAGAGTCTGCCTCGAATGGGATTTGTATTTCGGCATCCTTGAAGTTATTTAGCACCACCAGAGTTTTAGGCCAAGCAAATAGGACCAAGGCTGTAAACTTTACTGCTTTATCCTTGTTGAACACCATCACGTCATGCGTACGCTCTCATTTAACACAGAGGACACAGGTAGTAAAGGGGGAAACTGGCTGAATTCCTGCCGTGCAAAACAAATTGACAACCTCACAATGTCACACTCAATATTTCATTATGTTAATACACTACTCTACATGAGGCCCCAGAGCTTGTTCAACGGAGTTTAGAAGTCAGTGTGTATGTCAGGATTGATGACGTTTGTGACGCCAGCTAATTAATTGGCCAGAGGCAGTCGGCCTTTTCTGTTCAGCACCATTTGTAAATGCTTGCTGTGCTTACAAACAGCACTTCAAATCAATGCAGTGCTATCTAACAATGCTTACAGCCATCGGAATATTGAATGGGACACATGTTGTTAAGGTCATCTGCAGTTGTACAGTGGGAACAGCCGATGCCTGCTTTAATTGTGAGTCCCCGTCGCACTGAGCAATCATTTACAAAGGTACTGTGTTATCTGAAACAAAACAACAACTCGGGTAGCTCGTTTAATAAAGTGGGTGTTGAAGACCCTTTAGTGTTTCATGTTTACTGTCACATTGTGTGTTGTAACTGTCATATTATTAACTGCATGGGCTTATCTTTCAGTCGCCATTTTCAGTACCAGCAATAACTTTAACCGCAACTTCAAACCTTTTCATCATTCAGAAGTTTTAAGATCCAAAGGAGGCCACAAAAAACAATGACGTTGATTGTCACCAAGGCAACAATTTCTGTGCAACACCAGAGGCTTTTGATTGTGAGATTACAGTTGCAGTCATTTGACACAAACGGAATAAAGGGTAGTTATGGCTGTATCTAAAAAATGTTTTGCATTGTATTGCATCTAATTTGTTTGGAACAGGTGGCCTATTTACCATCGTAGTAATATGCTTTTTGCACGGGACAATATAACCTCAGGCCGCCTTGAGATCAGTAGTAATTGCACACGTCTGCATTCTTAATCCTGTGTGAATCTGCCATGTCTGTAATCTGTGAAATTACATTGTGAATTACCATGTTCTGCCAAAGACAGTGATTGTTTGATAATTTGTGAAACGTGTATCTACATCTTCATCTTTTATTTGCAGCCATTTTTTCCCCACATACTTTATCTTTTTCTTTTGGTTTAGTATATTAAAAAAAGCTGCAGTGGAAATCCATAATAGAAGTGCAAATGCAGTTTGGGTGTAAAATTCAGGAGGCTCATCGAGCTACAGAATGGAGACCCATTATGTTTATGTCGTCTCCAGAGATAATCCATGGGATTAAATTAGAGTGAAGCACTGACTTATTTATGTGGTGTAGAGACACGCATGAAACACAGATGTGGATTAGATTCCTAAAATCATCCAAGGTCCCCATTGTCCCCCAGAGTAATACAGCAAAGTAGTTCAAATGTGGAGAGAAATTGTCAGTGGGAAGCTGATGATGATTTTTTTTTTGCACAAAATCAGTCATCAGTGTGATTGATTGTATTGTGAACGGATCCCTGCAGCTCCAATTACTTTCAAGTGGCAGTCAGACTAGAGGAGCAGTCGTTTACAATAGCATCTCCCATTTTCAGGATTGTGTTGACTTCTCATGAGTAAAATGTGTGCTGAAATATATGCTGGCATTAGAACTACACAACCAAACTGTACCTGAGGATGAGCAAAGTGAATAGTCATCACGGACTGACACCTCCAGTGGAGTCAGAGCTAACAGTGGTGGTCTTGTGCTTTGGCTAAATGTAGAACTACTGTATGTGCATTGAGCTCTGAAAGCCC